>NC_142378.1:19832500-20432500 GCF_059441005.1 Hippichthys cyanospilos
ACCAAGTGCCGCCACACTTTTCATATCTGTTGTACTTCTATGATTAGTGTTACCTGGCGCATTAGTTAGCATTGTTTCTGTGTTGTTTTGCTTTTCAAGTATGACTGAATGAATAAATCGCTTGCACATACGCAGTTGAGTAACACTCTGGAATGTCTTACTATTCAAGTAACCAATGGACACATCACAATGTGATAATCTTACACTGATTGGCTCTTACACATGAAATGCAAAATGTTTTTTAATTTCCCCCAAAAAGGCATTATCTAGTAAATTGAGCTCAGCAAAACCTTGCTTTATACTCAAGTGTATGTGTAGTTGTGGCATATATGACAGGTGACATGTGGTTAAATGTAATTTTTGTTTTATGTAACCATCATTTGAAATGTTTTATCAAGAGGTTAAGAAGGTCTGGTTAGATGGATGGACAGATAGCAGAAGTAAAAATTGGTTCAAGTATAATGACACTTCCTAGTGGACGTGAACTCAAATTTTTAGGGTGATGGAGGTTTAATTTTTTTTGCAGGGGGAGGGCAATGGCGACAGCCGTGATTGATGATTACAATTTTCGACCAACGTTGAAGGAGGGGAACTGACAACTGAGATGATTCCATCCATCTATTTTCTTGAGCCTCTTATAATCACTAGGGTCACTGGCCTGCTGGTGTATATCCCAGTTGGTTATGGACAGTAGGCGTGGGACACTCTGAACTGGTTGTCAGCCAATTGCAGGTCACACAGAGACAAACAATCATTCATGCACCCAATTACACCTAAAGACAATTCAGTATGTCCAATACACCTGCCATGCATGTTTTTGAGGAAGCAAAAGTGCCCGGAGAGAACCCACTCGGGCCAAGGGAGAACTCCACACAGGAAGGCCTGAGCCAGCTGGTTTGAAGTCGAGTCCCTTAACTGTGAGGCGGACGTGCTAACCACTGCGGCACCGAGCCACCCACCGAGATTACTCCAACAGAATTCAATTCCACTGAGGAACCCCCTTGTGCCAGCGCTAATGAGCAGGTGACACAAAATGAGCCTAATGAGCTGTCGTGCCCATTCAGGAAGTTGTCATAGCTTTTGGGAAGTTCCAATGCGCCATTTGCATCATTCTAAAATTGCACATTCCTTGCTTAAAGGCAGCAATCTGCCATTTCTTGTCCTTTTCATGCCATCATTAGTGAGACTGAGCAATAAGGTTAGCCTCTATCAAGAGTGAAAACAGCTAATTTTAGGATTCATTTTACGATGTATTTCATTGTAAAGGAATGGACAGTGTTATATCCTATTTTATGGTCTCTGTGTCATTCATATGATTTGTTTGGCACAATTTTTCAACCAGATGTACTGATAAACCTACTCATCTGTTTTTATCCGGGTTTTTGACCGACAATTGCTGTGTACTGAGATACTGGCAGGGAATCTGGAGAAAGTAGCATGTTCTGAGATGAGTAGCATGTTAAAGTACACAAAAAGTGTTATCTAGCTAGGCTATATATCCAAGCAAATCCATTTTATTTATATAGCAAACACAACAACAAACACAAGGTTTCCAAAGTGCTGAACAGGTAAATTAATACACAATAAAAAGGTAAACAGTAAAATCATGTAAAATAAATAAGATCAAATAAAATCAAAGTCAATACTCTGCAGGGTGTCGAAAGCCGTGGCAAAAAGGTGGGTTTTAAAGGGAAAGTGTGTAAGATTTAGGCCGCGTTTCATTACAGACAGGAGGAGGTGCTGCAGGTGCATCATTTACCATTGCCCGCAGCTATGACATATAAGGCCCCCTTCAGATAAGCGCCACCCCCCCTGTAATATAATTTCATGATAACTAGACCTGTGATTATATTTAAAACACACTGTTGGTCACGAAGAACACATTCTTTTGCAAGTTTTTGAAATTTACAATCAGTGAATTTCTTCCTTTTTAATGTAAAACAGTTTAAATCTTACACACTGTCCCTTTAAGAAGAGTTTTAAAAACAGATAAAGAGGAGGCCTGTGTAACATGCTACCACAGTTCATTTCACAGTTTTGGAGCTGCGATGGCGAATGCCGATCGCCTCTGAGCTCAGCAGAGCCTAGAATGTTCTGCACTTCTTTTTCGGATTTCTACTCTTATCAATCCCCCCCCCCCAAAAAAAAAAAAAAAAAAAAAACATTCTTCATCAGAACAGTGTCTTGAGCAACTTATTTTACTCAAATTTTCAGGAGCATTCATATTTTCTACTCTTTCTGCGAGATCACTTCCTATTTTGTCGTTGTTACACTTCTGTCCTGCAGGGGAGCCAGACCTTTTTCTCTGTTTGCTTTGGAGCTTTGAACTTGAACCATGTCTTGCACCAAGTTCATTATAGTAAGTGTGCTATACACACACTCATAAACCATAGTCATTATATAACACACTGGCGATATTCCAAAATCGTCTGGGATAGGTGAAAATAAGTGCAAAGGAAAGTCATATGAATATGAAAAAAAGATATGTTTTATTTATTAAAACACACTTCAACTTACCACAATTTTCAAAGGATTAGGCACTCAGTAATAGTCACAGTATAAAAGAATGGGCCTGCTTTCATACACTTTCAGGCAAAAGATGCATCAGGTTATAACATGCTCGAGTTGGTACACGTGTTCGGCTGCTTTATGTATCCATGCCAGTGGTTCTCAACCTTTTTTCAAAGATGTACCCCCTGTGAAATATCTTTTCACCTAAGTAACCCTTAACCAGTTGTTTTATTGAAAGGATCGGTGCTGGTCGGCGCTCAGGAGACAAAGACAACACTCAACAAAAGACCAACATTCCCAAATGCTATTTTAGCCCAAATAACTGGCATATTTATTTTGACCAAATGCAAGTTCTCAAAATACAGTTGACATTGCGTGAAATCATCATATGAGCCTCTTACCTATGCCAAGAAGGTGGAGAGCCAACACCCAGGCAGAGCTCCGCTTGTCAGACTCTACCTGTTTGTACTCTGCATCTCTCTTTTGTACTTTTTCAGTTGCGTGCGTGAGGAAGGGCAGGTGGCCTACCCGTCCGCCCTGGCGCCGCAACACCTGTTTCCAGATTTGTTATTGACACTTAAGTGTGTCCTTCAGGCTCTGAAAAGCAACTTGCTCAATAATGTTCTCCTTTGATGAAAACATACAATAATAACTGTAAACCTCCCACAACAATGGTCTTCTTTGGTATGAAAACAAGATAGTAAAATGGTCAAAACGTCCTGACCAAAAACAAGTTAGTGAAAAACAACTTCTATAACCATGGTTGCACAATATATTCGGGTTTTCAACGGCTATGGGAAGCATCACTAATTACTATTCCTCTCACCAGTGCAAAGCATTTTTTGGTTACAAAAAAAATAATAAAAATACAAATTAAAACATGCCATCAGTGTCTCATTTAGTAAACTTTAGACCCTTTCAAACTTCATTTAGACACACAAAAAACCATCTACGTGTCCTCTTTTGGATCATAGAAGAAATATGTTATCAAAAGGAAATAACTTTATTATTAATACATATTTTTCCACAAAAAAATAATCAATATAAAGTGTCAGAACTTCTAAAAAAAATGACCTATGGCTTTTAGCACTATCATCACGTCTACCACTTGCACCAATTCTATTCTTCTCATTGAGACTTGGCGAACCTGTTTAAACGCAGAACAGAATCAGACCTCTTGCTAGCACCACTCCATCTTGGCTCCCTTACCTTGGTTATAGGAGTGAATCTATCATTCGTAACGGTAAATATAAAAATCAAGTCACTGTAATGTGTATTTCAGGGGGCACGACATCCCACATTGAAGCTTGTCTGAGGCGGTTGGCACACAATAGGCCTGGACACCAGTGTTAGGAAAACTACACCAGTTATTCAGATATACCCATATATGCCAGCTCCAATGATACTAGATTACAAAAAAGAACAGAGCTAGGACTGGTAATCTTGCTGGAAACATTTTTCTGCATCAAGTCATTGTCTCTGGCTCTCTGCCTGATAGAGGCAATGATGAGAGGTTAAGCAGATTGTTCTCGTTTAACTGGTGGCTGGCTAGTTTTTTTTTTACAGAGCATGGTATCTAGTTTGTAGATAATTGGCCCTCTGGGGCCAGCTTGACTTGCTGAGCAGGGATGGCCCTCACCCTGCCAGCACATAACACAACATAGATTACTGGTTCAGTCTCCAATGACTTACCCCATTCCAGCATGTCGGGTCACAGGCAATTAGCGGGCACGTTAAAATGGATGTGGGGTATTTTAAGGTTCGAGTGGACTAGCACGATGCTAGACTATTACCAAACACATGGCTTTTTTGTTGCTGTTCAGAGTGTTGCCATCCACACGATGTTCCATTATCCAATGCTGGAATCCCTACTGATAGGATTTCTACTGAGGTGGTGCTAAACGAACATTCTAACCAATCTTCCTCAATCAGTCCAGTTAATGACATGGCACTCACTGTTAATATTGGCACTCGCCTGCCGACAATTAGCTACCAATTCTTACATTATTAACGTCTTGTCAAGTCTATTGTCCTTCGAAATAAAATGTGGGACCCAGCCATCACAATCTTTTTAACACTAAATGAGCCCTCTCCCCCAAACTTTGTGATTGCACGTTGCATTTCTGTGTAAGAAGGATAGGGTTGTCAGCCTTGTGCACACATAGCACACTTGTACTACGTCTGACCAACATCTTAAATAACTTGAAGTCCTAGCCCATTGCAGTCGTTCTGACCACAACCAAAAAGTTATTGCAGTCACAACATTTGTTTTTCAGTCATTGCGTCGCTCTCTGAACTACTGCCTCTGGTAACTCCTTCTTTTCTATCTTATTTTAGTTCAATTGATAAACTCACAAATTATTTTATTCTTTTAACACTTTTCTAAACACTGCTTTTCACACTACGTACACCAATAAGACAGAACTCATCAGAAGAGGCCATGGTACATGGTTCACACTTAACCGCCTAGTCTCTAAGCTAGTCTCCGCTTGTTGCTCTTCCCAGCCAGCGCTAGGAACGTGTGTGTTATATCTTTCACTCTTCTTTAGTACTAAAAATAACAATGATACTCCGGACTACGACGTAGTGTGTTAACTCTTTATTAGTATAGCACGTAGTCCTAACAAGCGGTACAATGCAAGCCTGAGCCGGGTTACCTATCATGCATTGCGTGACAAAACTACGGGTAACATTACAGCTCAAAATACCAGAGTTGGGCTACTTACAGTATTTTTAGACTGTGTGTGTGTGTGTGTGTGTGTGTGTGTGTGTGTGTGTGTATATATATATATATATATATATATATATATATATATATATATATGTGTGTGTGTACGATTTTTAAATTGTGTATGTGTGCCCTTGTTTTGTATTGTGTATTCTGGTTTTATGCAGTGGTGGGCCGTCACGACAGCAGGGCCTTCTCTGCTGCTCATTATCATAACTATAATAAACTATGATAATTATAATAACTATAATGAAAGTCAATGTTATTTTAAACTCCTTTACTATATATATATACGATGTATTTTTTTTTTATTTGTGAAATTATTCTTCATTTTATGTTCTTTTCTTGTCATTATATCCATTTGGTTACGCTCTTTCTAGTGTTGTAGTTTTAAGTTGGAGTTTTTAGCCAATTAGAATTCAGCTAACTTGACACCAGGCTGTATGTAATCTGCATTAGCCAGAAACCAGGGCATTCGTATCAACACGGTGCAGGACATGTGAGCGGCCCGTATAACTTAATAGACAGCTGTAATTGCAAATAGAGTCATAAGATCGCCATCTAGAGGCTTCACGTTGAATGTGACGTGAGTGGATGCTCACTGCGCGAAGGTGGTGCAATGCTTAACAAGCAAGCTATGCTGTGTTGGCTTTCCCTGATTGATTTAGAGGCGTAGCGCAGCTATTAGCTAACCTGCCATATTTCTGACTGAGCTACCAGGGGCGTGAGCGAACCATGACAAATAGTTCTGCTGGGAATGCCTTTTGTTATCAAATGATCAATTTGTGTTTGGAGCTACACTGTATTTTCAAACTTCAATTGATTAAACAAGGCAGCAACGAGACACCAAAGCATGGCTGGCCACATGCGCTACTGTTCTTTTAAAAACTTCTTATGACACCCGAGTGGATATATAGCATTGTACATCTCAGTTCGAAGGTAAAGAGAGCTCCTCAATGCACTACGGTGCTTTTAAAAAACCTTTGGAACGCCCGAGTACATCTCAGCGCCAAGAGACAGAGCATGAAGAGGTCAAGAAAAATCGGGAGATATTGAAAAGACTGATCAATTGTGACTGACATTTGTTTTGGTGAGTGCAAGCCTTTTCTTTATATATTGTTTCATTTTTAATAAATTTGTGTTATTTTATTTAGTTTATGTTCAATTGATAGTAAAGAAGCAATCCGCTTCCAGGCTGCTGAGGTAAGTATGCCTTGTGGTCGGCCAAATGATGAAGACAAATAATATGGACTACATTCTGAGAAGTGGTGGATGAAGACATGTGTGCGTCTACATTGAAAACCAGGGCAGGGTGAAAGAGCTGACGACGAGTCTAGGCCGAATCCACCGAAGCTCAGATGAGTGGAAATGGATACACCTCAACTGACATAAAGAGAGATCCATCCCCAAAACCATCTGGAAACTGCGGCGGGAAGCGCTAACTTGCGAGAAAGTTTGCTCAAGCCCATCAAGTCTCAGGCAAAGCCTATCAGACGATATGTGCAACTTTTGTAATGTCCGCTTGCATCCAGGAGAATGTGTCAAAAAGTATGGGTTTATGAAACACACTTGTATGTACACATACTTTGTAAATACCCAGAAACATGAAAATTTGTTGTCCAATATGAAAATGTTGCTGTTTGGATACTTGACCAAATATGTATATAATTAGCTATTTTGCCTTCAAAAACACTTTTTTCTTCTTCTTTATTTTCATGTGTTGTAGATGGGAAGGGCTATAGAGATATTTCAGATGCCACAAAACAAAAAACAAATATTTGTATCAAGTCGCAGTTGTGCAGAAAACACATCTTTTCACACAAAGCTCATTCGGCACAAAAAGCTCATCAAATAGCGTGGTGTCATTAAAGATACCTATGTCACAGTCCATCACCCACTCCTCACTTCTTTTCTCTGCCTCACAACACCTGCTCAACCCTACTGCCAATCAGCCTTGAACACCAACGGCTGCGAAAAATCACCTGCTCAGCATAAAACCCGGTCACTCCCCTCCAGAACCTGCCAGATTGTCTCCATGCACCACGCCGAGCTTTCCAGCAATTTTTCTGCCTGTTTATCCGTGTATTGACCTTGTGCACCCGTTAGCCTGGCGTTTAACCTGACTTTTAGTGCTTCGACCCTGCCCGAATTTGACCATCCATTAGCCTGCCGATTTAATCCTCCCGCTCGAGCCCCTGTCCCACCTGCTCCCTCTCGTCCGATTGCCTGCCACGCCCCAGCCTCCCAGATTCCGAAGGCCCCTCCTCTGTGGCCCGACCTCGTCTGCTTCCGCTCCAGCAAGTATTCCCCAGCAAATAAACATTCTGTACCTAATCTTACCTGCCCATGTGTGCTCTTGGGTCCTCCGTCTCCTAGCCGTGACAAACTATTATGAAATTGTGATTAATAAAGAACAAAATAATATATAATCATACTTTCTTGTTCAAATTAAAGAATGGAAACCATTCTTTATCACACACGTTTACATAGAAATAGGAGACAATTTTTTTTCGGGTTTAAAAAAAAAAAATCTGATAATAGACAAAACTTGACTGGCACGGATTGACTTGTCAGATAACGCATGGCAATCAAAGAGTTAAAGTACTTCTGAAGCTGATATTTCTCCAAACAACACTCATCTAACCCATAAGTGACAAACTCTAGTCCTTGAGGGCCGACATTCAGCATCTTTTCTGGTTTTCTCTCCCCAACACACCTGATTCAAATGATTGGATCATTAGCAAGCTCTGCAGTAGCTTGAAAATTATCTTAATCATTTGAATCCGGTGTGTTTGAGCAAGGAGGTTGGAAAACATGCAGCATACCGGCTCTCCAGGACTGGAGTTTGAGACTTGTGATCTGATCAAGTTTTCTTTCTACCAAAACCCATCAATCATTCAGCTTCTTTCAAGCAGCATCATCCAATCACTGAGCTTCATTTCAACAAAATTCGTCCAGTTGTTGTGCTTACCAAACTGCATCCAAGATTGGTCCAAATTAAATCTAATCAGTTTCTTCTAACATGTTTCAGCTAAATTCATACAATCATGCTTTGAGAGGATAATCACATTCACGCCCACATTCTGGATTTTGTGATCCTTTTAAACACTGCCGCCCTCCCATCTCTAACAAACAAAATTGACAGTCGTCCAGGAAAAAATGCAGCCTGTCTGTGTCAAAATGTGGAGTGGCAGGGGGCTTGACTACTTTAGTGGGTAGAACATGAGACACTTGTTCCGTCATGGGTTCAAGCTTCACATTTGCTGGATGAAGCTTAGCTTAAATGGTAACATTTCTCAACAAGTTCTCCCCTCCAGACCCCCAAGTGTACAGGTATGTCAAGTGCCCTCTACAGAAACACTTGGGGAAAGCATTGTCACTAAACATATGGCTCTACTCACACATTGTGAAATTGCCAGATCGACAGACAGTGTTAGACAAGCTTGGGCCTAGCTTACTCAGGTGATAGCACATCATGCTCCAAATCTCACGGTTCTGGGTTTGTGCAGCACATTGGACAAGTAGTTTTTAATGGGTCACTTGGTTACTTAAGACAATCATACTTAATCAGCATTGATGTGGATTTTGACACTTAACATAAACATGGAGAACAGACGTTTACCAGATATTGCTGTTTTATGGACTTCTGCCTTCTCGCTATGCCCTTTCACACGCTCGTCTCCCTCCATCCTTACTTTAAAAAGTACAGAAGTTCTGTCAGTAGAGAATGGGACATTGCATCTTAGGGTCGCATATTCAGGCCCCACGCTGAGCGCATTCAATCCAGAACAAATTATTGGGAACTGGATATGATCGATAGATATGATAGATATGATATATGATCCTCATGTGGGTTTGAGCCCAGTGTCAGGAATTTTTTATTTAGGACATATTGCGTATGAAAAACAGTCATACTTGATAAGCTTACATGTCTATGATGCTATTTCCAATATAGGAGTCCATCTTTGGGAACGGAATAAGGCCCAGTGAAGAGACAGGAGATGAGCCTACAACTTGGAAGAAAAAAAAACGTTTTTAACTGATAAACCCAGGAATCCTACTTCAAATAATGAATTTTCACAGTAAGGACTTCGAATGCTACTTGCCAGCCAAAAAGGCCCCAGAAACATCAATTTGTGGAGTTTGTGGAAACTTTTTGACTGGCAAGTAGAAATGGATCCTCGACCAGAAATTTGTTACGAAACTAGGTGCATCTAACATGGCTGTGCAAGATGAGCTTGCAAATGACATTAAGCCTTAAAAGTATATTCCAGCCCCTCAATATGTGTGACGACAGAAACAAGATGTGGTCCCCCATTAGAGTAGTGTTAAATAGTGCGTTCATATTTTGTGTGCACATTATAATCTCAATTTGCACCCCCACAATCTATGCCCCAGGTCAATGATAATATTGTCAATTGCCCACCGTCAATTGACTGGCCTGTGGTGATAAGGTGATAATAAGGTTGGGAACCCCTGCTCTAACGCAATCATGGAGAATAACCTTTAGGGGTCATTCAAATTTTTACCTGTTTTGCCTTTTCACAAGGCCCATCAGCACAGTTGTCTGCGTTCTCTCTCACTCCCTCCAAAACAGGACTGGAATGCCGTCAATTATGTTCTGTGTTGGAATGTCACATACACTTACCATCACCTACCATCCTGGCTAGCTCAATTGGTAGAACATGAGACTCAATCTCAGGGTTGTGTGTTTGATCCCCTCATTGGGCTGAGACACAGACACATTGTAAGAGAAACGTTCATGTGTCATAACGTTCATGTAAGATAAGCTTGCATGTCTATGTTTGTAGTTCTAACACAGACTTGTTAGAAGGCGTGATCAAATATTGAATTTTCTTAGTTCTTAGTTCTGCCTTTTTCCTATGCCCTTAAGCACAATTATTGATGTTCTGTGTAACTACGTACCTTCAAAACAGTGCTAACGCAATACCATTCATCACATTACAAGTTGGATTGTTCCTTACAAAATATTTCTACTACCACCCTGGCTAGCGCAATTGGTAGACCATGTCATTCTTAATCTCAGACTCTTAATCTTTGGGTCTTAAATTGAAGCCCCATACTCAGTGGATTCAGTCTCGTACATGATACAGTATTTGATACCAGAAATGGTCACATTGGGTCAGTCAGTACCTCTAGTATAATTGCGAAAAATAGGCTTTAACAAACATCGACACTTTAAACCTGTTTTCTGCTTTTTTGTTATTGCCCTTCCACACGATTAACTATCTTCTCTGAAACAACCTCCAAAACTGTGTAGATGCCATCAATAGCAATCCTCATTGGAACTTTTCTTTCAGTGGACTAACATCATGTTTCTGGAAATCTAAGTTAGTAGAGCATAAATCATGTACTCTCAGGGTTCTGGGTTTGAGCTAAAGGTTGGGGGAACTTTATGACATATTTTTGGATGCACTAGATCAGCACCCATGTTTTGTTGATACTTCTAACATAAACATGGGAAATAGGCTTTACCAGACAAACTTTATACATGTGTTCTGCTTTTCTGTGCCCTTCTGCGCAATTGTCTAATTTCTCTTTCCTGACCTCCTAAATGGTGTGAGATCATCAATTACATCTATGTTGGAACATTTCTTACATGTTCACCAATGTCCCCTGCCAGCCTGGCTAGCTCAGTCATTGAAGCATGAGACCAGGACTGTGGGTTTGACCCCTATGCTGGCTGTCCTATATTTAGGACTCATTGCGTATGAGAGGCAGTCATTCATCCATCTCTGTGTTAGTATTTCTAGACACCAACTTGGAGAACAGGCTTTCATTTTTATACCTGAGTTCTACCTTTCTGCTGTGCCCTGCAACACAATTGACCATTTATTTATGACACATTATTGGGTCCAAGAGACGGTTGTACTACATCAACACAAATGTCTTGATACTTCTACCATAAACATGGAGAACAGGCATGACCAGACTTTTACCTGAGGTCGGTAACTAATGGAATGAGATCTGTTTATTTTAATTCTTTTTACAAGTGCGGTGAGACATACGGGACTTCGTACTGCCCGTCAAGCCACTGTACCATAGTAGAAGCCAAAGATGTGAGGAAGCCAGCCAATGCTTCCAAATAAACTGTACTTATGGTACAAGTAATGTATGAGACGAATGGACTTGGTCAAGTTTTATTTTGAAGTTTCAAGCTAACTTCATCATCTTTGGAACACTCCAATGAGCACAAGACTGTGTTATAAAATTAAGGGTTTTTTTTGTGTGCATTTTTTGTTGTTGTTGCTTTTTTTTTTTGTTTTGTTTTGTGCATCACTAGCTTGGCGGTCGACTAAGCGATGCATTTAGCATTTCTGGTCTAAATCATTCATCATGGGAACAGAGGTGCAGAATAACTAGACTGATGTCGATTAGGACTTAATGATGGCTCAGTAGTGTAGGACTCGGTGTACAAGTCGTTACCACTTCTAGATTAAAAAAAAAAAAGAAAAAGAAACACAACACACACATGCAAACCCACACATGCTTTGCTAAGTGTTTTTTAGAGTTAATATGCTTTCAAAGCAGCAGTGAGATGCTATCTGATTGGCCGGATGTCAGGAAGTTTCCGGAATCTGCTGCCAGGCAATGCTGGTTGGTGATGAAAATGAAGACCTCTTGGACTCAGGCATCTTGACTGGAAAAAGGATTATTTTGTCGTTTCGTACTGCTGATGTCAAAGCAGGTTCGCTCGTGAGGTCAAGATGCCAAGAGCTCACATATCTTACTTTAAAGCTCTCTATTTCTACCCTTCTTTGCTACTCAAATGACATGCTCTCGGAAATGTTCATTGGTCGAGAGGTCAGATGATCAGGGGTCTAGCAACCCCCAGACCCCAGGGCTACTCCCTGAGAGGAACTTTCTTCTCTGTCTCTGACAAAAACTACTACAATAGGACTTAGGCAAAATACTAAATAAATTAATAAAAGTAAATGAACATCCCAACATACGCTTAATCCGCAACCCTGAGATTTTTGTGACCTTAGAAATCATTATATTCTTGTGTGAAAATAAGAGTTTTCATATTTTGTTTTTTTTCAGATTTTTTAGGAAAGTATCACCGTTTAAAAAACGCTGATAGCTAGTAATCCATTTTCTGGTATTTAGCAACTAGGACTGTATAATGCATCACTTACAGTATAAAGTACACATTATAAAAGATAAACGTATTTATTAATTCATGTGGACCTGTGGGTCAACAAGTCCATGTTAACTAAGCCAACGCTGAAGTGGTCATAATGCATGGATTCAAAGGTCCAATGTGAAAAAAATGGTTGGCTATAACAATATTCAAGCTTTTTTGTGCTCGGAATAATTAGAGTTAATATGCCAAGGTAGATAACAGCAGAGAAAGAGCGGTGTTTTATTGATTTCTTTTGAAACTGTTTACTCACAGGCTATTCTTAATTACTAGCGTTATATGGGTGCGTAGCATTCTCCATTGGGACCTTTGCGTTAAAATCATTTATCAATTACCTAACACCAGGGAATTGACAATGGATGGATAGAATTATGATTTGTTGTTTGTTGTTGTTTTATTTTGTTTTTGCTTTTTTGTCAGTGATTTATTTATTTTTACATTTATGTTTGTGTGTTGTCTTTTGTAATGTATTGTTGCTTTTTGGTGATTTTGGATCAGTGGTTGAATTGTTGCAATTTTTTAATGTATTTTTTATTTGCAGTTGTGCTTAATATTTTGTTCAGTTGTTTTCATGTGATTTCAAGTTTCGTCTTTTGTGCTTGTTTTACTTTGTGTTTGATTGTGTTTTTTAATGATTTTTTTTTTTAACATGTTTTGGGTTCTGCCTTTTGTACTTATGTTTGCTTCTAAAACTTAATTATTTTTTGTTTGTTAGTTTGTTTGCTTAGTTATTTGTTTTTGTGATCTGCACTTCAGGTCCCCTGCACAAAATTTCAAGATTTCAAGAGATTTATTGTCAAGTGTGTAGTTGTACCATACAATGAAATTCTTATTCTGTTCACCGAGCAGCAGACTAAATTCCATATTTGAATAAATGCATAGCAAAAAATAGCAATAAACAATATGCAGAGACAATGGTGCTAATAATGTAGTGCAGGATATCATGTGCAAAAAAAAAAAAAAAAAACATTTTTATTGCAAGATATTGTTTATGCGTGCAGTAAGAGGCAAATTAGTTTGTGAGGGATTTGTTGAGAATCTGGGCGGTTTGTGGGTAGAAGCTGCAGCATCTCAAACATTTGTGGGGGTGTCCTGTCCTTGATGATGCTGCGTGTTCTCTACAGAACCCTGGTGTGGTAAATGTGTGGTAAATAATATGTTCTTTGCACTACAGATGACATTCTGATCGATGTTGTGCTTGTGGGATATGAATTAAGCAGCAAAATCCACTTGCTTTTACAATATCTGTTTTAGGGGCAGCCATTTTGTCAGCTACTCCATAATGACCAAACACAGCTCAATAGTTTTCTGAGTCATGTAATGTTAGCGTTAGTATTTTCCTGTAATGCTAGGTACTCTGAAAAAAACGATAGAAAACTCATGTTCTATAATCTGCCATAAAGTAACGGCACCGACAATGCACCACCAAAACAATTTTCACATAGAATCAATATGACTGTATGTCAAAATTGCTTTGGTTCCAGTTGTGCAGGGACACTATGGTGGTAACACTGTGTATGCTCTTGAGAAGCACCATGTTCTTATTTGCATTTGCAAAAAGTTGCTGCTGAGATGAACGTAACTATTTTGTTTGTCATGCAGCGGAAAAGATTCGAGTGAGCCGGAACAGCAGATGGCATGTAAATATTGTATACAGTCTCACGGGAGCACCCAAGTCTGTCTGGTTTGGGTTTGATGCACCAGCCTGGACCCCCACACACGACACACGTGACCCTGTAATTGTAAAGGACCAAATTGTTGTGTTCACGTGAGCCAAGAACAAATTAATCCAAGGTCAACTACATGTTAAACTTATTCTTACCAACTTCCAAATTGCCAAAGTGGTGACATTTTGTCTGCACACAATAGCAGTGATTCATTCTTTGCCGATGTATTTACATGATCTCACCTACTGATGAATATTATACTGTTCTAGAGGGATTTTCTCTTTGATTTTCTAATATTGCAGAACTGGGCAAATCTCTCCTGCAGCTACACCACTGCTTGAGATTCAATGCAGCATATCTTCGCAAACCCCACCAAAAACCAAAATTAATCATACAATCAAGATAGATATGATGCTGATAACAGTACATCGAGGTTGTGACAGCAATTTCGAGGTACAAGCCATGGTCTAGCTGATTTGCTACAAAACAACGCAGAAACAGCCAACCCCATAGGGTCATGACAGTTGTTTTTGTCGCAAAGCGGGAAAAATACCTTAAAGAGAGGACAAAAAAACTCAGTATTCCACATCACAACAGTAAAATCTGTAATCCAGGGACGCTGTAACAAGGGG
Organism: Hippichthys cyanospilos; assembly: GCF_059441005.1. NCBI lineage: Eukaryota > Metazoa > Chordata > Actinopteri > Syngnathiformes > Syngnathidae > Hippichthys > Hippichthys cyanospilos. The sequence continues at coordinate 19,847,204 of NC_142378.1, forward strand.
GTCCACTATAAGTCCAATTCGCCTGCCTTGCATGTTTTTGGAATGTGAGAGGAAGCTGGAGTGCCTGGAGATAACCCACACAGGCATTTCAAACCTATGTTAAATAGCTAATGCTTTTAGAACCCCAGGTAAAAACATCCAAATTGTACACACATATTAAAAATTGGTACCAAAATTGTATAGTAAGTGCTACGTATACATAATATATGTGTATACAATCAGAAAACATCATAAATAAAAGATATTTACCTTTGAGCGATGCTTGTTATGCCCATATTCTCTAGTAAGGATAGGCTAGGCTAGGCTGTATTTCTTGATTATCTCCAGCTTCGTTCCCATATAAATCATCTTCTTACTTCTCTCTTTAACATCACTGGCAATCTTGGGACCCATGGCTAACCCCTTCAACTTAAGCAGTAAAATGCACTTTAAATATGGTTTTGTAACCACTCACAATCAAACAAAGCTTTACTGTTCCACCATTTTGAAACGAGTGAGGCTGACCAATAGCAGACCAGCATTGTAGTGAGGAGACGGAAATGGTAGCAATAAGATGAAATGGCATCCCATGGGTTCATTACACACCTCTCTACATATTCTAGTCGCTATTCACACAACAAGCCAGTGCCGACTGTCAACAAGGTAGCTTGCGTTTTGTTGTATGATGAATCTTTGCACATCGATACGTTGAAGCGGAAATCATTTTTAATTGAATAAAATCATTTTGAATCGGAGACCCCAAAATCGGAATTAAATTGTGAGACGGTTAAAGATTCCCACCCCTAGTTTTTGGAAATCAAAATATTAATCATTGTCCATTTACTCTTTCATTCAGCAAAACCTGACAACTTACTAATATATTTTACAACTTAGTCCATCATGTTTGCTTTGATCTCGCAGGTCATGTTTTCTCATTTTTATCTGAGATCTCGTTGTCATGAAATTTTGTCTGCAGGATATGGTAATAGAAAAAAAAAAAGCTTCTCAAAAGTGCTATCTTTAGGCCCGAAACAACATCAACTCTGCAATTTTGTTAGTATCAGTGACATGTCAAGTAATACGTAATCAGGCAACAATGAGCCTAAATGAAACACTTAAAAGCAGACTTTTCCACCAAAATGGACCATTATATCAAATCTATGTAAGAAATGATGACAGAGGCCACATGTAATTTCATTCCATGATTTAAATACATTTTACTGTGACATTTGTTCATACCTGTTGTTGGTGTTTGCTCACATCTTGTAAATAAAGTTTGAGTCTTAAATACTGTCATTTTGTCATTGTCATTGTCATTTTTACGTCACGATTTTTTTGGGCTCCAATCATTTCTGTAGGGACCCATAGTTTTTTAGTATTGAGTCCCGGGGACCCAACACTTTTCAGAGGTAAAATGAGCACTGAAACTTTGATTTATATGATATTACTTAGAATTACAAGCATGTAATGTATATGTATCGTATGTATGAAAGCACTGTAATGTAATGGTCACAGTTATCACAAGAGTCCTCAATTGGCTTAATATTATCTAAGCTCTAGTCAAAGGTGTCAGCAACCCTCCATAAAAAGAAATCTCCAAGAAATCAAGAAACCTGAAAGAAGTCAATCAATCGATCAATCAAAATAAGCTTGTGAAAGCTCAACAATGTTTAGCAAAACACGTTATTGAAAAGTGATGCTATAAGGAGCTGCTTGTCAAGAATCAAAGGAACCGTGTGAAATGTGGCCTGAGACTAATAAACCAATCTGTGTGATCGCTGCGGGTGGGCGTTCCTGAACAGAAAGAAAAGAGGGCCTAGTTCTCACACACATCTTTTAATAAATAGCACACATTGAAGTTATGAGTCTTTAGATTCAGTAAAGGAGACAAAAGGGATAAAAAGAGGCAAGACGTTCATGTCAGTATACCAAGGGGAGCTAGAGGGCAACAATGGCTCCCCCGCTGCAGATTTGACTAGGGAAGATTTACCAAAGACAAGTAGCTCCTTATGATATAATATGTTTCCGACTGCGCCGCCTCTCGCTTGTCATTTGGCTGAGCTGCCTTCTGCATCTCGACGCGGCAGGATGCTGACATTCACACCGCGAAGTGGGTGTGATCTGCTCTCACCAAAGCAGATGAAAAGTGGTTTATATAGAAGCTGAGAGTGAGGATCATATGGTTGCAGCAGGAGACAGAACAAGGCGAGCATCCCCCCCGTTTGTACGTGTTTTATTTTGGCCTCCTCATTTTACATGCTGTGCGTTTGTGAATTGCTAATTCCAGAACACGTTGCCGTCATAAAAAAGAAAAAAAAAACTAAATTGTAGACCAGGGATGAGCAACCTAAGTACTGGAGTGGACCACCATTTTCAACATGGCTACTCGGGGGGCCTACATAGAACCATTAACTTCCTAACGAGATGAATGACAAAAATGTTTTTTTGAATATGGGCAAAATATGTGCTCTGCGTAAGCCCCTCCCAGGGATTTTCTCCAAATATTTTTCATGCATGTTCTCATACATATCATATACAGTATACAGTGGACCACCGCCATACAGAATTGTTCTGTTCAGGAGTTGAGATCGTAAGGCGAAATCATCACATGGCGGAAAATAAAAACCTATTAGCTAATGTGTATAAAACCCTAGGTAAAAATATCAAAAGTGTATATACATATTAAAATTTGGTAACAAAATTGTATAGTAAGTGCTACTTATATATAATACACATGTAAACAATTACCGTAAATAACTTCATAAATAAAAAATGTATCAAGGAAAAATTACATTTTATTTACGTTTAGGTGACTTTGACTTGAGCTACTTACGGCCATTATTCCGAGCGAGGGTAGCCGAGCCTATGCCTAGCCTAGCCTTCTTCATATTTCTTGATTATCTGCAGCTTTGTTTCCATATTAATCATTTACTTACTTCTCCCTTTAACATCACTAGCAATCTTGGGACCCATGGTTGACCAACTAAAGTTTAAATTAAGCACTAAAATACACAATAAATACGTTATTGTAAGCATTCCACTTCGTAACATCTTTGTATCTATCTATCTATCTATCTATCTATCTATCTATCTATCTATCTATCTATCTATCTATCTATCTATCTATCTATCTATCTATCTATCTATCTATCTATCTATCTATCTATCTATCTATCTATCTATCTATCTATCTATCTATCTATCTATCTATCTGCCAAAAAGTCAATTTTCATTAGAATTCCGATTATCATTTACGATCATCTACTTTAAATAAAAAGGTAATTCAATATTAAAATGAAGCAGACATTGATCCACTTCATGTCAGCATCCGCACTACGCGCTGTGCCATGACGTCACCATGGAGCCCGTGCAAGATTGTCAAGCTTGCCCTGCTTGAAAGCAGTCTTTTCCCACAGCCGCGAGTTTAAATGTTTTTGTTTTGCCTTTCAGGCTTCATTTGTTCTAGCCATCTCTTGTTTTGAAGTGATGCTTTTATTTTGCTACAAGCTGTGTAAAGAGGAAGTGTGGTGAACTTGTGAGCGTCGAAGTTACATGAGAAAGAGGGAAAAGTCCTTCAAAACGTAAGCTCCTACAGGGCCAAAGCCTGAATGTACTATATAATATTGTTTGTTAAATTGTTAAGGTGATATTTGAAAGCTAAAATATTGTATGATTTTAGTTTAAGGTGTTAGTTTAAAGTTGTTAGTTTAAGGTTGTTATGACTAATTCACATATTCAATGCTGTAACTATGACATAAATGATATAAACGATATGACATAAACGATAAATGATCCACAAATATTACGTTTTTATACAAATACTTAAAATGGTGTTAGTATTGTTATGAGCATAATTATACTTTTATTATCCATTTTAATCTAGATACGTATACGTATCTGATGCCACTGAATATTTTGAGTGTTTGAAAGTAAAAATAAAATAAAAAGCACCTTTGTTATGACACCTCAAAAGCAGAGCCATTTTTTGTCCAAACATGGTGATGTGTCGTGTTGAGTGATAAAATGCCCTTGTCAAAAATTGGGCATGCATAAACAAATTTTGTTGCTATGACTTATTAACATATTCAATGCTCTATTAGTAAAATATCATAGTCCATAAAAGGGGTATCCGTTATTATTAGATATGTAGATTTGTATGAATAGGTCTGATGCCACTGGGCATTTTGAGTGTTTGAAAGTAAAAATATATTCATAAATGGTTTTGCTGTGACACCTCAAAAGTCGTGACATTTTTGGAAGGAAAATAAAATGTGTACTTTGTTTTTCACAAGCCCCCAAGGGTTAAGATTCTCCTATCTATCCCTTTGGCCTTGAGATTTATCCTTTCGCTCTGGGGCATTCTCCTGGTCCAGTTAGGCATACTGTTTGTGCAACATGATGATATGACATAAAAAATAAATAAATAAATAAAATAAAATAAAAACTCAAAAGTTCAGGGCAAAGTGTATCCCTTTCAGTGCGTACCCTTGAACCAGTATAGTTAGAATGAGACTTCCAAGTTTTAAGCTCCTGAGGTGTTCTAAACCAGGTAAAATTGGACCTGAGCCGAGCGTTGACTCTGCTTTGGCATCGATCTCGATGAGTGACTTAGGTCATTAGGTTTCTAACAAAGTGAGAGGGAAGACAAAGGGTGTCTGGACATATCATATTCTAACAGCTGCCATTTCCTCCACAAGCTCAGTAATACTCTCCGGTGAGATTTAGGTTTTATTGGTGTCATTATGGGACATTACTACCTTTCCTGCTCTTCTTTGAATACTGATTTTAAACTTCCTGGCAAGATGCTCCTGCAAATTTCAGCCATTTCCTCGGGACAACTTGGTTTTTACTAAAGTTCCAATGTTAGTGAAAGGGAAAGAAACTGAGTTAATGGACATGTCTTTTTCTTTCTTGCAGATTGACGAAGGGAAGTCATTCTGCCCATGCAAAATGCAAAGCTGGCAAATTACCTTCCATCATTTGATGACGGGGTTGCTTTTTTTGCAAGACTAATACAAAGTCAAACGGAAAGAATGTCTTTTTGAAAAATTAAGAAACTAAAAAAAGCAGACAGGAAAAATATGATTATTATTTATCAGACAACAACCCTCATTGCGTTTTAACTTTGAGCTGAGGAGTCAACAAGAAAATACATGTTCACCTGCACAATGCAGTGTGTCAGTCAATTTCAGCTTGACCTGCCTTCATCATATCACTTTGTCTGCATATTGGCACATGACAATTCATATTTATGTTGAAAATAGTATTACAACTGTTGCCGAAAGTATTAACTCACACTGGGCTCTTACTGTAGCATGCATTACAATGGACAAAGGAACTCTCTAAATAAAAATAAAGAAGGACTGGTTGAAGTGTGTTCTCTGCTCCACATAGTTGTAGTATGAAGGACAAGAGAACGGTGTGTCCTTCACGCAAGCCATGGATGGTACTTGATGTTAGCCAATGTGTATTCAATGGCTTCACAATTTCATCCAGTTCATTTTGGGTGGTAATAAGTGTACATTTAAGAAAATTCAGTCACTCTTTCTATATTTTAGTTAAGGGATTAACAAAGTTTAATTATAATTAATCACGATCAAGTATTTTATTGTGCTTTGCAGTGAGTAGCCGGCACCGAAGTTCAAAACTCAGGTGTCCTCTTCCATGTCGGATAAGAACATACGACATACTGATACAAAAGAATCATTGTAGCATCAACAGCAGTACTTATGATTATGATTAGCTTAGCAAATGTCGGGCAAGGTCTTATTATAATGTTTTTGTTTTTCATTTATAAAATTAATCTCCATATCCTGTTCTCATGTCATATTATATCCATTTGGTTACGCTTCTTCTCATGGTATAGTTTTAAATTTAAGTTTTTAGCCAATTCAATTACATTTTCACCTGATGAGTGCTGCCAGGTTGCATGTAATCTGCCTGCTCCCAGAGGTGCTTGGGCATTCGCTTTGACAGTTGCGGGCTTCTGTGTAAGCGCAGATGGATATGTGAGCGGCATGTATAACTTCATAGACAGCTGTAATAGTCAATCGATTCATCTAGAGGCCTCACGTTGAATGTGACAGGAAGGCAGTGCAATGCTCAATAACCAAGCTAGGCGGTGTTGGCTTTGCCTGATTGCTTTAGAGGCAAAGCGTAGCTATTAGCTAATCTGTCCCGACTTGGCCATATTTCTGACTGGGCTACCAGGGGCGTGAGCAAACCATGACAAATAGTTCTGCTGGGAATGCCTTTTGTCTGCAAATGATCAATTTGGTGTTTGGAGCTACACTGGATTTGCAAACTTAAATTTTTTAACCAAGGCAGCAACGAGACACCAAAGCACGGCTGGACTAAGCGCTACGGTGGTTTTAAAAACTTCTTGGGACACCCGAGTGGATATAGAATATTGTACATCTCAGTTCTAAGGTCAAGAAAGCTCCTACGGTGCTTTTGAAAAACCTTTGGAAACACTGTACATCTCAGTGTGAAGAGAAAGCTTGAGCATGAAGAGGTCAAGATAAAATTGGGATACATTGAAATGACTGATCGATTGTGACTGCCATTTGTTTTTTCTTTATTGTTTCATTTTTAATGTTTGTGTTATTTTGTTTCGTTCATTTTCAATTAATATTAAAGAAATAAAATGATCTTCTTCTTATATTAAACTGCGATTTGTAATTTGGACTTCATAAAATTTTGTGGGCATTTATTTTAAATTATTAATTTTTTTTACGTCTTGAAAGCATAATGACAGGTTTTAATGGCTGATGCGGGTTTATTGACGTTAAATAGCCTAAAATGCCCTGTGTAGCCTAGTAATGCACACGTGTGCGCACATGAGGGGTATTAATTCGAGAGTCTGACGTCACAGAAGGTCTATGTGTGAAAGTCACTGACCACCACTAATATATATATATATATGTATATATATATATATATATATATATATATATATATATATATATATATATATATATGTGTGTGTGTGTAAAAGTGATCCCTCGTTTTTCAGGGTTAATTGGGCCTATAAAAAATATAGAAAGGATTCATTACCTTTGAGCGGCGCTTGTTATACCCATATTCCCTAGTGAGGGTAGCCTAGGCTAGGCTAGCTTTGTATTTCTTGATCATCTCCAGCTTCGTTTCCATATAAATCATCTTCTTACTTCTCCCTTTAACATCAATAGCAATCATGGGACCCACGCGTTTTTCAGCTTTGGCATCCATGTCAATAAAAAAGGATTTATTATTGGAAATGAAACGCGAAGACAAACTCTACAAGCAAGTCATTAAAATCTCTCTGAGGAAAAAAAATATGAATGAATTTTGTATTGAAATAACTTGGGCATAGCCGTTTTGGGTGAGTTAATATGTTTTTGTCATTTTATGTCATTCATATTCAATTGTCATGTTTGGTTGGGTTTGGTTGTTGGGATTTTGTGGGGTTTTGTTCATGTTTTTGTTCTACTCAGGTCTTCCTTTATTGTCTGCGTTCTTGTTAGTGTGATTTGGTCCACCTGTCTGGTGATACTTTGTCCAGTTTTACTCCCGGTTCGGTCCTGGCTCATTTCCTTGTTAAAACTTCCTTTTCTGAGTCACATATTTCTCACTTTTCCTACATGTTTTGGGTCCCCTCCCTTTCTCCTCCCAACTCAATTCACCATGCCCATGAAAACATGACACTTATATTCAATTGCCTTTTGTAATTTAGCGTACAATCTCGTTTAAGCTCGCCTTCTCTTTGTGGACTTCATAAAATTTCTTGGGCAATTACTTATTACTTATTCTAAGTTTTGACACATAGAAGTTTTAATTGTTGATACAGGTTTATTGATGTTAGCCCAGTAATGTGAACGAGGTGTCCAGTCACTGAAGGCCAACGTGTGAAATGCACGGACCGCCACTGATATACATATATAACTTCACAATAAGACCTCAGAACTCTTGACACTTCATTTTATTGTCCCAACATTCAAAAGTACAAATAATTCAAACACAACAGTTCTATGAAAAAGAAAAAACAAACATTTACAGCAAGATTTTCTATTTTGTTTCCAGTTTCAGAAATGTCCTAAACTAGCAAGGATAACATGAAGTCATTCATCGCAGTAATTACATTAATAATAAGAATACTAAGAATAATAGCAATAATAACCATAATAATTATAATAATAATAATCATCATCATCATCAATGTTAATAATTAAGTACGGACATAAGCAGAAGAGGAAAGAGCGAGAGAGAGAGAGAGCGAGAGAGAGAGAGAGAGAGAGAGAGAGAGTGCATAAGAGAGCGAGAGATAGAGAGAGAGAGAGGGCCACAATTCATGGGGCTCTGTCAGAAATTTTTTTCAATCTTTTTTGTCTTTAAGGATTTTGTTTCATAGATTTTTTTTTAGTCAGATAGTAAACAAACATGTCTCGGAAGGGGAAAAAAAGAAAACTGACAAGAAGAAAAAAAAAAAAAGAGCCGGGTTCCTCTGTTCACCTTCCCTCCTCCACTACTGGCTGCATTTTCCTACTGGCAGCCTGCCACTCACTCAATAAGGCGCTACAGGGAGGGCAGTGGGAGCCACTGGGGTGGGATATGGAGCATGGGTGACACAGCCCACAGGGGACACACACACACACACACACACGCACACACACTTGACAGCCACATGATTATGAACACTAGCACGAAAGAAAGGTAATTATCACAAGAGCTGCATCACATGTTTGTAATAGTAAAGTCAATAGTGCTGAGGCAGACATGTTCACCAACATTGCACCTCCACTATGCTGCACAAAGACAGCCACTGGTAAAACAAAAAAGCAACTGCTGTCAACTCCGGTTCAACGCCAAACCCGCATCTCAGAAGTATGAAGCATAAGTGCTGACCATTCAACTGTCATGTGGCATCAGAAAAGGCAGCGTACTGCGATTTGTTCCTGATATTTTGACGGGCGTGTTAAGTGTAAGTAAAGGGTGATGGCCTGTCGAAGTGACGCTCCTCCTTTAAATTTAATGTAGTTATTCGATCCCAACATGCCACAGGATGGCGCCGAAAAACTACTTTTCTATTACACATGGGTGATGGTCTGTTAAATCAGCAGTGTCCAAACTTGTTCCCTGATGGCCGTTATACTGCATGTTTTCTAGGTTTCTGTCCTTGTCACACGTGCTCAAATCAGCAAGCTCAGCATTAGCCTAATAATGATCTTGATCATTTGAGTCAGTGTTTCTGGTAAAGAAACCTGGAAAATATGCAGGAGAGCGGCCCTCAAAAAGCATTTTTGGACACACCTGGTATAAATGAAGCACTTTCATCACTGTGACCGTAGTTCCTTTGCACAAAAACATCACAGGATGGCACCAATTTAAAATCTTTCCAGAAAATGGTGGATGGCTTGATAAAAAGCTCATCCCTCACTTCAAAAAAAAATATTGACTGCAATGTAGCACCAGGAACTATTTTTCTGTTAGACGAGGCGGTTGCTTGTACAAATGAAGCTCTTTCCTCACTTCAACACAGTTCCTTTGCATCAAGATGCCACAGGATGGTGATGAAGCACTACATTTTTATTGAATTAAAAGAAAGACAACAATCAGACACTGGTTGATTTGCAAAGTCATAATGTTGTGGCTGTTTGTCGCATATAAACACACCAAAACGGATACTCAAACACACACACACACAAACAGGTGAAACACAGGAACACGTCACAGGAACTTCAAAGAGTGTCGGAAATTGAGACATAAAAACAAGATTCTACTGGGGACGTTGCATATATTCAAGCCCTGACATAACGCCGTTACGGCGTCGAGGGGCATGAAGGGCTTATGTTTATGATGGAGCATTATGGTGATGACGTCAAATGACTGAGTTGCGTGTGTGTGTGCATTTTACTCTCTATACACACACACGCAGCTCATTCAAGTTTTAGGACAAAATCAATTATGTTTACATCTGGAACCCTTCATTTGACCTTTCAAAATATATAACTATACATCATATTAGAGTATATAAAATATAGAATCAGTACCATCCCTTTTCAACCCTCCAGAGTATTTATTCAATATAGTGGTTTTTCTTTAGTTGGTATCCAATTTGAAAACTTAAAGAAGATCCTGAAAAAAGCGGGTGTTAAAACGATGACACGCCCGAGCCCCCCATGAGCTGTAAATATGAAGACATATGCTTTCAGACGTACAGTTTTGCATAAAGGTATCATCATCACTAAGCGGTAGTAAGTGGAGGGAGGGTGTGGACGGAGTGGCTTTAGTGAACTACACAAACTTATCACAGGTTATATTGAACCATAAAGACTGTTTATAACATTCTATTAAGACTAAACTTCATTGGAAAAAGATCTAAAGATTTCTTTTTGAACAAGACAAGGAAAAAGCAATAGCAAATTGAACTATTAATAACTAGGTTATGCATAGCGAGTAACTGTTTCTAGTAAGAAGGGAAGAGCATTCCCTGGCCCTCCAGATACTTTTTTTTCTAGTTTTCCTGACTTTTAGATTTTTTTTTTATATGGTAATTTTGATATATTGGTGCAAAGCACAAACGTACTAAAAGTTCTCTCTGCGCAGTGGGCTACAGGAAGAGCTTCTTCACTAGTCGCTTCATTCCCTTTTGTTCAGAATTGTCCCCCCCACACACAAAATGAAACAAATAAATACATAAATACACAGATAAATTAAGTGCTTCATAAATACATTATAAATAAATAGAAAAATAAATAGTTGAACAAAAATAGTAAATCCAAATACACTTATAGTCAAAGCTTTTTTGGTTAAAGTTAATCCAAACCTTTTTTTTTTCTCCACAAGCAACATGACGACAATTGAACATTTTCCTCACAAGTTTTTTCTAAGTAACTGAACCACCACTTCATAATAAGTTGTCATATGAAAAAGACAAGCTCCAACTAAAAGAACAGTGACAACTCAGATAGTACAGTAGATATTGTAAAACAAAGGTAGACTATGTATATAGATATATATACTGTATATATGTATATATATATACATATATATGTATTTATATATAGATAGGTCATCTATTTGTACAGAGCAAAGTAAGACACAGTAGTCATAGATCACCTTTTCAGGAAACAATATCTAGACTAAAGGAACTAGCTAATCATCAAGTTTGGACAAACGCTTCACGCTCAGAAAGTAACGTAGATGGCAGCAAGCCAAACAAAGCAAATCGATTAATCAAATTTGTTCAGTGATTTTTTACCATATATATATATATATATATATATATATATATATATATATATATATATATATATATATATATATATATATATGAATAATTTTTTATCTGGTTTTTCTGCAACAAAATAGTCTCGCCAGACTATTTGGGCCAACAATAAACAATAAGCTCAATTCAAAGCCAACATCAACATAGTATTTTTTGAAACAACACGTAGAACAACCAACGTGGATATTTAAGATATGTGAACAATGTAGTATAGCACCTACTATTGATCGCTAAAAGGAAGTTTGCACACAAATGCAGAGCAAAGAGAAACAATGTCATATACGATGCTTTCTAAATGGATAAATGTGCATATATGTAGTTACTGATACCCCGTATGGACTTTTGACGAGAACAGGAAAAGAAGCAAAGGGTCTCCTTGCTTTGGGCTCTGGATGATAATGACGGTTACGCTCTCCCTTTCCCTTGTGGGTATTGAATAATTACGCACTAGTTCATGTGTGAAAAATTACCAAATCACCCACCTTGGTTTCCTTTTTCACAAAACCTTCCATTTAGAAAATGGCCGCCGCCAACGTGGCTTCCTTGGAAATCAACGAGCGCTGAGCCTAGAAAGTACCATGGCAGAACGACAAGTCAAAGTGAAGCACCCCCCTCCCCTCCCAGTTAACCAGTCAAAATATTTTTCTCTTTTTTGAAATCCAGATTCTTGTAAAAATTTCTCAATAATTATTTTTAATTACCATTTATAAAAATAGATTCCTCTTTCTATTTATTTATCTTTTTTTTCTAAACACTTTTTTTTCAAGCAAAGAGATCTTCTCTTTGGCAACAGTTATTTTTTTCTTAAATTACCTAATGTGTCATCAGGAAAGCTAACCCATCCCCCACCCCCTCACCCCATTTCCCCGTGAGGTTTTTTTATGATACAAAACAAAACAAAAAATGTTAGAAAGTCTTTGTTTTTTTTTTTGTTTTTTTACTACATCAGTCAGTTGAACTATGAAATCCCATCTAGAATCATTAAGGGGACTTTTTATTTTGAATTTAAATGAATGAATGGTTTACCAATTCTTAATAAAAAGAGCCCCCCTCCCAACAGTGACTGGGAGGATCAAAGTAGTAACGACAGTGGATCCCGATATACGAAAAAAACAAACAAACAAAAAACGAATCCTGAATCGAAATCGTTGTCTAAAGAGAATATTCCCTTCTCAAAAGTTGAGGTGGGGGGTGGGGGGGCGGTGAAGAAAAAACTCATTTGAGCAAACGAAACAAACAAAGGATAAACAACAGAGATGCCTGCAATATCTCAGGAAGTTCCCAAAACACATGAGCATTTTTTCCATTTGAATTTTTGTAATACTTAGGCAACATTGGCTTATAGGTCCATTGTTATGATATAAGCCATTTCTAGTTCAATTGGGTCGGGTGGTTGCTTTGTATTCCAGTTTGCTGTGCTGGATCACTGTAGGAGGGTGGTGGTAGTGACTGGAGGGGCCGAAGGGTGGAAGTGGGCATGGTGGGGGTCATTTTGGAGTGGCGAGAGCTGCAGCTGCTGCCGCAGCCAAGGGGCAAACCGGTTCTACCTCGTTCCGAGTTCAGGACTTGTGGGTCTTGTTAGTCTTGAAGGAGACTTGCAAGACGCGGTCGCCCAACCTGTAACCATTGAGACTGGCGATGGCCATAGCCGCCTCGTCGTAATTTGTCATGGTGACGAAGCCGAAACCTTTGCACTTGTTGGTGTTGAAGTCACGGATCACCTTGACATTGTTGACGGCGCCAAACGGCCCGAAGAGCTGCCACAGCACGCTTTCGTCCGAATCTGGGGACAGGTTGTAGACGAAGATGCACCAGCCGGTGCCCGTGTGCCCGGGGATGTTCATGCCGACCAGGCTGGTCATGCTGTCGATAGTGATGGGCGAAAACCTGAAAGGACAAGTTGGAAAGACAAAGACATGGACATGAATAGAAATGAAAAGTAATACTAATACACCGACACTTTGTGGAAAGCTATTGGGACACTAGACGCAACCAAGTTACAGCGCAACAAATTGCAGAATTTCTACAAGATGTTGGAGAAGAGGAATTTTTCTCCAGTCATCCAAAAGAACATTTGTGAGGGCCCAGAAAGACCGTCCAGTGTTTCAGTGCATACACATTCCAGATTCGGAATGATATTCTTCCATTACGTTCAACGTATATGCATTGACTGCGGGATCACTGATCACAGGACATCCCCCAGGATGCCCATCATCGCATCATGAGCTTGCGCAGACATGAATACGGGGAGTCCATGTCACACTTTGCTACTTTGATTGGTTTTTGGAGTGTGGGAAGAAGCCGAAGTGCCAGGAGGGAACCCACGCAGGCTTGGGGAGAACATGCAAACTCCACACAGAAAGGCCAGACCACGGTGAATTTGATCTTGGGTCCCTGAGCTGTGAGGCGGACGCGCTAATCACTGCCCAACGGAGCCATCCGTTGCAAACATAATTTTGTAAGCGGTTCTCAAAAAGTGTCTTAGTGATGCTTTTAATAATTGTTGCTTCATATTTTTTCTCTTGATTTTGAAGAGTTCCAGTGCAAAAGCAGGCATCTTAATTTGACTTTTTCAACAAAATTTCTGAATCTGTCCATCTGCTTATGGCAATTGAGAACAAATGATTCAGTATAGTGACCCTATGCTTTGTTTTACTAGACAAAGCAGGCCAAAGAAGCCTTATTTTCTGAATCAAACGACCTACCGTATTTCTCCGTGTACAAGTTGTGTTTTTCCCTCCGCATTTTCAACCCCCATATTAGGGGGATTGACTTATACCCGCAAAACTCAAAACCAGACCAATTTTCTCCACATATCTGTGTTTGAATAACATTAATTTGAATGCAAAATAGGTAATATGCCATTCACAAGGCTTATATATGTATAACGAAGTTGCATCGATCATTTTTCCCGGCGGGTTTTGACCCATTATGAAAAGGAAAAGACAGCTTGACTTGTCTGCTCAAGACAAAAATGCGAGAGCAGTGGCATGGCATGTGTGAATGTCAGCAGGTGGGCGGAGAAACACAGCGGAGAGCAACCGATCCAAGGTCTGATCTCGTCACAGTCATCACTTGGTAAAGAAGGCTACAGCAAAGTATTTCTGGAGACCTCTATTTTAAATCAATTGGTCAGGCCTGAAGATGACTACCCGTGAAAGAGTGATGATGATATTTGCGCAAATGACGAGCAGGAAGGAGAGGACGTCCGAGATTTAAATGTGGCGTGTCAGATAGTGCTGATGACTTTTAGGGCTTTTCCACAAATTAATATTCAGCTATGTCAAAAAATAAAGCATTGAAACTTCTAATCATTTTATTGTTTCAATTCACCATTTATGTCTACGCGTTTGTTCATGTTCGCCCTTGTCTCGTTTCGCCCTACCCCCATAACCAGAACAGTATGTTATTCGATATACGAAGAAATGCGTCTAAAAGTACTATATTTTTTTTCCTTTTAAGAACACACAACATGTGTTTTAAGTGAATAGCCATGGGTATGTGTAAGCACTAAAGTCAGAGGTAGACTTACACTCGCGTTTTTGTAAAAGTCACCCAAAATTAGGTAAAAAAAAGGGGGGGGGGTGTAGACGGAGAAATACAGTAATCACTGACACAAATCTCATTGACTAGTTTAATGACATCAGGTCTGTTGGAACATCATCGTCCATTTCATCATATTTTAAGATTGTTTTGAAATTTCGACACACAGTTGGCAGGAGGTGCAGCATTTCTATCTAAATGGTGCTTGCCTGCTTTTGCGCTTGTACTCGCCACTTTCAACTGAAATATTTCATCATCAAGGGTGGGACGTGTGTTTCACTTCCGCATATGCACAGGCGCAATTGCCATTATTGTGAAAGGGCTCCTGTCAGGAATGACTATCTGCCCAAGGAGATGCAGATGTCGGCTTTCTTTTGAGTGGCTCCTTCAAGAGCTAAATTGCAGAAACTTGTTGAATTAAAACATTGCTAGATGTTCATCAAAGATAATGACGCCATGATTTAGTTGTGATTCACGCCTTGCTGCAGCTGTCTGGGAAGACTGCTTTCTTGGTGAGAAGGAGTGGGTGAGAGAGCAAAATGCAAAGTGGAAACACTTTATAGCGCAGTGGCATTACAGTACAAAGCAGATTGCTTCTGCTTGTCCCTGAGTCTGCAGGGTGTTCTGTTCCATACCACTGCAGGGCTTGTGTCACCAATCGATTCCGCTGCTTGCCACCCAGAGCCCCCGCCCTTATCCTTCTCTCACCAGTGACTATATATGGCTTGCAATCACTACGACCTTAGTACATGACTTTGATAGTGTACAGTCTGATCCTGGCCAATGTTAGGGCTTGAGACGATTGAATCATTGACTCCAAGGTTTTACTGCAGTCATTTGGTATCATCGATTAAATGGCAGAGGAGATAAGAAGAAGAGATTAAACGTGACATTATTCATCAATCTGCGGGTGAAACATTGTAATGCGCATTTTCAAGATATGCCAATGGGCAATACTAGCTAGCTTTTTTTTTTTTTTTAATCAAATACTGTACTTTTTCTTTCCAGTCGGGTGGCTTATATTGACTTTAAAGAAATATTGCTGGAATTTGGAACAATAAACCCTTTTATGCAAGGAGCACTTTCTGGGACTCGAAACACAAAAGCATATTATCATATGAATCTGGGAATAAACCCTAATCAGACAAAAACAAAAGTTGCATAGGAACAGTGTCATCTGAGCACATTATTTCATCTTGAGAAAAGCCAAGTGCTTGCAGATGACATGCTCTGCAAATCAGGATGCTTGATTCAGACTAAGGACACGTATAATGTTGATAATTAACTACAGTGGTTCTCAAAGTGGAGTCCGTGGACTCCCAGGGGTCAGTGTCCTGACTACAGGGGGCCCGTGAAATAGTTTAGGAAATGATTTAGTTTAACTTTAACAGTTCCAGATTTATGCCCTGGTAGGCTTAGTCTTTGTTTTTTGGCTCCGCGTTTGACCGAGGTTGAGAGTGCATTTTGTTGTGGGGAAGGACGGGCTTCAGTTGGGAGCAGTTGCTGTCGGTGCGCACATGTTGTTCCTTCACTTTGTGAGATCTGGCCCACGGGTTGTGTTTTCTTTCTTGGAATGTCATCATTTATGCTAATATGCCCAACATTAGTCATTTGCTGTTCCAATTTGTGACTCGAGATAACATGCAAGCTAAAGTTAATTTTTAGCTTTAGCATGTTATATAGCGTTGCCTTGTATGTGTTTAGCTCTTCAGCATTTTTGTTTGTGCTTGGTATTGCCTTTTGGTGAATGTCAGCTTGTGCAAATGTTTTGCATTGATTATCATACTCGTTTCCATCTAATTAACATTTTGTATTGAAAAGAATATCTTTTGTAATTCAGTTTTATGATTGATTTATTCTACGCAAATTTGTGTACATTTAGCAAGAGATATATTTTTTGCATTTAAAGAAGATTTACACTCATGTACTGTTTGCTGTCTGTCTTCAAAGATAGAATCCATTCTAACATATAGGAAGTACAGAACATTGGTTTATTAAACAAAAAAATATATATCTGCGTTCATTTCATTTTATATTAAATTGTGAAAGTACAGTGAGCCCCCCTACTTCGCGGTTAATGGGGGCTGTCAACCCCCCGCAAAGTCTGAAACCCGCAAAGTAGGGTATCAGTTCCTAGATTTCTATGTACGCCCCAATATAGCCGCAGTAACCATAAACAATCCCTTTGTTTTTGCATATTTTATTTCCTTTCTCCTATTATTTAACATTAAATTATCCTTATTAACATTATTGTATATTCATTAAATAACTGATAATACTTATTTTTTTGAGAATTTGTTCTCAGGACTGGTTATCTGCACCAAGACTCCGGTGAAAGGGTACGCAAGTCATCACGTTGAACTTCACATTTATTTTGGCTGATGTATGGTGTATCACGTACTGTAGTATCCGTTGAATAACAAATCAACAACAATCTTCAAGTCAGTAAACTAACATATTGCCAAACTTTAATCTATGAATTTTACTGTATTTTTAGCCGACACTAGCGGGTTAGCAACAACTACTAACTATAAAGTGCAACCTCTACACAAACAAACACATAAACAGAATAAACACTCATCGCTTACTAAACATCGGCAGTAGCGTGCGTTATCAACATAAATGATAATAAACTATGAATATGAGCTTACGTTGTCATTCACTATGTCACAGTAACGAGCCGAATGACGCACAGAGAACGTAAAATAGGAAACGGAAATGCAACGCAACCCGACAAATTAAAAGCATATATTTCAAAATAAGATAAAAACGTCACAAACTCTAACGCTTGAAGAATTCTTAACATAGTTCTTAACTAATATTCCTTTGTTATTTGATGAATACAGTACTGTATATTGTACTTTTTTGCTCACTTTACTTACTTTCCTTTCCTTTTTTTTAAATTTTTTTTTACATTTTTGCACATTTTTAAAAAGATCTTTTATTTTGAAATATTTTTAATTTTTCCTGGAGAAAACTGTGAAGTACTGAGACCGCGAAGTAGGAGGGATCACTGTATTCTTGACTTCAATAAAACAATCCATTCAACGGGTTTCATATATTTTTAAAAATGTAATAAGTTTGAAATTAGTCAACATGCATTTTGTGTCTTTAATTGCTTGCTAACGAGTTAATGAAGCCAGCAATGCTAAAGCGGCATTTTAGTTTGTAATGCTGTTTTGGAATAAATAATTGGCAGTAACATTTTTGAGGAAAATTAACCCAGATTGTTAAAAGGAGGTGTGCAATTTGCACTTTTTATTTTCTAAACTTCATCATAACTGAAAAGTAACAAATATACTGTTGTCAAATTTAATCTCTTGCTGAATTAAAAAGGGCACTTATGTTTGGCCTCAATTTTCTTGTTTTTTGTTTTGTTTGCGTAAACATTTACAATGGAGGTCCTTGGAAAATCTGCTTTCTAAAAGGAGTCCCTGACTCTTTTTGGAGTCAAAGACCCCTGTCCTTGACTCCAAAATGTTTGAGAACCCCTGATTTGTTGGACTGTCTTTGTGAGGTTAATTGATAATTAATCGTTTCCTGAATACACTGGAACAAAATGTACAGCTCCATAAAGAATCAGATTCACTGTTGGTTCAATTGCAAATAGTTTGCAGTTCAAAGAAGTACATCATGATGTCACTTGGAGATTTTGAGATCAGCACTAAAATTCATAGCTTAAGAAGCGAACTTGTCTCGAAATGGTGTCCCAAGTGCCTGCAACATGCCAGATCCCAGTATCAGCACATCACAACAATGGCTTCTACATGCCTGGTTATGTAAGACCTATTGTATGGTAAGCAACGAATCAAAGAAAAATGAGGCATGGAGGCAAAAAGGAGGAAATTCGAGCAGCGCAGAGCAAAGCTGGAGCCATCTGCAGTGAAACATTTCCTGTTTCCAGCAAGGATCCAGGTTCATCCAGCCTCATCTCTTGTGCTAATTACAGTTGCTCAGATTACAGCAACTGCTCCCAAAAGACATACAGCCATTGAGTACATTTATCTTATGTACTGCATTAACACTATAAATGTGTGTCTGTATGTTTTTTTTTCTTTTAATAAAGTGTCATTGTTAATTTTGTTTCCAAGCTAGGATAAAGCGACAAGGCCAGAGAACCTGAATCCTGAAGAAGAAAAAAAGAAAAAAAAAAAACACCTAGAAATTAAGATATCAAGAACAAATCCATTCTGTACACAGAAACAGCCCAAAATAATCCAAACAACACCAGCACTTATCATAAAAATGAAAGCAAATCCACCACCACCACTGAAAACAAACACAAATTATTTTCTATTTTTAAAGTGCTTGTTAGCCATTTGAAAAACACTCAAGCTCATGAGTAAAAAAAACCCAACAACAACAACTTAAAAAAAAAAACAAATAAAAACAACAGAAATGCAATTCACCTTTAAAAATTGTTACACATACATTGACAACAAAATACATGGAAAAAAAAAACATGGAAAGGACACTGGAAAAGAATTCAGTCAACATGGACATCTGGCATTGGGTGAAGTTTTAATTACCTCTTTACGCCATAGGCCATATTAAGCAAATTGTCCAGCCTGTAAAGAGAAGGAGGGTTCTGGGGTTAATGGTGGACAGATGGTTGACTTACTCAATGGAACTAATGTAATGTAAGTCCCTGTCAGAAATGAATGAGACTTCAGACGGAACAACACACAAACCCATCTTGAGTTGGTCAATTACACTGAGGAAGCAAGTGTTAGTTCATAATGCTAAGGTTCAACCACTAAAGCCAGGGGTGCACATCATTTTTTTTTTTCGTGGGTTACTCACATGGGTACCAGGACGTGGTGCCTGGTACTCACGCTCATGCATGCAACGATCTCATTCATACGCAGCTGATAGCCAGTCCAAGTCGCTTTGCTAAACTAACAAATATCCTCAGAATAGGAAGACATAAGCAGGACTTGAAAGATCTGCTTTGCTGTTGTGTAACATGGTCAATTCCACAGTTCAGAAAGCATCTGGTAAAAGAAGGTGATATTGATCTGGATTTACAAAGAAAAAGCACTCCACGCTGACTAAATTGTATTCTCCTTTGCTGATTGATGGGATGAAACCAAAAGCGACTGGTTCTCCTTCCCTGCGCCATTGTCATAAAGACAAAAAGAGCAAACGCTTTCCTCCTCTTAATTGGCACTGGAACACGTATACAAATATACTGTATAATACTATCAACCTATTAATTTTCTTAAATATTAAAATAAAGACTATATGTACCCACCCATTGTAAATGAAGCATGCAATGAAGTGTTCTCCATGCAAACCTTCCTCAAATGGAGCTTGTTTTGTACAGTAGGTTAGAAAACCTATCATTTTAATAGTTTAGTCTTTTCAAGATTTTTTTTAATTGCGCGAGTTAGTAGTCCCCCGCACATGCGCAGTTTGACTTTCCATGCAGTGGATGGAGTGCATTGTGGCGCAGCATTGTTCCTGCACTTTGTCTCACCACCCAATAAAAGAGCGATTGGCTATTGCTTCTCATTAGCTTGTTTGTTAGGCATAAGTTGCGCTACATTCACACACTCTTTTCATACTTGTCAGGTAAAGGATGACTTAAAATGTTTAACCCTGTATCAAACGCACCTGTTTTGTCTGCTAGCTGAGAATGTGAGTGGTAAATCTTACATCACGTTTAAGTGTGCTTCAAGCCACGGCACATATTGGAGCCACTTTGTCACGGAAAAAACAATCAGCTCAGACTTGGATGCTGGTACGGGTGAAGTTAAGCAGGGTACACAAATGCGTGAAGTGAAGCAACCGATGTTATGCATCAGTGATTTCTGTCATGCACGCGTACTTGCGTACCACTTACGTTCATGCCTGACTAAAGCAGAGTACTGGCTACTGCTCCTGTATGCTATCATCACATTATCGCTCAAAGTGCAAGCACTTTAAGATTGGCAAACAGCAGTGGTAGCTGTCAAGACAAGCAAGGCCTTCTCTGCTAACCTAATATAACCTGATATTATCATAACTATAATGATCATAATAAATACAATACAAGTCCATTTCATTTTTACATTTATTTTTACTAAATATATATATTTTATATATAAACTTATTCTCCATATTCTGTTCTTTCCCTGTCATTTTATATCCATTTGGTTATGCTCCTTGCAGTTCTGTAGTTTTATGTTCGAGTTTTTAGCCAATTAGAATTCAGCTAGCGTGTGTCGCTATGCTGTGTGAAATCTGCCTTTGCCAGAAGCCAGAGCATTCACATCAACACGGCACAGATGGATAGGTCAGTGGCCCTAATGCTTAATAGACAGTTGTAATAGTCAATCAAGCCATAAGTTCACCATCTAGAGGCCTCACGTTGAACTGGATGCTCACTGCACGAAGGCGGTGCTATATTAAGTCACCATGTTTAACGTTGGAAGTAGTTAAATAAAGTTTTTGAAAAACAAAAAAAGAAAAAAAAAAGAAAAAACATGTTGCTCAACCGTAACGCAGCGGCAACCATGAGGCATAGCGTAGCTCGAAGCCAGACTCGCAGCCATTTAGCAGAAAATTCAAATCTAATCGCTTTTTAAATTTTTTGATACCCACAATGGCTGAAGAAGAACAAAACTGAAATCGGACCGGCGTGACTTTCAGCATTGGCGTCCATGTCAATACAAAAGGATTTATTATTGGAAATGAAACGCAAAAATTGTTCAAGCAAGTCATTGAAGTCTTTCTGAGGAAAGAAAGAAGAATACATTTTGTATTGAAATAAGTGAGAGACACGTCTGTCGTTACTGTAATTTGTGTCACCTGTCATGAGCGTGTTCGAGTTGTAGTGCAGCTCTAGTGTTTTGTGTTTCGCCCAGCTTCTGCGAGTAATAAATCGTTTTATTGAGTCCATCTCATCCTGCTTCCCTGCATTTTGGATCCACTTTCCCACATCCGTCTCCAACATGCTGAACCGACATGACACTTGGTAGACTTCATAAAACTTTGTGGACAAACAATTTAAAATTATTATTCATTATTTTAGGTTCTGGCAGTATCACGTATAATGATTCGTTTCAAATGCTGATGTGGGTTTATTGATATTTCAATGCTCCGGGAAATAGCCTGTGTAGCCCAGTAATGTGTATGTGTGCTTCTGAGGAGGCTGAATCACTGTAGGCCTAAGTGTGAAACGCACAGTCCGCCACTGGCAAACACCAACAAGTCAAGTTAAACACTAAATACAGACAGTGAAGCATAGCTGAGCAGTAAGCTACCGGAAGTGACTAGGCTAGCCCGATAGCTCAAACAAGCTCAAATTCACCTAACATCTTCCAATGGCTCAATGTTTCACTAACACAATACTAAACCAACATTTTTTTTTTTTTAATATCCCCAAAAAACAGTTCATGGAAAATCATTTTCTTCCTCCTGCAGAACTGGGGCAATCTGTCAGGTAATAATGATGTTTGAATGGTGGTGAGTATAAGAAATTAACAACTTTAACCAACAAAAATAAGTGAATATTCAATGAGGAGTCAATAACATTCATAAAACTGAGTACTTGGGGTACTAATTATAATAATTTACATAACAATTATGTAAATTGTTACCGGTTTGATAAACACTTCTGAAATAATGCATTTGCTCTAGTTGTCTTTATATTATTTGTAATAATTATATTCATCGATGGTGACTTAGCAAGGTAGAAAACAAAATAAAAAAATCAATATGCAATACGTTATTTACTTATTTATTGATTTATTAAAGGCAAGGCAATAGCTTGACGAAATTACATTCCTATCCTCACCTCAACATTGTTATTTGGCTCCAAGATGCCACAAGAAGGCACCCGGCAATATTTTCATGCTCCACACAGCTTTGGTCTTTCCAAACTTTGTCAAAAGCTAAGTGTGGAGCGAATGACATTGAAATGGGGAAAAAAATACGGATGGGCAAATACTGAAATGCCAATGTGCCGTGGTTTCCCGTATTTCGAAAGTGTTGGCCTAAAAGCTTTGCAGTGAGGCAGTGTCTGTGTCTTTTTGTGTCCCTCAAGAGACCATCAGTCTGTGTGTGTGTGAGTGTGAGTGAGGGGGATTAAGAAACCTGTGGGCTGTGTAAAATGGTGGCCCTCTTGGATGGATGCAGTCTGCTAGATAACTCAATGACCTTCATTCCTCACTTACTCCCAGCCTGTCTCATGTCTTATTAACTCTTAGAGCTTAATGGATAGGGGCCACAGCTTATGGAGCAACAGCTGGCTTGAGACACCTTGTTCCTTTCGAAAACACTATAAACTCAACTTGGCGACAGGGTCCGTCTACTTTAAAGTAGTGCTGGCCCACTCTAATTAACTCTTCCAAGGACACTGTGTCGTCATTGCCATTATGAATTATTGATTATGAAAAAGCTTAAAAAATAACCACTTAATAAACTTTGAAGGGGGTGCTGTTCTTTTATAAATGGTTTTCGATTTAGCGATGATTGGAGCAGCAATGTAATGGAAGCAAGCGAGGCTAAGTGCTTTTATTATCCACCACCATTGAATTACCGTATTTTTCCGTTTACAAGTCGGGTTCGGGTTTTTAGTCTCATTTTCAATCCCCATATTGGGGGGTCGACTTTTAACCGCATGGCTGAAAACAAAACAATTTTTTTCATCATATCTTCTCTTGAAGAACACTATCTTGAATGCAAAATAATTAATATCATGTCATTTACGAGGCTTAAAACGAAAACAAGCCGCCATGGAATGTTAGCAGGTGGGGGTGGAAACAATTACGGGCAAACTTCCATGATCTTATCTCACAACAGTCATCACTTGGGTAAAGAACATCCCAAGCAAGATGATTAGCAAATCATCTCCAAAGACCTCCATTTCGAACAAATTGGACGGGTCTGAAGATGACTACCAGTGGAAGAGTGACCAGGATGTTTGAACAATTGACGAAGAGATAGGTGGAGCTATTTGGTGTGTCAGATGGTGATGATGACTTTTAGGGCTTTTCGACAAATTAATACTCAGCTGTGTCAAAAGAATAAAGGATTGAAACTACAAATAATTTTATTGTTACAACATTAGTTTCAGCATTTTCGCCTGTGCAACAGTATGCTATTTGATATACAATGAAGAATTGAGTCTGAGTACTTTTGAGTAATTTTGCATCGCGCCGCTCCACTGAGTGACAAAGTCGGCAGATGTGTCATGAGTCAAAAGTCATAGTAACCCCCGCAAAAAACTAACTAAAACAAAATGATTTGTGATTGGCCAAGACCAACAAGTAAAGTCCAATTGTCAACTAATATGAAAAGTATTGTCATATTGATAAGTTTACCCAATTAATAATACACATTGTAAGTCAGGTAAAGCACATGATGCAACCCATTAAGGAAAAGCATAAAGGAAAAAAAACTAACAGTAATTAGCAAATGACATACTAAGGGAATGAGTGTGGTTAAATGAGGAAACTGGCGCGAACACTACACGAGAGCTCTTGGCCCAAGGACAAGGAGACATCTGCTGGCTGCTGGGCCATTGGGCTGCAAAACAACCTGCTGCTAACACTCTCTCATAAGCACATTCATACATACAGTAAACATACAAAACACACATATACACCATGCAAATGCTCTATTTTTTTTTTTTTTTTTGCCTTTCAAAGCCAACAAACCTTTGCTGGCTCTCTCATGGTGGTGTTACAGGACAATTAGGCACATTTTTGTCTTATTTTTGAAACAAAAATATGCTCAGCTGAAAATGGTTCCTGCTCAGACTATAATAAGGGTAATTTGCAAATTATCACCATTAGTTAAGGGCCAAAATGTGGGAGCAAGCTGGGCTGTAGGGCCTGATGTATTATACTCGAGTCGATTATGTCTGCTGTTTGGCGTGTGACCATCTCGACACATTGTACTGCACGTAGACTTGCTTGTGGTGGAGCTATAATATCATGGAGCCGGTGACAAATAAACTACACTGGAACCTTTAAAGGTAAACACCCCTGAAGCTTATGCTTTTTTAGTTAGTTTTAACATCTCAATGTTTTGTTGATAAAATAATACAATTAGTTATATATTAAAATTCATGTCATACTTAAGTGCTTAAAGTGACAATATGTAATATTCACAACATTATTCATTTTGAATACCCACCATAAATGTCATTAAGTTGTAAATAAATGTGATCTATCCAACCAACATATTTTTTTATTTATATTCGTAGATCTAGTAATCGCTATTTGTATTACATAGGGTGCGTGACCCAGATGGGGGCAGTTTTGGATGTCAGTTTGAGTCGTATGTGCAGCCAAGTAAGTTTTTTGGTTTGTATGTCAATCGCGAATAAAAACGTGAAAAAAAGGAAATGGATGGTTTGTTTGCCAATCGGGGGATGGGGGCGTTTGAGCAAGTTATTCGACACATTTAAATTCGCCCACCAAACACAAAAGGAAATGTCGGCATTGCGATGCAACAAGAATTTACCTCAACATGCAGTTTTCCATCTACACGGATGTCCGGCTGCATGAGTTGTGTTTATCCTGTGTGGCTGGATTGCTCTCCTACATTGTACTTGAGCAGTAAGAGTTGTGTTTTCATTTTCTTTATGTCCGCGGAAGCCTGGGGTAACTAACCCGTTTTGAAGTATTGGCCAAAGCTGTGTAGGTTATGCGCTGTTATGCACGGAAATCAATTGTGAATTGTATTTGTATCTAATGCTAACGCTTTCCCCCACTTGCCGCATGGTTCCAAAGTATGGTCTCTGCGACGTCGTAGTGCACGTGCTGCATTCATGCAACATCAGTCAACGACAACTCTAAATATTCCACCCTGCATTTTTAAGTGATGGGATATTTAAAATAGTCTTCTTCCCAAACGTTTTAAGTAGTAATTACATCTAGCATGTTGGGAATTGTCTAGCATATGTGTGTACACCACTTCAGCCTGTAGCCACTCACCCCTCCCTGACCTTTTCGGCAGCTCTTCTGCTTCTCTCTTACCCCTCCCTCTCGACCCGTTCTGACATTTTACATTTCTTGGTTGGTCCGTCATTTACATTGCACCGACAGTGTGAACTCCTGAAGTCGATCCAAGTTGTTATTGTTGCTCCATTGACCATATTTTGGTGACAATCCACTTCTGTCCCCACTTCCACCTTTGTTCCAAAGGTCGATCTTTAGTTTCACCACCGCCACAAGTAGTGATTCAAGTAACTTTCAGAGAGTCTGCTAACACGCCTTGAAAAAAATTCAGGCAACAGCTTTTGTGTGTATATGAGATCCGGGCGGTAGCCTACACGTATTTGAACCAAATATATGTACTTATTATAAATACAGTGAACTCTCACTGCTTCACGTTTCATCTTTCAGTGCTTTGCCTATTTTTTCCCTTAAAAAACCCAACAAAAAACATCTATATTGCAGAAAGGAAAGACAGGCTGTGAAGGTTTTCCTGCATGGCAAACAGAGTGATGTTGACTGTAACTACACATGCCATGGGCACGCCTACAAGAAACACAATTGACCACTGAGGACAGGAGTGGATTACGACTACTCTTCTCATTGGTCGATGCTGAGCCAATCACACATCTTGTAGGTGTGCCCGTAAACTGATTGACTGATTGTCATGCCAGTCAGTCTGTTGAGCAGTCACATTAGCAGTCTCCGTGTGGACTTCACACGCAAGTGAGAGAGGAGTGGATGAGGTGCGCGTGAGGCTGGAAGAATACATAAGTTGAGGACGGAAGACAGCGTTGGGCAGATGTTACGAGGAGAGCTGTTGTACGACATTGGAAAGCTGATAATTGTGGTTCAATTAAAACAAGTCCAAGTAAAATGTTTTGCTGAGCTTATTAACATGCCCTAATACCCTTTACTCAGCATCATGAAGCTGCGCCACTGATTTGTATTTCCTGCCTAATGCTGCGTTCACACCGAGTGCGATGGAGGCGTAAAAGTGGACGGTTTTGTATTGTAGTCAATGTAGTTCGCGCAATGGAGCGTCGGGCGATGCAAAGGAACCTCGCATAGAGCATAAACGACGCGCTTTGTCGCGTTCGGTGTAAACGCAGCATGAAAGCAATTCAGAGTGATTGTCACTGACATCTCTTTGCCTTCTCATTTCATTGCAATGTTCCTAGCCCCTGTAACCTGGAAGTTGATTTCTCGCTGCCAATTTGATTTCTCAATTGTCTTAAACGTGCATCAAGATGAGAGGATCGAGCGCTGAGGAGCTAGCAGTGGTGGGCCCTCAGGGCCAGCAAGGCCTTCTCACATGGCCTAACATAACCTGACACATTATCATGATTATAATAAAATTTAATTCAAATTTAAATGTATTTTTTCCAAATTTCCGATTGAATGGGATTTCTGAAGAACGTTGCAAAGAGTGTATCAGGACTGGAGAATCGGGAACCAGTTTTTGATGAGTCGTTACATTGACACGCCGCCGGGAATAACTTAAAAATCAAAGCATACCAAGGCATTTGTGTCAATGTATTAGTTGGTATGTTAAGGTATATTTTAAAGTTGTCTGGACGTTTGTGGAGCTATGTTTTACTGTCATAGAGAGCATAAACAAGCAGCGCAGAGCAGTAACATGGAGCATATTCTCCTGTGTACGCCAGTGCAAAAAACACACACATACAAAAACAGCCAAAACAAAATGGATCTGGTGCTATGGGACGAGAACTCTCTTGGTGTTCATATCTTGCAACATCTCGCATCGTTAAGAAATTCGGATGGGAAAAATGCAGACTGGAAAGTTTTAGTTTCATGCCGCCATAAAAAAAAAGGACTCAGACTTTTGATTTTTATTTTAAAATTGTGCAGTGCCTCTCTCTGTTGGTGGTTTGGCTCATCATCAATCCAAAAATGGCTTCCAAATTAAAGGTCAAGTGCATCAAAAGATGCATCAGAGCCATTACGACTCCTTTCAATGAAAAACAGAAACATGAAGTGATCTTAAACTTTTTCAGTCATTTAATGAGAACTTGTGGTTTAGTCATATTCGAACACGATTTAAATATGACAACCTAAAAAGCACAAGTTTGACAACCTATGCAACATACAATATTGAATTTCAAGTACTTTGTCAAGTAAGAAATGCATGTTTTTTTTTTCTTTGCAACGTTGTCCTCATGAGCACTGTACAAAAATTTACACTTTAAGGCAGATTCCAACTTCCAGAGTATTACGTAGTGAGATGAGGAGCACAGGGATACAGCGAGGAAGAGTCCTGTGGTTGTGATTTGTGATGAGAAGCGACAGCTCTCCTGCCAAGCCTGTAAATTGGCTTGGCGTATCACAGACTCACAGCCACGCTACATCGCTCAGGTGTCACACCAGGAAAGCGGCACTGCACGAAAAATACCTTCCCGCCGCCGACTTTGACGCAGAATAAACAGCACAAGCGGCTTAGTGTTATTGAAAGAGAGAGAAAATTGTATGGATGTGTATTGTGTGACAATCCCAAACAAGCTGTTTTGGATGATGGAATGTACCATCTTTTGTTTTGTGTGAGTATGTTGAGATGAAACAAAACCTCGAGGAATGTGCTTATTAATATTTCCAGGTGTATACTATACCGCATTCAAAATAACAATAGAGAACCGATGAACGACGATGATAGAACACGTACAGTGACTGATATATACTGCATGATAAATCATGTGCAGTGATAACTGATCTGAGCAACAGTGTATTGTCAGCTTTTTATTTCGAATGACTTTCTACACCAAATAGGTGAATCTACAGAACTTGTACATTTCTAACGTTAAGAGGATTATGGTTTTGTGGCAGTTGGTTTGGTGGTTAGCAGGATTATGCAAAATGTATTAAACTGATTCCAACAAAACTTTGTAAATAGAAACATTGCATCTTGGTGCATTCATGGATTTAAGAGATTGAACCATTTTTTGATTGTTATTATTTGCATTTGCACCTCAATTTCTAAATGATATCCTTAGAAAATAGGCAAAAAGTTGTTATTTGTGAAGATGTCAAATTTGACTTTCATGGCCGATATGTTTTGTCAATTTCCAAAAACAAAAATCCATATCTGCACTATATGATCACTTTGATTTTAAACAGAGGTTCTCTGTTAAGGTGCAAATGAACCAATGTCTAGCCAAATGAACCAATGAAAAATGCCTCAGAATGTCATGTTTATACAGTAACTTGGAATGGGCAAGTACCAATACCATGTTTCATATAGACCTCAAAAATGCATTTTGTGTGTTTTGTGTCATTTTGTGGCATTAATACACACACACATACATATATATATATATATATATATATATATATATATATATATATATATATATATATATATATATATATATATATATATATATATATATACACACACACACACACAGTATATACCAGTGTTGGGAGTGTTTGGAAGAAATAGATTACAAATGTAATATAATTACTGTAATGCGTTACTTTTTGTTGTAATGCAATGTCATATATTACACACATAAAAATAGTAATATTGTATTTGTTACAAATCAGTGAAACGCAATGCCTTACAATGCAGTTTTAGCCTGAAGGTGGGGTTTTTTTCCCCCAAATTCTCCACCACGTGATCCGAGGAGAGAAATCGGGGGAAAATGTTTACTTGCTGTTGTTAGTATCTACTACAGCAGAGATGAATGTGGCGGCAGCAGACAACAGGTTGAATATGAGCAATACGAACATAAGATGGACATACGTCCATTACTTTCAGTTCATCAGAGATAAAGACAAGAAAAACATATTAGTTAGGTGCACTTTGTGCGTGAAACCGAAAGAGTAAAGTTGGCCAAAAAAAAAAAAAAACACTCAAAACGATTTTCACTGAACCAAGTTTCTGAAGTTTCTGAAAATTGTTTTACTTTTTTATAGAACAATGAATGATCTGGGTGCATAAAATATTATGGCCATGGAGAGCAATTTGTATAATTTTTTCTTTCATTACTAACTGCATTTTTGCTCAGGGATGCACAAAAGTGGTGGCAAAATGGCAGTGTGATAAAACCAGGAGAAGCACAAATGTGAACGACAGAACACTGCAGTCTCAGATAAAAAGTTCCAGTCCGATGTCGTTTGTGCTTGATTTACAGTGAACCCTTATTTATCTCGGGGATTATGTTACAAAATAATTTGCGATTATTATTGCAGAGGTATTTACTTAAATCTTTAATTATTAAACCACATCCAGTAACTGTACAGTTATCCGTATGTCCTTAGGCTGTCGTTGCTGGAAATGGAGGGCCGGAGATTCCCTTAGGGTAATGGCCATCAACAAGTCGACCTACAGAGTAGCCCGGAGCTGAACCAACGTGACGAGGAAGAAAGGTTTACACTCAGTGTTCCACTTTAGTACAACAGGCCTCTTTGTAACATTTGCTCAATGCTCTCTTCCGTCCTCAACTTATGTAACCCACCAGCCGATATTTTGTAATTAATGTACAAAACCATTTTTTATGCTTTTTATGTAGTTTTGTGAGTTTCCTTATATATACCTCTAATTCGATACAGTATGATTCCCTTTTAGAGTTTTTGCACAGAACATTGCAAAATGCACTTTCATCATGCGCCGCCTAATTGCATCTTTGGTTTTGACAATGAGGCAGTTTGGCTCATTCTTTTTGGTGGACTTTGATGCATTATGAAAAGGAAAATACGGCTTGACATGTCCATTCAAGACAAAAATGTGAGAGCAGTGGCATGCATGGATGGGGGAGAAACACTGCGAAGGACAACCTTCCAAGCTCTTATCTTGCCACCAGTGCCGTCTCTGCATTTGGGGCCAGTGGGGTTTGGCCCCAGCTGCTGGCAATAGTGGAGCAATGCAGGTTCAAAATAATTGTCCTCTTTTTAGAGTGTAATAATCTATAAATAATATACTGAATAATAATATTCATGATTATGCCTTCCAATTATGTTACCAAAGCAATTTCGTTGTAAACATTTTGCAAAATCCATAGTCTTTGCCAAAGCCAAACATAATTTCACTAAATGGGACTCAAAAAGGGCCGGCCCGTGAGTGTTTGTTGTGTGTGCTGAGCCGCCAAAACTGTAGTACACATGTCTTAAACCACTCTCAGTAGACAGCCAGTGGGCCCAGTCAGTATGGCTCTAAAGCCGAAATCAGCCAATTAAAACATTCGAGCGACAAACGTCAGATGCAATATGTAACAAACTTGTTTCTGTTTTGGCAGATAGTGGCAGCAAGCTAGCTCGGTTTTCATTGTAACCTAAAGGACAATAAAAGCAACTCATCAATGATGTGGATGTGTTCATAATGACTACATTTAGCACTTTGGCACTTGTGCAAAAATCAGAATTAGAATTTGGCATCGTTCAAGCAGGAAAGGACAAAATCCGCACCTTCAACCTAATGCTTCAAAGGCAACATGGCTAATTGTGATTATAAAATTGCTAGACACTACATAGACTACAATGGGATTCAAAGATCGACTCGACTGAGAGAAAAAGTGAATGACATTGGTCAAGAGTAAGAGGCAGCGCCGAGGATACGGAGGTAAGCCTGTGATACTGACGTTTGCTCAAGTGGAGCAGAGTATTTGCAAAAGTGTTCACCTTGGAGCAGCACAGCTCGTGCTAAGTCCAGCAAATCATTTACATGTGCTGAATTCAAATATGCAACTAAATATCTGCTGTACTGTCCCTCAGAGTTGCATACGAGCAACTGCCTAACTCTGTCGCAGTTAGGGTTAGGGTTAGGGTTACAACCTATAGGATGCATTATCTGAAATTATGTCACTGCTCAAAATTATCCTCACAACTCAAAACACTGAGTCAGTAAAATACTTTTTAACACTAAAAAGGATAAAGACATTTACAAGAATCCCAATGGTCCAGCAGAGATTAGATGCACTTGCTACTGTATGCTATCCATTGAAAATGAATTCAGACATGGCTTATTGGACTTGGACAAATGGGTTTTGGACAAGTTCGCTCAGATGAAGGATCAGCATGCATCCTTTCTGTTCAAGAAATGAACGGCTCTGGTGTGAGATACTTCCATTCGAAATCTTCAAAGCTTCCAGTCATAATTTGTAAAATTACGAATAAAAAAAGATTGTGATCTTGAATTGAAATAGAATTTATTGTGTAGGTTTTGCTGCTCATGCCCACTCTGGTGCCCCACTCAACTTTTCATGCGAGAGATGCCACTGCTTGCCACAGTCGTCATTTTGTTTAAAAAAAAAAAAAAAAAGCTTAAGCAAAGCATTTCTGGAGAACTCCATTTCAAACAAATTGGACGTGGTCTGAAGATGACTACCCGTGGAAGAGTAACGCGGATGTTTGAACAAATGACGAGGAGGAAGATATGCATGTCAGGCAGTTATATCCATATATCCATCTACTGAAATAGGAGGAGCTTTTTTGAGGGTCAGATAGTGTTGATGACTTTAACACAAATTAATATTCAGCTGTGTCCAGAAAATACAGCATTGAAACTTAAAATCATTTTATTTTTGCAACATCATTTTCTGCATTTGCATTTACGGGCATGTGTAGAATGCCTTGCAGTCTTGTCTTGCTCCCGCCCCAGCACCTCTCCCTCATAACTGCCACAGTATACAACCTGATATACAAAGCCCCTAAGAGTACAATAATTTAGTCATTTTAATAACGCACACCCTGTGTTTTTGGAAAGCCATGGTCTATGTAACTATGTAAAGTCAGGTGTAGACTTATAATCACTTATTTGGAAAATTAACCCAAATTGCAGTAAAAAAAAAAAAGTGGTAGGGCGGGGTTGACTTAAAAGCTAGGTCGACTTGTACTCTGAGAAAAATGATATTCATTTTGAGCGGTCAAAATATAAAATTTGTCTATATTTGATTGATTTAATTTGAATAACTATTTTTCATGTGCATATGTCCATCCATTAATTCATCATCTTTACTATTTATCCTCACAAGGGTCACAGGTGTCCTGGAGCCTATTCCAGCTGACGCCAGGCATTAGGTAGGGTACA
Source organism: Hippichthys cyanospilos (assembly GCF_059441005.1). NCBI lineage: Eukaryota > Metazoa > Chordata > Actinopteri > Syngnathiformes > Syngnathidae > Hippichthys > Hippichthys cyanospilos. Next base: position 19,879,962 of record NC_142378.1, read on the forward strand.
CCCTGAATTGGTTTCCAGCCAATTGCAGGACACACAAAGTTGAACAATCAGTCACACTCACAAACACCCCAAAGGACAAGTTAGAGTGTCCAACATATCCACACCGAATGTTCTTCGGAAACTGGAGCATCTGGATAAAAGCCACACAGGCACAAGGACAACGTGCAAGCCCCAACAGGATGGCGAGAGCCGGAAGCAAACCCATAACTACGCACTGCGAGGAGAACCAGTGCTAACCAGACTGCCACTGTGCCACCCTCATACATGTATAAACTGTATAGAGGTGAGCGGTGATTGTACCTGAGATCTGAGAACATGTACTGTCCTTTTCAGTCTACAAGTAAAATAATTTGTGTCAGAATTTTTTTACAGGTAAAATTGGTGAAGCCTCTTTTTAAGTTTTCTGATCATTTGACATAACAGACTTAGCTTGAACCACGAACAACACAGAATGAACAAACAAACGAGCTGCTTGAGGCTGGGGAAACTGAACTGTAGATGTGAATGCACTCTTAGAGTTAATACAGTTAAAATCCAAAATGATACCAACCCCCATAATGTGAGCACACTAACTGACCCAAGTCACTTCTACTCTTCGCAACAAGGTCTCCACATCCAAGCCGTAGTACTCACCTGAACCTCTGAGCCTGGTGGTGGAGGGGCCCCGGGTATCGGCGATTAGGGGACTGGTAGAGTTGCGAAAGGAGGGCCTGGCTGGTCTTCTGGCTGGGGTTGTTGGCGAACTTGACCGTGATGGGCTCAGCCGCGCCTGATGGCTTCTGTCCGTTGAGGCCTTTGATGGCCTCTTCAGCCTCGATCCTCTTATCAAAGCGGATGAAGCCCACACCTCGGGAGCCGCCTGTGGGGCCAGCAGATCACAAACAAACAAGAGCCTTTTTACTTCACAATGTTTGCCCACTGTGGGCACATACTGTATCTTACCAAGCGGATAGTATAACTTTCGACTTTTTTTTTTTATAATGTATATAAATATATAATGTATATAATGTATATATCAATCCAAGTTTCTTTTGATTCACATACAGTGTACCAGTGCTTACATAATGGGAAGAGGTCACACAGAAAAATGACAATTATTTCTTTTGATTGTTTGAAAGCGTACTTTGAAATCTGAGTTGACACACATTGAATTAGATTATAATGGCAACACGCACATACAATAAATCTGCAAAAAGAAATAGGTATTGTGGTGAGGGAGTCTGTGTTGCAGAGTCTATTATGTCTTCATGTTTACCTCAGTCACCACAGACACTCACACACCTACACACACACACACCTACACACGCACGCACGTGCACACAAAGGCTAATGCACACGCCGGTCTTCAGACACTTACAAACACACACACACACAATCTTCAATCTGTTGTGACATTTGATTCACTTCCATGGCAATTTGCTATGTGGTATAAAATATTTAGAGATACTGTAACTGGGCATTTGAGTCTATGTCTGCAAAATGACTAATTCATAAGATACAAATTGGAGCTAGGAATGTATCAACAACAAATCTGACTGCCAAGGTACTAATAGAGTGCTGTGTAACACTGTTGTAGGGAAAAAATTGAAAGGAAAGTCTACCCCAAAATGCATTATAAATACAGTGGGCCCCCGTTTTTTTCAGGGTAAACCGTTCTGCGATGGGATCGTAAGACGAATTTGCCGTATGGCAGGCAATCCAAACCTATGTTGATTAGCTATTGCATGTAAAAACATCAAAATTGTATATACATATTGAAAATTGGTATCAAAATAGTATACTAAGTGCTACGTATATACATAAAATAAACATAAATATAATTAAATAACATCATAAATAAAAAAATATATAAAGGATTTATTTACCTTTGAGCGAGGTGACAAGCTTGTTATGGCCATGTTCCCTAGTGAGGGTAGCCTAGCCTAAGATAGCCGTCTTCGTATTTCTTTATTATCTCCAGCTTCGTTTCCATGTAAATCTTCTCTCTTTAACATCACTAGCAATCTTGGGACTCATGGCTAACAAATTCAAGCTTGAATTAAGTACTACAATGCACAATAAATACCATATTGCAGACCTGTCAAGTCATACGGATTTCCCGTAAATCATACGGATTTGTTGATGGTTAATCATCTTATGTTCATAAAACTCATTTCTTATGGATTTTAAAAATTTAAAAAAAAATGGCCTAACTCCACAAATGTTACTATCTTTAGGGTTACTGAGCACAGCGGCTTTAGATCTCGTCATGCTATTCAGTAGAATGGAGCTAGTCTATGCAGCTTGGCAAATGATGTCATTTCTATTTCCGTCTGGGGAATTTCCAGAACCTAAAATCACGTGTGTTGATCGAACTAGCAACTAGCAGAGTTTACGGCGTAAAAGAGGCGTAAAAAAGAACACTTGAAGTCAGCCATACACAAGAGGAATAGTCAGCGAGGTGGAAAACAGCGTACTTTGTTTACTTTTGCAGTAAGTAAGCAAGAATGCCTTCAAATGTAGTTGAAGGGGAAGTGCGGTTCACAAATTTTATTGAGCAACACAACTTGTTTTTGTCAACTGCGGACCACCTGACAAAGCTTATTCCAAGGATATGCCCAGATCGTGCAATTGCAAAGAAAGTGTAATTGGACAAAAAATACACAAATAATCAAAAAATGCTTGACAACAAAGGTAACCAGTGCAACTATTGAACATTGTCAAAACAAACCGTTTTCTCTAGTGATAGATAAGTCAAATGACCACAAAAGTGATAAAAGCAGTACTCGTGAGGACATAGTGAAATTGACGTCTCATCTGTTTTCTGAGTTCGGTCATGTGATGTTCGCAAGCTGAGCCGTGATCGGTTGTTACCTGAGCTCTGAAAAACCGTTATGTCATTTTCAGTCAACAGCAAATGCCATAATGACCGCTCCCTTGGATGGATAAAAACAGGTGTGTTGAATTATAATTCAGCGTTTCAACTATTGGGGGTACATCGAACATATTATTGTAAAGACATTTTTGGCTTTTAGTGTCCTATATTAATGTTTTATTATTGTAATTTTCAGTGGGATACAACTCAAACATAGAACTTATGTAGCTAATAAATGTAACCACAATTGTAACATCTCTAATATTCTCAATCAAAACTGAGCTGTGTTTTTTTTGCAAGGCGTCGGGTCTCATTATATTGTGCACCTAACAAATTATCCTATGGCTGTGTACAGTCACAGTATATGTTAGTTTGAATATGTGTAAATGTATTGCTCCATATTAATGGATACGGCGCCTTGTTTTAATAAGGATGTCTTAATGGCCCAGAGGGTGCTGGCTCAGTGACAGCAACGTGGTGCCAAGGAGACTATTTAAATAATAGTGTGTGCACACATAGCCATGTATTTGTGATGGTGAGTGAATAAAGGCTAGGTTGTGAGCAGGAGGGAATTTTGCATTTGAGCATCAGTGGGTGCAGTCTCTCTGACACACAAAAGATCCACCTTATTGTTATTCCACATTTTTGTACATGCCATCCCTCCACCTTTCTACTTGTACATTTATTCATTTTTTTTTCCTTTATATTTTAATTCATCTTGGCTTCCTCACATGCTACTCATTCTCTGGAATTCTCATCCACAGAAGCACCCCGAACACCTTGCTCGGCCTTTTCTTGTCAGACTCTTTCCAGAACACTGACAGTACAAGGTTATTTACTTAACCCTAACCCAAGCAAGTTTCCCCTCAAAAAGAACTTTTTCAAGCATCTTTTTACACACACACACACACACACACACACACACACACATATATATATATATATATATATATATATATATACATATATATATATATATATATATATATATATATATATATATATGTATGTATGTGTGTGTGTGTGTGTGTGTGTGTGTGTGTGTGTGTGTGTGTGTGTGTGTGTGTGTGTGTGTATAGTACTTGGTCAATTACGGTAACTAAATCGGCTTCAGTAATATTTATTTTTTGAAAATTACTTACAAAAAATGTACCCATTGCAGTTCATTGTTCAAGGGTTCTGACATGCAAAACACCAATGCTACTTGTTTGACTGTCTCTGGCTTTAGTTAGCATCAAGCTAAGCAGACTTTAATGAGGCAAAAGATATGAAGTTATAAACATAAATGTCATTCATTTTTGCAGTAAAGTGCCAATCACAAAAAAGACTAATAAAAACATAACACATTATCACAAACCAAAACCAAAAAGACAATGCAAAAGAAAAAAAAAACTAAATCACAAATTTAAACTAAATAAAATAATTGTAAGCACAAAACTAAATAATATCACAGGCAAAAACACAAAACAAACTTCATCACAAACAAAAAAAGCAAAGAACACATTAGAAAAATGGAAACAACTCAAAAATCATGAACAAAAAACCTTTTTGTTTGTAATATGTGATCTGCTGTCATTGCTTTGTTTTATGCTATGTGTTTTTTTAAAAATATCTTTTAGTTCTTGTTTTCAATATATTTTCTTTTCTTCATTTGTTTTTTGTTTGTGATATTTGATTTAGTTCTGTCTTTTGTAATTTGATTTTTTTTTTTTTAAGGTTGTGATGACCTTTTCTGTTTGTTTAGTTAGGTATTTGTTCTTGTGATTTGCACATCAGGGCCATTGTAATGTTTAGTTTGATAATAAGCTCCAATTTGTGGAGGTAAGAATTGTTATCTTATTGCCAAACTGTAGCTTGTTGTGAAATGGCTTAAATTGACAGCAACAATAAAGTGCTCACTAGAGCAAATTTTTGGCTAACTCATCACTCTCAGCTGGACACTCTCAAGAAACCCAGAAGCTTGTAATACAGATGTATAATTGTACTTAGAACTAAAATGAAAAAGAATAACCAGATGTGAATTGGTACAAAAACCACTTTATCCACATTCAACTTAATCAAGTTATTTTCATTGCAACCTTAAAACTCAACATGAACTTGATAGACCTCGCAATGCCTACACATTTAAACACTACCACATAGCTACACTAGAGTATGAATAGAGCTGCTAGTCTCAGGTGTCCACACTAATGACTGTCCTTTCAACTAGCCCCAGAAGCTTTGGCTAACTTATCACCCACCTGACAGCCATAGAGCCAACATTAGAGCCCAATGTACTTACTTTAGCTACTGCAATCTGTCTCTTTTGCACAGTGCTCACTTTTTCCCACCCTCATTTTTTTTTTTTTTTTTTGAAAACTCTACTTCTCTTCCACGGTAATCAACAGAGGCTTATGTAACTCCCGCTACCTGTGCTTATCTCTCTCTAACACACACTGACAGCCGCATGGTCTGCCTTACTAATAACACGCTACCTCATTCTTGGGAGGGGGGAAACTGAAGCCAGTGATTCAGGTGGAGATGGGCAGGTGGGGGAGGAGTAGGATGGAGACAAGCAGTTTGGAAGCAAATGGGAAACAATAGAATAAAATAGAATACCTTTATTGTCACTGTATGAAACAAAACTGGAAAAATAGCAAAAGGAGGGAAGGTGATGGAGAATGTTGGAAGGTGATATTAACCCCTGAGGGGAATTTTGAGCAGACTCGAGCATTTACATGTTTTTGCTGTGACACCAAAGGAAAAGCAAACAAAAATAAAACACTAGGAGAATTAATAATCGTCAAAACATGTCGACTTTCAATAAACCATCTGGCCCTTCCCTTCTAAATGCTTGCAAATGGGAAGATGAGAGGTACACCCTGCAGATGTCAAATTTAGCCAATGTCGGGCTCATTTACTGTTACTAAAAATGATTAATATTGTAAATTTTGGATTAATTAAAAACCCAATGTTTTATCATGCATTTCCCTCCATTTTTGCATAAATCCTTTCAAAGGGGACTAGCAAACAGGGTGCAATAGAAATTTTTGTGTTGAGATCCCAAAAACCACCGGGATGTGCTAGTGGACAACACATGACATTTACAAGCCTTTCAATGACTTCATTGAGTGGCTTAGCCTGACTCTCATAATGCTAAGTTCTTGCTATGCATTGTGGGACTTGTAGTTGACAAAACACTTCGATCCAAGAACTAGATTTTGCAGGAAAGCTTTTATTTTGCTGCGGGGAAGCGATTTATTTCATGCAACACATAACATTATATCTACATATTCCTGTCTGTGAAATCTGCTGCATTGAATGTCTGTTGATGTACATTTTCTCCCAAAATAAAAAATACTTGAAATGAAACTGTCTGGGTGTGGCATGGTGAATGGCAAGGAGGAAAGGAGTGGACCCCAAAATGCAGGAAGCTGGGTGATAGGGACTTAAAAAAAATCACAAAATGAGGCAGGATCCACAGGGACAAAATAATACAAAGAAACAACAAAAAAAAAAAAACCTCGAATCTGAAGCGACTCACGAAAAGCAGCAGGGACTCAGACATGTAGACTGGAGATATTTGGAATACTACCCGGCTTTACTCCCTGACGGTTATGTAAACTTCCGATTGCAAATGCGGGAGTTAAAGCGGGGTGCAGGCACAGGGAGAATATGCAAACTCCAAAAAGGATGGCCAGTGCTGATAAAGTCAGTGAAGAGAAGCGCAGGCTTTGAAGAGTAGAGGTGCCCTGTGATTTAGCCTCTGTCAGAGTGAAGCTTCCACCATCTGTCTGCATGCATGTGTGTACAGTAAGCGTGTGTGGTATGTGTGTGAGTTGATATGTGCATGTGGGAGGTAATATGCGGAATGTGTTGTGCCACCACAGGAATTGTGTGGTTTTGTAAGATAAAAGGAAAGATAATAAAGGCAAACACAACAAGCCGAGGCTAAAGCCATGACTGTACATCGCACATCAAACAATTACAAGAAACATTTGTTTCAAAAATAGTTATTATACATTATTACTAATTATTAATAAAAATGTATTGTTATATATGCCAGAGATATACATTAATCTGAAAAATTGCAGAAGCCTAGGAAAATGGGACAAATGCATGTTTTGCAGTCCTTGCACGTTATGCTGCAGTTGTTTTCCTTGATTTTGAAAAACACTTTATCAGCAGTAGAGGCATTATCTAAATCATAATTTAGTGCGTTTCATGAAGAATAATGCTCACATCCATCCGAGTTAAGTTGAATACCAGCTAATTATTCATTCAGCGTGCAAAACTCACTCATTGGTGGGAACCATCATCTGAGGTTGTGTTAGCAAGTTGTTACCATGGAGATCTTTAGCAGCATGACCAAGCATCACACAGTGATCAAGACTTTGGTTTCACGTTGACATTTGAAAAGCTCCATACAGTGGAACTAATGTATTTGTAATCATTGACTAGAAAGCATTAACATCTGTTCATATTCAGGTCAGTATTGAGCCAAAGACCGGTCCTATCTTGGATGCCTTCCCGTGGGGCTTAAAGCAAATGCAGGTGGAGAAAAATCTGTCTTGTACTACTACTATATGGATTAAGACAGCTAAAGCAAAAACAGATGCTGGAAATAGTTACAATTCTTGAGAATTTTTGTGGGAAAATTGGCAAGTTTGGGGGGGGGGGTTACTTCCAGCTACCTCAGATTCAGTATCAGTCTAATAAACAGTTTAGTTGATGGAGAACACTGATCTGTCTTACTCATGTTCAGCGAGCAACCTATGTATCGATATTTTCATTTCTACTATCTGTGTATGAAATCCTATATTACATGTTAATTCCCAATAAAAGTTACCTACCGTATTTTTCCGAGGACAAGTCGACCTCGGTTATAAGTTGACTCCCCCATTTTTACTTTAATTTGGGTGAATTTTATACAAATGTGAGGAGAAGTCTATCTGTGAATTTAATGGCTACATTGATCATGGCTTTGCAATTTCAATAACATACTGCTGCATTAAACAATAAAATGATCAGAAGTTTCAATGCTTAATGTTTTTGACACAGTTGAATCTGAATTTGACCAAAATCCCTAAACGTCACCATCACTATCTGACACGCCAAATAGCTCCTCCCATTTAACCCTCAAGTATCCATCTTCAGATCGGTCCACTTTGTTTGAAGCGGAGGTCTATGGAGAAGATTTGCTGATCATCTTACTTGGGACTGTTGTTGCGACAGTAGCTAGGCAACGTTCGCACTGATCTCACCAGTGCGAACGTTGCCTAGCTACTGGCTTGACACATCTAAGGGCTGAAGGAGACAAGTCAAGCCATCCTTTCCCTTTCATGATGTGTCAAAGTCCGCCGAAAAAACAATATTCACGCTGCCTCGTTGTTGACAACTAAGAGGCAATTAGGCGGCGCTTGACAAGAGTGCATTTTTTCGATGTTCTCTGCTAACACCCTAAAAGAGATGCATACTAAACTGAATTAGAGGTACAGTATATAAAATCATGTTAAGCCTTTTGAATGACATTATCTTATTTGGTCTGTTAACCCATATGAGGGTTTAAAATGAGGAAAACAAACTCGATGTACTTGGAAAAAGATGGTATGTTTTTTCCTATTTCCCGCTGACGTCCCACAGGGCACTGTTTCAGAGGCACTCAGGAAATAGATTCCATAACTGTTTAAACATTTCCCTAAGGTTACCCTACATTTTCACTGTTATGTGGATCCTTGACACTAGGTCTCCAATAAACACATAGAAACCCTTCCACTCTATGGATCCTTATGGACTGGCTTTGTGAAATTTACCTGTGGTAAAAATGTTTTGTATTTATACTGAATCCAGTTCAAGCAAAGCATTTTTTCTGACTGTCATCTTCGATATCAACAACCTTAGCTGGTTTCCACATTTTCACCTGTGTGTCTATTTCAATTTAATTTACCAATTCATACAACACAATATTGAGGAACAATGGAATGACAATCATGGAAAAGTGTTAGGAAAGTAAGCGATCCTTCTCTGCCTATCCTTTTACTTAATCTGCATTTATATTTTTGTCAGTTACGAGCCAGTGCTAATTTGCTGAACATTTCTTTCTTGATGCTGTGTGTGTACGCATGGACCTGTGCGTGCGTGGGCCAATGAGGAAATGGAACTGCAGAATTACTCTTGGGGACCCTCTTAAATCCACCATGTTTTTATCTCCGCCGTCTCCTTCCGTCTAATTAATCATTAACATTTCTCCTGCTGATCCTTAACCTTCTGGGATCACCTTCGGGTACATCCCTGATGAGTGTGTGCGTGTGTGTGTGCGTGTGTGTGTCTAAGTGGTAGTCAAGGCTGCATTAATGGGTACAGTGCACACTATTTCTCCAGTTCCACACCAGGCAACTACAATCTCAAATTCCTTCATTGACAATGACAATTTAGTTTTGGAAGTTGGACAAATGTTTAAACATTTTTCCGACCTAAACAGTAGAATGAATTTGTATTACAACCATCAATTTGTATTACAACCATTTTCACTCAAAGTAGCGTCAACAGTTGATTGGAAGCATGATTTGCAATATGTAATTGATCTGCAAAAATAAATAGCATTTTTGAAGACAAAAAAAAACAAAACTCTAGGAGTAGATGATATTAGCTACACAAAAAATACAATGAACCCAACAATCTGGTGGTGATGCTAAGTTAAGAATAATTCAATAACAATTTTTCAAACTTGAGTCTGTTCTTAAGTACAGTGGTACCTCGGTACTCGACCGCCTCTATACTCGACCAAATCGGTGCTCGACCAAAAAAATTCAAGTAGATAATGCATCGGACCTCGAACAGATTTTCGGTTCTCGACTAGCCGAGCCGACCCGAACGCGCTCCTCGGCCCTTCTCGGCCAGCGGGTAAGCGCCAGTTCAACTCAGACCGCCAGCGGAGTAAGACGTTTGTTCGAGTATTTCTTCCCGGATTTAAACTTTTTCGTGTTGCTCTAGCCCTTAATAATGGGTCCAAAGAAAGACAGTGATAAGGGGAAGGCAAAGAGGAAAACAATGAGGACCACTATTGAACTGAAGAAGGAAATTATAGCAAAATATGAACGTGGTGTACGGGTGTCCGACCTCGCGTCGCAGTTAGCTAGCGTCATCATGGAAGGAGTAACTCCCTCCCGTCCTCTCCACATCCATTCCTGTATGCCATCAACCACTCTCCAAAACGTAAGTAAATTATACAAAATGGTTTATAATGCTTTATTTATCTTTATCTTTATCATGTACTGCTTGTGCACATTTACTTGTGCACACATACTTTCCATTATTTCTTATGGGAAAATTGGTTTCGGTGTTCGAACAAATCGGTGCTCGACCACCACCTCAGAACGGATTATGGTCGAGTACCGAGGTACCACTGTATTTTCTTTAATATAAATTCATCAGGGTGATATTTAACATGTCCTGTATTTCACTTTAGCTTGTATTTCGTAAAAGTACAGTATTTGTAAAACCTGCACAACTATGGTAATATTATGCAGTGCAATTCAATACTATGACACAATACTGTAGAACCATTAGAAAAATAAAGTTTAACTCAGGTCAGCCTTTGATAGCTATAAATAGCTATAAATGGCAAAGATACCTTTATTCATGTTCGGTAAATACAAAATAATTACTACAACTCGATTAGCTTTCATGAAAAAAATACAATAAAGCGTACAATGGCAGCATGAGGTACATTGCATTTTTAAATAGAGTGATAAATTATGAGAGTTTGTATTTTTTTTAAATGCTGTTTTAACTTAGTTCTTGTTAGTTTTGGGATTATTATTCATTTCAAATGATGAATTGGTAGAGTGCAAGATTACAAAAAAGGCACTGAATATTGTGCAATAATGTAAATTAATTAACAGTTCCCAAACAACTGTTTGACCATCTTTGTTATGTACCATTGTACGGTAATATAGAAATACTTAACCCCTGGGTGTCTGGGGATTTTTCACTAACCTGGTCTAATTATCACCCAATTTGGGCTGACTTTGAAAGGGTCATAATGTCATCAAATATGAATACATTTTTTATTTTCAAACCCCAGCCCTTTTTTCATTGGCATCAGCCCTATCCATACATAAATACATTTTTGTCCAAAAACTGTAAAAATGTAATAATAGTAAAGGTAACTATGCTGTATATTTATATATTTATGAAATTGAAATAGGAATAGTTTATATGTCATAATTAGAGAGAGTACTATGACTTTTGCAATATGGGAGTCCAGGCTAATACAATCAACGAAGTCTTGAAAGGCTTTCAAATGTCACAAGTTGGCCGCTAGTGCCATCCGGTGGTTTTGAGGTGTCAACTGTCAACACAAAAAATCCCATTGCACTCTTTTGCGAGTAGCTGGGGAAATGCATGATAAAACATTGGGTGTTCAACATGTCCAAAAAAGACAATATTCCCATTTTTAATGGTAGTAAATGAGTTGACAACGACTAAATTTTACACCTACTGGATCTAAGCCTCGACCTCCCATTTGCAAGCATTTAGAAGGGTAGCATATTGAAAGTTGCCATATTTTGACAATCTATGCAATATTTTAGCCTCCTTGTGTGTTGTTGTTTTTTGTTTTTTTGTTCTGGTATGCTTTTCTGTTCTGGTATGCCTTTGATATCACACATCAAAAACATCTGAAAGCCCAAGTTGGGTCACATTTAAAATGATCTTGAAAGATTTTAGCTAAAATTATAGTTAGTATTCTAAAAGTGAAATGTAGTTTTAGTTTGATATGGTCTCTTCTTAACAGCACTCATTTTCAGTTTGCTATAAATACAAATGTTTAATTTTTTTTCATTTCTAGTGGCATTTGCTTCTGTAATCTTGTTAATAGGTTGGTATATTAGTCTTTTTTTATTTCCCTGCAGGTTTGCTAAAATATTTGGGGGGTAGGGTTATGGTTTTCCGCAGAAGTGACCACTTGCTAGTCAAGAATGGCAACACAATGAATTATTGAGTCCGAAGTAACCCAGGCTGCGGTGGATGCATAAAGAACATTGCCTTGGCGTGACCAGCCTCAGGTTTGTTTTATTCATAGTATATGGCCTGAGCTGAGCTGCTAAGAATGGTTGATGAACATGCATGTGGGTGTGAACAAATGTGTTTTATATAGCCTTGCTATGTGTTGTGGTTTGCGCCACTTCATAAGAAAAGCCCAGAAGTCTTTCTCGACAGCACGACACTGCGGCTGTTTGTAAAGGTGTGCTGATGGATATACAGTATGTAGAGATGGTATTTTCGTAGTTCCCCTTATCTCATTTCCTCTCCCTTTACCGGTATTTCCATCTTTACCCACTGCACCTTTATTTTCTTCTTATGTTCAACACCTCCTCATCACCTTTGTTTTCTTTTCTGCACTCCCACAACTATATTGCCTCCTCACCCCGCTGTCTACAGGTGGTCTAGCTAGCACTTCACTGCCAACGCTGATTTATTCTGCTTCATCAGTACACATGATAATGATCCAAGAAAGGCTAGAGGGCACTGTCTGAAACACGATGGGATGATGTGATTCAGTGTTTAGGATGGTGTGTAATTGTATAATTGAGCATATATGCGCCACAGCTTGTGCCTCTCGTTTGATCGCACTTTCATCCCGATTCATTCTTGCAGGCCAATAATAATATTTTGTTCATTCCTTTCTTTTAAAAAACATCTTTGGGTCATTCATTTTAACCTACTACTAATATCCTTGTCCAGGCTTTTCTAATTGATAAACATGTGATCAATTAAGTAACTTGTCTTGGCATACATGCAGTGTTTAACAATTTGTATTGCGACAGACATTAAAAAAATACCGCACACCACCAGACAAAAATGTTACAAAATGTTTATGAACTGATTTATGATGATCTTGTTGATGATGATGCTAATTTCATTCTATTTTATATCAAATTGGGAAAGTACAGTATTCATGACTTCAATAAAGCAATCAATTCGACCAGTTTATTACAGTTAAAAAATGTAATGCCCTACTTGTTTTTCAGATGTAAGGGTGTGCCCTGAAAACATGCCTGACTTTACCTTGGCTTGCCAATCAAATATCTATGAATTGGTAGTGTGTAAGCCACTAAGAAGCAAGCACATCAGCTACCATGCGTCCGAATGACGGACTGTGTCCGCTGGGCTGAGCTGGCACAAGAAAAATCGGCCTTGGCATTCTGATTTAGGTCCGCCAAACCCGCTGGACTCCCGACCACTCTTGGCTGCCATGTCGCTCTTCCACTGATGTTGATTGGTTCTATAATATCATTTGTGTGTTATGCTTTTGAGGCAAAATGGAAAATAAAAATGAAATAGCACATCATCTGCCCCAAAAATTCTGGTGATTGGAAGCTCATTACGATTGGTGCTATAATATCATTTGTGTGTTATGCTTTTGAGGCAAAATGGAAAATAAAAATGAAATGGCACATCATCGGCCCCAAAAACCTGTGTGTGTGTGTTTAGGTTGGGGGTGGGTTCTGGGGGTGATAGTGGGATGTATATGCTCCAGCACTGCAACACTAATAGGTTGAGCAGAATAAAAAGTACCGAAAATGGATGGATCAACTCAGAGAATTGTAATATTTCTATTTGTTTGTATGAGCCTAGAAAAGGAAGAGGTGCTGCCCCATGGATACCTGTGACCTGGTCGACAAGGATGCGGGAGGTGATGATGCGTCCATACTGTGAGAAGAGCTGCTCGAGCTCTTTCTGGGTCATGGTCTTGGGCAATCCACTCACATAGAGATTGGCGTCACGGATGGAAGCCGAGCTGGGTCTTGCATACGATACCTGCAACATCAGAAAAGAGCTCTCAGGTGAAGGTAAACAAACCGAGGGGAGCACACGTTTTTACGAGATTAAAGAGTAATAACTACAAGGACGTTGCTCCTGTCAGCGAGCGGACGAGTGTGTCAGTGGATGCTGGAGGGAGAAAAATGAGACACACAGAACATTTGGGATTATCTGTATGAGAGACAGATTCGGTTCTGTGGAACAATAGTGAGATAACATTTATGTCGTATTCCGGGTGAATCAAAGGGATCTTTGTCCACTGAGGTAGTTCGACCTCATGTGTTCTAAAAGAGGAGCTTGAGTTGCCTGGGGAACAGATTAATACTCTTAAGACTTTGGACAAAAAAAATGTAATTTACAAAATCAATTTGAGGCATTACTCTAAATTATGAAATGAAAGAACCATGATCTTGGAAGTCTTTCTCAAGCTGCAATGTAACTGAGATTTAAGTAATAAATCCAAAGCTAAGACACTAGAATCCTTTCAGCTTTGAACAGGAGGTTTTTTTTTTTCACCATGCAAATTCTGGAAAAAAGCTTTCACCAAACAATTTGTACACATCAATGTTCCAATGTCTGGAAAATAGTGAACCAAAAACTCCATTGGTGTGGAATACTTATTTGAATCATGTGTAACCACCTCTCGGGTGCCACTTCCACCTGGGATTGAAAGATCTGCTTTAGTACCTCTTCCACCTGGGATTTGGGGTCTGCTTACATGAGACAATTCTTAACTATCCATCCATTTTCTAGAGCCGCTTATCATCGCAAGCAGGTTTGCAGGTGCATACGCCAGATGACTTGCAGTAGGCGGGGAACACCCTGAACTGGTTGCCAGTCAATCGCAGGGCGCACAAAGACGAACAACCCTTCACACACCCAATCACACCTAAAGAGCCGCCAATTCTTAACTAAAAACTAAGAGAACAATTTCGACTGCTTGATCAGAGAATGGCATGTTGGAGACCAAAAATGAGTCCCAAAGCCAAGGCTTTTGGCTTTGGAACATTATGAGTTAAGCACACATTACAAACACTCGAGGGCGTTGTTTTGCAGAATTGCATTGCCTGAAGTGCAAATGTTGTCAATTTAAATCAATTTCTTTTAGTATTTATTCATGATGAAATTCATGATGTATTCACAAACAATGTTTTTCAGATAAGAAAGGCTCAACATTTTACTTATGTTTTATGTTTTACTACTAATACCATTCTCAACAGAATCTTATGTAATGGAAAATAAGTATTAGTGTAACATTTTGTTATAACCTGGTTTCGTTTGAACAAAGACCCTTTCATTTAACATGTATTAGAACTATTTGTGTTGTTAGAGTGAGATGACCTTGACAGGTGAGTGAATTCAACACAGACATATATTTTATGGTTTTCGCCTCCCTTCTTTTTGTAATTAAATTCTACCCTACTGACTGATTAGCAAGTTGGATATAGCAATGTTTCTTTGTGTTTAGAGCTGGCTTTCATCTTATAGGAGTTCAACTCCTTTGAGTGAGTAAAAATCTTTTCTATTATTTGTCCCCTCACACTCTTTTCCAGACCACCAGGCTGCTCTGTTAAGACTTGTCTCTTTGACCCTTCAAATAAAAGAAACACAGAAAAGAACATTTGTTTTCCAGACTATTTTACTGATCACGCCGGTTTCCTAAAAAAGACTATTCAATTCTATTTTAGCTTATGTAATGTTTTCGTTTAGCATCCAAATGCTTGCTGTGCCTTTGCAGCACTTTGTTTCCACTTCATGGCAACAGTTTATAATCCATCAATCTAATATTTTTAGAAACGGTTGAGTGTCCTCAAATCGCGGTCAAGAAAATCCCATCTCGTCACATATCATCTATTGTAAAGGACGGTTGGTGAGACCGGGTGAGACATTGGGAAGAGGAAGTTGCTGTTGCTTCCATCTCTGTTTCCATTACCATTCAAGGCGGATTGAATGGTTGGCCCCTGTGGTGTAGTAGAGGTTATACGCCATATACCATTTTATTTTGAGTAAGTATTGCGTACACCCACTTCTAACCTCCCCTGATGCACACCTTTTAGTAATATTTAACTGGCACATAGCCTCTTTTCCTTCAAGGCTGGTGAAGCCATAACCCACTCTCCTGTCTCTCTCCAATTGGCTGGTTTTCGCTGGTTAACTCTAAGCATAGTGACTGAGGAGTCAATCAGCAGCACAACAGGGGTGGTCCATACAAGTGTAAGTTTGGACGGGAGCAGTGGCAAACAGTCGAACAAACAAGCAGATGAAAAAACTGAGGTAAGTTTTAAGGTGGTTGAAAATGAAACGTGGTTTTAAACTATGATTGTACATCCAGAGATAAGATTGTATTGCCAATACTTTAACTGTACGAGTCGATGAAGTGTATTTTGGGATATTCATTTATTGTATTAATTTCTTTATTAATTGGCCTAAGTCTCAATGCAGTAGTTTTTGTCTGTGTAACGCCTAAGTCAGACAACAGAGAACAAAGGCATTCCTCCCAGGGAGCAGACCTGGTGACTGGGGGTTGCTGGAACCCTGACCGTCTGACTACTTGACCAATGAACATTTCCCAGAACATGTCATTTGAAAAGCAAAGGAGGGGATAGAGGGGTTTAAAGCTAAAACAACGAGCCATGTGGTCTCTCGCCATCTTGACCTCATGAGCGGGCCTGCATTAACATCGGCAGTATGAAACTATTGAATAAATCTTTTTCCAACCAAGATGCCTGAGTCAAAGAGGTCTTCATTTTCATCACCAACCAGCATTGCTTGGCGGCAGATTTCCGAAATGCAGCTTGGCCAGAACCACTACAATTATTAAAAAAATTCAACACATTGGCTAAATGCAGGCTAAGCTAGCTAGAGAGGAGCCACAGCAGCCGGACCATGTCTTCTACATACCCTGCAGCTTTGTTTGTTTGGATGCATGGCCGCTGAAAGAACCGAGCTGGATTCTTAATTCTTAACTCTTAATGCTGTACGACTGTGTCTCTGCTAATGTTCTATTAGATCGATTATGCCTGTGAAGCATCTTTGTTTTTAGACATGCTACTTAGCCTTTGAGAACTAGAGAGAGAGAAATACTTATAGCTAAGGGCAATTTAGTATGTCCAATATACGTGTCATGCTTGTTTTTGGAGTGTGGGAGGAAACTGGAGAACCAATGCAGGCTCGGGGAGAGCATGCAAACTCCACACAGGAAGGCTAGAGCCAGCTGGGTTCGAACTCGGTTTGACCAAGCTACCCTTGAAAAATACTATATTTTTAATCTATTACTTTAATTTCACTCTATGGTAAAATTAAAATTAAATGTATACTGGCCAAAGTAATTTTTTCAGAAAAAATCCAAAAGGAAATTTCGTTCTATTTAGACTGGGACCGAACAGAGTAAAATGGAGAGTTAAGATTCGCTGTCTGGAGGAAAACATTGTACCTGTTTGGCGACAAAATAGAAACTCAACTCACTGCAGGAAAATAAATGTTTTCCTCCATCTTGCAATTGCCCAAAGCAATTCTGCCAGATCTTCATTGTCACACATTGATCATTGCACATCCTCGTAAGCATATGTCCAGACACATACAGCTTCCAGTGTCGCCTGGCAGCTATTTCCATTCTGATCTGTCAGTAAACTTTGCAGCTGTCACACCAGGGCCCAAACATCTTTATGTAGACTTGACTTTGCTCCAGCAAAGTTTCAAGTATATCCCATTACCAATATCGCTGCTGCTGCTGCATTTGTGGCTGGCTGAAGTGGCTTTGCCTCACCAGTCTTTCATTAGCGCTGACAGGTTGGGGACATAAGCCATCAAGTCAGGTTAAAGTCAAGCAAATATGGTGGATATGTAGTCATATCCTTGAGCAAGTCAAATCTTGATGAACGATTGTCCCGCTCCCCACCATTCTCCTCTTTCACTGTCTACTTTTGCACATCTTTGCAACTGGCCTGGTCATTTACTTCTTTATCCAAACGAAAAAAAAGTATTCTCTGCCTGGACCTTTTCACCCCACTCTCCCCACTCTCTCTTGCTGCCTCATTAAACTTTTCTTTCTTCCTCACATTCTGCAGTGCTTTTCCCCTCTTTTCTTCGCTCCCTCATTTTCTCTCCTTGTCAGCCAACTGCAAATGTCTAATCCATCAACACCTCCTCAAGCTGTGAGCGCAATTGTGTAAAGCTGTGCCGTCTATGTGTGTGGGTAGAAGAGCTGGAAAAAATCTCAAAGCGTTAAGATTAACGTGCGCAGGTACAGGGCATTTCAATGTGTCTGAGTCGATGAGCATGCATGTCAGAGGGAGCCATCGCCATCTTTGGCATGTTGCTTCCCCTCACACCTCAGTCGTGGAGTGGTATCGCAGACTGACAACATTGAAGGTGTCAAGATGCCACCAAAGGAAAAAAAATACTCAAAGGCGCTACACATCACCTGAGGATACATGAAGCTTTCATCACAAATGTCCTAAAAAACACAGGCGCGGGAAATTTCATTGTGGAAATACTGCACTGTCTTTGACATGACCACATTACCGTGGAGACGCATGGGTCTGCTGTATCAAATAGGAATAGGTACATTTAATGTTACTAATACTTTATAATCAGGGGTGTAGTGGGCGTGGTACACGGGGGTACGCCGTCCACCCACTTCTCCCGACGCCACGATCGATTTTTATTTCGGTTCGAGTTATGCTTAATAACGTGAGTATTTTGGAGTAGTAAAACATTAAATTTAATGTTAGTTCAACTGGTGTTGTAGCCTATGATTGATGTTTTGTATGTATATATAGAACATCCCAGAATCGCGTACACCCACTTAAAAAATCCCCACTACACCACTGTTTATAATTAACTGATTTACTCGACTGGCAATCAAAATACATTTCTTTTTTGGATGCTTTCCAAGGTCAATTTGTGCCCCCACTGACGTATATATATATATATATATATATATATATATATATATATATATATATATATATATATATATATACTTTATATATATATATATATATATATATATATATATATATATATATATACTTTATATATATATATATATATATATATATATATATATATATATATATATATATATATATACTTTATATATATATATATATATATATATATATATACTTTATATATATATATATATATATATATATATATATATATATATATATATATATATATATATATATATATATATATATATATATATATATATATATATATATATATATACACACACACACACACACACACACACACACACACGTCCTGTCTTGTGTTTTTTTCAACTTACGATGTAGACCGCGGCGTTTTTGTCCCCTCTTAGCGTTTTTTGCGTGTTACGACAAAAAATCTTCCTCAAACTGTCGGTGTGTGTGTGTGTGTCAATACACACGTCACGGCTTACGTCACTAGAATGCTGGTCTGCAATTGGTCGGCGTCAAGACTCCCTTTATACTGGTCTGCTATCGTTCGTTGTCACGGAAACACTAAGATGCTGGTCTGCTATTGGTCAGCGTCACATTTTCCAAAATGGCGGAACATTTAAGATTTGTTCGCCTGTGAGTGCTTACAAAAACGAAATTACAGTGCATTTTTGCGCTTAGTTCAAACTTGAATTGGTTAGCCATGGGTACCAAGACCGAAGTAAGAAGATGATTTATATGGAAATGCTGCTGGAGATAATCAAGAAATATGAAGCTAGCCTGGCCTAGGCGACCCTTACTAGGGTATATGGGCATGACAAGTGCCACTCCAAGGTAAATAAATCCTTTTTATATTTTTTATTTATGATGTTCTTCAACTGAAATAGTGTTGTCGTGTAGATCCAGCTTATAAAGCTACATAAACTACATAAAGCCATTTTAAATTGATATTTTTTAGCTGCTTTTTACGTGAAATAGCTTAATCCGTTTCAAGGCCCGCAAATGCTTCTAAACCCTTTAAATGAGCATTATTAAATTACAAAACAATACATCAAAAACGTTAACAAATACATATTAGAATTAAATTAGTGCATTATAATCAAAATATATCATGTAAAGAATAATAATAGAAAAAAAAAAAAAACGCCCCTAAACCCTCTGAATTTATCATATGAATTGTAGCGCTTGACAATATGAATGCAGTTCACTTGTTTGCCTTGAGATGGTGCTGATGGGTTGGTGATGCAGAGAGAGAGAGAGATACCTTTTAGGACATTTAATTTGCATAGCTTGCTAATGATGATCAGGTGTGTTGGGGAGAGACAACTGTACAACATGCAGGATACCGGCCATTGAGGACTGGAGTTCGACACCTATGATTCAGAGCAGTGGTTCTCAAATAGAAGTACTAGTATCCCTGGGAGTATTTGAACTAACTTCAGGGGGCACTTGATATTTTCAATAAAACAAACAAACATGCAAAAATTCTTTAAAAACTATTATTCAATTATTTAGTTGTTTCATGAAAATAAGTTCACAAAACAAATTTTGTGTTCAGTAGGTTATTCAATTTCAACATTGTAAAACTCAGATTCTACCCCATACTAGAATGTTTGGACCCAACTTGTCCTGTGCCACCTGTGATTACCTGTCAAGTTAATGATTTATTTTTGTGAACACATCTCTGCTATGACCCCAAAAGAGGACACTTTAAGTTGAATACTTTTCTGTGAACAAGTATTTATTTATGATTATGTCTTATGTTGATTATTTTTGGGGGGACAAATTGTTATTAATAATCAAGTTAATTATTTTTTTTGTGAACAGATTTCTTCTGTAACCCAAAAACAGGATGCTTTATGTTTAATATTTTTCTGTGGACAAATATTTATTTATAATTTATTTTTGAGAGCAGGTCCGATACTTTATATTGATTATTTTTTTGTGGGAAAATATTTATTAATAACTAAGTTATTTCTTTTGGATAACCGTTTTCTTCTATGGTCCAAAAGACAACACTTTAGGTTGAGCATATAGATGAGCATCTCGCGGGCCACATAAAGTGATGTGGCGGGCCGGATCTGACCCCCGGGCCTTGGGTTTGACCCCTGTGATTTAGAGGGTCCAATACACCTACCATGCATGTTTTTGGAAAGTGGGAGGAAGCAGAAGTACCCAGAGAGAACCCACCCGGGCCCAAGGAGAACATACAAACTCCACACAGGTAGGCTAGAGCCAGATGGAATTGAACTCGGACTGCGGTGCGGTGGACGTGCTAAACACTCTTCCACTGCTTGTTGTGGAATTTTTAGGAGTTAGGCAAGATCAGTAAAATACTACAGTCTGGAAAATAAAATGTCTTTTGGGGTTTCTTTTATTTGAAAGACACAGAGCAGTCTGGTGGACTTTAAGATAGTGTGCAAAGACAACTGAAAGGGGAGATTGTTAAGGCTATGGAAGGGAGGAACTACAGTACAAGAAGGGAATCAAATACAAAAAGATTTACGTCGGTTGTTGTTGAACTCACTTATCTGTCAAGGCCGTCTCATTCTAGTTACACAGAGAATTCTCATGTATGTTAAGTGAAAGGGTCTTTGTTCAAACAAATCACATCAAGTCAGTGAACAACAAAATGTTATGCTAATACTGCCTGAAAACTTATTTTCCATTACACGCCTTACCTAAGTTGCCCAAAACATTAGCAACTGCTTATTAATATAAGGTACAGGTCTACAATACTGCAAACTACTAGCTTTCTAATTGCAGAATATTGTACAAGTAGTTATAATGTTGTGGCTAGTCTGTGCATTAATCAGTGTTGAAGAATGATAGCAGCAGCAGTTGTTGAGAAAAATAACTACAGAAAGATACTTGCCATCTGGCAATTTGAAAATATTGGCAAGAAAGACAAAGGGAGATGGCCAATGGCAAATAAAGCTATGGATGAAAAAGACACATGAGTGCATGTGGTCACTACTTTATCATGAAAGCTAAAAGCTCTAATGAAGGGAAAGCAGTTCTCATGAATGTGATATGCAAATATATGCTAACATAGCTGCTGTGTGTCATACACATGGCTGACAAATAAACATCACAAACAGAAGCACACGTAGTCATTCAATGTCTGAACACAGGATTACACACAACTACACATACACATCACATATAATTGTGGTTCTTTGGCAGAGTTTCAGCCAGAAGCAGGCCGCGGAGCTGAACCTGGGCCAAACAGAGCACATCGGGAGGAGAGAGCTGGGATTCTCTGAGGGTTTTCATAACTGTGGGCTAATCCCGTCCTATTACATTAGATTACATCAGATTAGATGCGATGAATTTGATTAGATTGGATCAGATTACAACAGTTTGACAGAGATGTGGATCCAGGGATTACCCCAGAGCCACAGATTATTGGTCGTCTTGACAGCTACCGGCTCAGGTGCGGACCTGCTGAAGGAAATGCATCGAAGAAAAATCAAATACGGAAACACAAACCAACTACAGGGTGCATTTGCATGGCGGACAGTGCCGAGACGACGTTCAAGTGAACATATTAAATTGAGGCGATTAGGTGATCAATAGGTGTGGTTGGGTGTGTGAATGGTTGGTCTTCACTGAGTGGCTGTCGACCAGTTGGGCGTGCCAAACCCCCCGCACTACCCGTAGACAGCTGGGATAGACACCAGCAAGCCGACAACCCCACTGAGGATAGGCAGTTTTAGAAAATGGATGGATACATTGAGATGTTATGTTGGTTAGTGTATTGACACAACGAGGGAGGCTTCAGATATTTGGAAAGGTGGATGATGACATTTCATTATTTCCAAGAAATGTCTATGTAATTTCAACATGAAAAATTGACATCTGGGAAGTAAAACCCACGTCATTCTTTTTTTTGCTTCTGTGATTTTGTCAATTATTTCTGAGGCTCATGCATGACAATAACATCTCAACATCTGTTACCAGCCACAACTGACTATATCATTTGACTTTACGGGAAGAGCAATGCCCTTTTTTTCCCCAAATGTTTGTACATATTATTTTTAAACATTTTTTTTTCATAGGAACACACATTAAAGAAACACACAAAGCATTGTTTGCTCTATGTTAACAGAGGGGTGTTTTGAAACTGTATAATGACAAAGCAATATAACAGGATACAGTATACAGCATAACATGATATATTGTAATATCTATGTGACTGAAGAAGTAAAAGATTCAGCATTTTCCAAATTAAGGTGTCATAATTACAGGTCTGTACAAATCTGTACTCAGTTTTTTTGTTTTTTGTTTTGCCACATACAAGAGCCAAGAACAGTGATTTAATACACTTTGGTACTACAGTACAGTTGTAGCATCGCTAGGTGTATTTTATTGTGCGACTCCAGAATTTAGATCGTGTGACAACATCTGCTTTATTTCTAGTTTGTCTGCTGGAAACTGAGCCGCTAAAGACAACGCGCATCTGCATAAAACTTGACAAAAACAGGCAAAAATTTGACAAGGGAGTCACTATAACTCTATCTAGCAAAAAAAATTGCGACCTGTTCCAATTACATTTCTCTTAATCTGAAAAGAAGAATGAACTGTACTGCTCCTGTAATGCCAGTGCCTTCGCGCACCACCAAGGGTACTTGTGCCCTCATTTGAACACTGCTGGTGAGAGCAGTGTAAACATTGAGAAAGTGCGGCCTGAGTGCAAGGTGTCAGTGAAATAATTTGGGTTATTAATAAGAATAGATATTTGTTGTTTATTTCATTTTATTGTATCAAATTTAGAATGTACTTATGACTCTTCAATAAAACAATCAATTCAATCAGTTTAATACATTTTTATCAATGTAATGATTTTGAAATTGTTCAAATAGACCCACGCAATCCAGGTCATCATCAAAATTAACCCAGTTTGTTTTGAGGAATTGTGCAATTTGCAATTTCTATTTTCTAAACGTCAGTCTATCAAAAAATGAACAGTTACTTGTTGTCAAATTGATATGTATGCAGTATCTTTTGGTGAATAAAAAGGACACTTTGGTTTGGCTTAAATGTACAGTATTTATGTTCCATTTCCGCAAACAATGGGGGTCCTTGAAGAACTTGCTTTCCAAAAAAAAAAGTTTGAGAACCCCTGGTCTCGAAGATCATTTGGCCATTTCATGTTTTTATTTTTCTTTCGTGAGTATAGAGAAATTCACCACTGGCTCCATATCTAAATAAGTTTATGGTTTCTCAGTCCTTTTATCCATCCATCCATCCATCCATCCATCCATTTTCTAGAGCACCTTATCCTCACTCACAAGGGTCACAGCCTTGCGGGTGCCTATCCCCGCTAACTTCAGGCAGCAGGCGGGGGACGACCATTCAAGCACCTAATCGCATCTAAGGACAATTTAGTATTTTCAGTACACCTGCCATGCATGTTTTTGGATTGTGGGAGGAAGCTGGAGTGCGCGAAGAACACCCATGCGGGTTTGGGGAGAACATGCAAACTCCACACCTGAAGGCCGGAGCCAGTTGGAATTGAACTCGGGTCCTTGAACTGTAAGGCGGATGTGCTATTCATTGTGCCACCGAGACGCCCCTTTTGAGATATTATGTTTAATTTTATATGTTTTATGTTTAAGGTTGTATGCAACTAGTCTCTCACCCTGCCTCAACCCCTGACAATGGAGTTTTGCCTGTTTTAATGCCACTCTCTCTCCTGGAGAACTGTGCTCAAGAACAGAATTGGCATCCGGTGGTTGATTGATACTGTACAGTGAGAAATTACAATATGAAAAAGAACAATATGGATATTTTCCTCTACTCCTGAAATGCATCCGAGAAAACTGGCTTTGGCTGTTACCTTGATGGTTTTGGTCTGAAGTCGAAGTCCGTTTAACGTGTTGATGGCTTTCTCAGCGTCCTTTGGATCGATATAGTTGACAAAGCCATAGCCCAGACTCTGACCTGAGTAAAGAAGGAAAAACAAGCTGTTAGGCCTTCATCGACATCTCCATTTACAGTCATCATCAAGTACCGTAGGACCAAATCAATGTGGATTACTTGTGAGACATACAGTACACCTCTAGAAAAATTAGGGGTGTTATCTCAGTGAGGAAAAATGTTCGTTATACGTTTCAATCAAGAGAAACTATAACCTATGATTGAGTCAACACGATTGATAACTCAGTTTTTGATTATTAGTTCAGCCCTCCGTTCTCTTGAATAAATTCTCGGTAAAAAAGTGACAACAATCAGTGGAACTTTGAAGTCGAACGTGTTGCCTTCCAGTCATTGTAAGACAACAATTCAGAGCCCGGAAGTACATCTAGTTCAAATTACAATATTTTGGAATCAGCCAGCCCTCGAAGCATCACCAGCAGAGATGGAAAATTGAGAGAAAAATACAAAATAAAAATCTGACAGTTTGGCTTTGTGCTTCGACTCACCAGGTATGTAAACAAGCTACTTTGACTGCAGATTGAGTAGAACCACCTGTGGCTAAAGGCAAACTGTGGAAGGGCTTTGACTTTATGGACCAGGATTTTCTATCTCTGGTCTCCTGTTGGTCCAAAATACTGCTGCTTGCCTCTAAAACGGTGCGGAAACGAAGGAGCCAAACTCTTCTTCTGGCCTGCTTTTACTGTCTCCCTCTGTGTTTTCTGGTTCATTTAAGATAGTTTTATTTGCTCCTCCACCCCTGCACCGTTGGCTGATGCCTCAAGTCTGTGGACTAGGTGCTACGAGATGCAAAGAAGACTAAGCAGAGCCTCATAGGGGATTTAGCGTTTCGCATTGCTGGCCCTTTTCTTTAGAATGACCTTCTATTAAACGTTAGATGTTTAATAAAACATGATATATATCATATATAAATACATGATATTCACGATATCCGATTTTTCCCCATCACTGGTACCATCTTTAGTGACTTAAAAACTCCAAGATTATGTGCGTGTAAATATGTGTGTGTATATATATATATATATATATATATATATATATATATATATATATATATATATATATATATATATATATATATATATATATATATATATATATATATATATATATATCAGACGTGGAACTACTGCACTACTTGAGTCTTAAATGATTAAACCTTATACACTGTACAGTAAGTAAACAGCCCTTTCCTTTGAAACCCCGCGCACCGGTGGTCATATTACCATCATTTTAAGATGTTGAAATAAATTCAGATCAGTACATGATCAAACATGATAACACTGGAGAGTTCACACTTGAAATACCATTTAATTATAGAAGAAATATAGGCAAGAAATTTCCAACGGTCTGGTGAATATTGTCTTTGGTCCTCTGCCTATTGACAACAACTTATGCCGGGTGCGTTTATTGAGTTACACGGCACGTCCCTGTAGAGTTGTAATCTACCCCCCACAACCCCCGCTTTTACACACACAAACTCACCCCGTGTTAGTTGTCAAACGCACACAGCCCAAACATAGTTATTGTCGTGGCAGTAGGCGCACACATGCACGCACTTACATTGTCAAGGCAGAAACACAATGGCAAAGACGTTCATCAGACGTTTTGAAATCTCTTACCTAGATATCTTTTAAAATACAGTCGGCCCCCGGTTTGAGAACACCCTGTTTTACGAACAATTCGACTTACGAGCGTGGACCACGGAGATTTTTGTCCCCCACTTCCGAGCAAACCTTTCGTCTTACGAACAATCCGACATGCCGGCAATTGTGTATGCAAATATATTTTTGCTTAGCTGCGTCAACAAAATCAGCAGTTGACGCTTGTGACAATAACGTGAACGCTATTGCTCTTACAACGTCACAGTCACTGTCTCAGTCATGGTGTCAGTCACGGAGTCACTCACGGAGATGCCAATATGCTATTGGTCGATTAAGGTCACCCGTCTC
Organism: Hippichthys cyanospilos; assembly: GCF_059441005.1. NCBI lineage: Eukaryota > Metazoa > Chordata > Actinopteri > Syngnathiformes > Syngnathidae > Hippichthys > Hippichthys cyanospilos. The sequence goes on from NC_142378.1 coordinate 19,906,445, forward strand.
ACTCACGGAGATGCTATTGGCCGGCGTCATGTCAATCACAGAAATGCCGATATGCTATTGGCCGAACGCCTTTATCTAGCTTGATGGCACAGCTGGTCGGGACGGAAGAAGGAGAGAAAATGAGTGAAAAACGGAAGGAAGGAATGTTGTGAAGACTTTGCAAACTTTATCTGTTAGACATAGCTTCTAAAATTGCTAGTAGCGGTAAAGGAAGAAGTAAGAGGATGATGACAATAGAAACGAAGCAGGAGATAATAAAAAAAAAAGAGGGAGGCACACGCATAGTTAACCTTGCTCGTGACTATGGACGGAACCGCTCGGCAATCTTCTAAGGGCAAGACTTTTCTTGCCGGGGTACGGACCTCGCTCGACAACAAAATGGAGAGGCTTCTTCTATTATGGATTAAAGAGAAGGAAATTGCCGGTGATATGTTTTAGCATCTCCGTGACTGACACCGTGACTGAAACAGTGACTGTGACATTGTAAGAGCAATAGCATATCAGCGTAACTGTGTCAACTTTGCGGGTTGGTCTCTGCTCCCCTCCGCCTCCACCCAGCTCAAGTCACGTCGCTCCAAAGGTAAATGTCATTTTTCCTTTGTATATGTTATTTAATTTAACTGTACAGTAGATTATGTTACTCATTTTTAATATGTGTATAAAGTCGTGATGTTTTTACCTAAGGTTTTTGCACGCGTTGCACGCATTCACGAATTAACATAGGTTTGGATTGCCCGTCATACAAGCAGTTCGAGTTACGAGCGTAGCCGCTGAACGGATTAAATTCGTAACCCGGGGGCCCACTGTATAAGGATTTTTCAAGTGTTTCAAAATTTTGTTTACATTCTTTTTTTAAATGGGGGTTTCACTTTACGCGGGGGACCCCATTAACAACGAAAAACGAAGGATCATTGTATATATGACACACAGGGCCAGCAAGACCTTGTCTGCTGACCTACGATAACTTGACATCATTATAATAATAAACTATAATATTTATAAAAAATATAACAAAAGTAAATGTATTTTTTTTTACTAAATATATTTTATACATAAAATTACTGTCCATATTCTGTTCTTTTCGTGTCATATTTTAATCCATTTGGTTACGCTCCTTCCAGTGTTGTATTTTTAGCTTTTAGGTTTTTTTTTAGTTTTAGAGTTTTTAGCTTTTAGAATTCAGCTAACTTTTGTCGCCAGACTGTCTGAAATCTGCCTGTGGCCAGGACTGTCAAAGTCAAAAGATGAGGGCTTCTGTGCAGTGTGCAAAGACATATATGAACGGGCCCCTTTAGTTAATAGACAGTTGCAATAGCCAATCGAGTCATCAGGTGGCCATCTAGAAGCCTCAAGTTGAACGTGATGTGATTGGATGCTCACTGCAGGGAGGCGGTGCTATGATGATCAACCGTGTTTAACGTTGAAAATCATTAAATAAAGTTACTGTTTTAAAAAAAAAAAAAACAACAACAAAATACATGTTGCTCAACCAAGCTACACCGGTTTGCTTGGGTGATGTGCACCAAAGGTGTAGTGTAAAGTGAAGCCAAACCCACGGACATTTACAAGAAATATCAAATCTACTCATTTTTAACCCATAATGACTGAAGAAGAGCAAAACGGATATTGGACAGACGGGCCTTACTGCATTTGCGTCCAAAGAAAAGGATTGATTACTGGAAAAGAAACGCACAGACAAACTACATACAAGTCTTTCTGAAGAAAGAAAAAAGAATGGCTTTTCTATTGAAAATAATTGGGGGCAGTTGTTTTAGTCAGTCGAGAATTTGATTTATTTTTTATTTTTAATATGATTTTGTACTTTTATTCTATTCAAATTCATTAGTGGTAGAGAAATAAAATAATATTCTTTTATATATATTAATATATATAAAATATATATATAATAATATAGACAAATAATTTATATAATATACAGCATATATATATATATATATATATATATATATATATATATATATATATATATATATATATATATACACACCCACACACCCACACAGTATAGACTATTCACAATCACTTATGAATAATGTTATTAGCATGAGTACAGGCACACTGTGCACAGCGGTGCCATTCTGTGGAAAATGCAGAAAATGAGGTGTGCCTATCACTCCAATCCAGTTGCATTTACCATCCAATTGAATGGTGCATAATGGTGACCAACTTAACTCATCTCGTGAGTGCAACTTTTCAGAATGTACTAGATTGAGTGCAAGTCGGTGCATAAATCGCATATAAGTGGTTCAGTTAGTTCCACGAGTTCAAGGGCTGTTCTTTATAAAATGTACTAAATGCCATCTCGTGCGCAGAATTATCATTTTATTTCTTTTTTTTTCTCCCTGCTTTCTCAGTGCATCTTTGCACAGCTTTATTTATTTTGAGTTCAGGTGGTAAACCGTATTTTCAGTTAATGTTAAAGCATGATGCCCGCAGCCATCAGGGATCTTTGCCTGGCTTGTTTTCCTCAAACAGTCTGGATCCAGCAATATGAGCGCAACGTATCCTCCTTGGTGCAAGAAGGGCAGCATGCAGAAATTCATGTTAATGGGAACAGACAGCGTTTAGTAGAAGACAAAGTGAATTGCAAAATATAGAGTGTGGCTGTTTCACAGAATAAATACGTTTGGGCCATGGGTAGCAGCAGCGTGCATTGAAGGGGCCAGGAGGGAATTGTAGTTCTAACATCAAAAAGATGATGGTTTTTCTCTTCTCTCCTTCCGCTTTCATTTCGGATTAACCATGGATTATCAGTAGCTCTCTATTGTTAATTAAAAGGCAAACATCCCGGAGAGACTACTGCTATTTGTAACAAGCTGTCCGATCTCTATATCCTCATTCTCCTCCTTGCAGCTTGTCATCAGGTGGTAACTTTGGCACTTTAAATTTACCTAACCTAACAATTTGCTTGTGTCTTCACTTGTTTAATAAATGGTGCTTTTCTGTCACATATGAGGAGGAGTGGGTAAAGAAAATGGATGGGTGTTCAGTTGAAAGAGTTTTGTGATTGTGCAGAAATGAATTTGATTCAGTGAGCCAGAATAAAATGCGTTATGCAATTGTCATAGTACATTACATTTTCTTTCATGATTAAAAAAACATAACCTCACAAACAATTAAACAATATAACATGGGAGTGATTGATTTTGTTATCACCAAACATTTTAAATGGATTCAGTGGTTGGTTCAGTCATTGTTTTTCAAAGTCAAAGGACATTTCAAAGTGGCTACAATGGTTGGGGATAAAACCCACAGTCTCTGGATTGAGCTACGACACCCCATAAACAAACATACAAAAACAAAAGAGTGTTATGATGAAGGACTAAAAAAATCAATGATCAATTATTGTTGACAGGCTAAAATGAGAAGATGTAGACCATTTAAAGTTAAAAAGAAGGTGCTAAGCAATGACGCAATTATTCAAATATTTGTAAATTGGTCTGATAATCGAGTAGCTGCCAATTGGAAAATGGATTAATTCAGGTAGCTCAACAGAAATAAAAAACTGCCCCGCCGCAAACAAAAATAAAAACAGCAAAGCAAACAAACAACAAAACAAATAAACAAAAAACTCTGTTAGTTTCAGTAAATGGCAGTGTCACGTCATCAATAGGGACAGGTCATGGCTTCTCATGGATTCTCATCAAACCTGTTAGACTACAGCAAGTTAAAATGTGGTAGATTTAGTTGCTCCAGGATGTAGTGGATCCGTCTCGCAACCATATCACTTTTGCTACAGTAGTTTTTTTTTTTTTTTTTTTCTTTTTGGAATGACCTTATTCATGGCATCTATGAGTAAAAAGTTGGAATTAATATTGTACTAGTACAGCAGATGTATGCCATTATTCTACTCCAAGCACCAAAAAGTTGTGTTTGGAAAAATCTTTTACACTTAAGTAGTTTAAGATTATTACATCTTAAGTCAACCTGAACAGTTTTACTTTTTTTTTTAAAATATCCATTTACAGTACTTGTGTACTCCACTAGGCATTTCTCAGCAAAGAAAAAAAGTCCAAAGCAACAAATGTATATGATATTAGGTGTTTTTAGATTAAATTTAAGTAATTTGATGTCATGGATAATCAGCTGGGATGTAACTCAGTGAGTCAGTTAAATCAAAGCTCCACTGTATTGTGATGACTTTCATGGTAAAATGCCATATAGTTTTGAGGCAAACAAGATAATGTCCCAAAATTCCACAATAGTTAATGTGATACCGTACTTTATATGCATTCTGAAAAGGGTAAGTGTTTTGGTTAATGTGTTTCTTTAATGTCTTCTTTTTGACCTAAAAGACTAAAGATATAGCTCAAAGTACTGATCCCATGAGAACATGAGTGGTTACTGGTGCATCAATTGCTTGCTCCACTCCAGACAAGCTTTCACCATCTCTTTCGCACTTGCCTCCGATTTTCTCACCCTCTTCCCATCATCTTCAGCAAGAAATGTGAGGTTTGACAAGCGCTGTTACCAGAAGGTTAGCTGGAAATTAAGTGTTCTGGTGAAGAGCACTTGTGCAGGGCAGTCTTGAGGGGCTGACTGGTGCTTAATGGTACCAGTACTCTCAGCACTCACAAAGCCATTCAAGCGTCCAAACTGGGCCAACTCAAATGAATGCAACCAATGTCCACTAAGTGTCCATATACCAGTGGTGGACGGTCAGGGCCAGCAAGGCCTTCGCTACTGGTCTAATATAACCTGAAATGATCATAACTATAATCAGCTATAATAATTATAATTCAAATAAAAGTCTATTTTAATTTAAAATTATGTTAACAAAATGTATGTATTTTACAAATAAATTATTGTCCATATTCTGTTCTTTTCGTGTCATATTATATCCATATGGTTACACTCCTCCAAGTGCTGCCATATATATTGTGTATATACTGTGTGTGTGTGTATGTGTATATATATATATATATATATATATATATATATATATATATATATATATATATATATATATATATATATATATATATATATATATATATATATATTGCTTTGACTAACTTTGCACACCCATTGCTATGGAGAGGGGGGAGACCTTCTGGCGGCCATCACTTCCCAGGTGAGCATGTAGATCAGGGAAGACAAAGGCATACATCTGCCTGCAGCTCCAGGAAAGACCCAAGAGGGGATTCCACCCACTACTTCCCTGCTGTTCTGGAGCAGCGAACAGCAGGGAATAGCAAGCAGATTGACTGCGTTCTGCACAATGGGTAGGAGAGGTAACGTTCATGCAATAAACTGAAAGATATATACACACAGATGTCATCAACCAATCACAGAATTACACTCACACAAATACAAACAAAATGTGTCCTTGTAGCAGGACAGTGAGGGGCAAAATGTATTGGAGTCAAGTCATTGTGTGCGTTGTGGCGTCGTCTGGTCCTGCATACTAATTCACTAATTCGCTAGCTAACCAGTCAACCAGAGTTAAGATTGTTCCGTCTGCCCCGACCCGATTTAACGTGCTGAATCGGTACAAAACCGTTTTCCGATTCCCTGCAACGAACACCGAGACGGTGTTTTGCCACACCAAGCTGATGGCGCATGACCACTTCTGATGGTTTGGTGTGACCACTTCACACGTCTTGGTGTGGGGAAGGTGAGTTGAGTCACTCATAGCTCATGGCACCACCCTATGGTAAAAGTAATCAAAATCTTTTTTTTTTTCCTGGGCGATATCATTCATTAATTACAATAATTGTGCTAATGTAAGAATTCCAGCACTAATAATAAAATAGTGACAAGGCAACTGAGCCATGAGTGAGGCAAGTTTAAATGAATGGTGATTCAGTCAATGAGTTGTGAAATTATTAATTAGGGGTCACTGGTAGTTTAGTGGTAGCTCCAATTTCCACTCCATGCAACATTCACAATTGGCCTATGACTGGCATTTGGATTCCAGCCTGTCCTGAGCACCTGAAGAGTGAAGTCATACAGTACATACTCTAAAATGAATAAATGGATATTAAATTACATTGACTTCCTAAAGGGCCCAATTCAAGGCCATCAAACAACAGGTAAGACAAATTGACGTTCGTATTAAAGTCTGAGTTGATTTGATGGACAGAAAACCAGCCAAATCTATTGCCATGCTGTTAAATGCGCTAAAAAAACATTAGGCTAGAGAACCAATTATAGAATTCACATACTCAGCAGCATGAGCATATTGGTTACTGCTAATTACAGAAACATAATTTCAGTAAGTACAGAATGTGACATCAAACGGAGAAGCTATTAAGATGCATGATGAATAAGCTCTAATGTGGTCTTAGGTCACAAAAGAATTGTCTTTTCACTGATGAATTAGCTTAATGAAAACACTAAGTTATACTTTTCAATTGTCAATTAAAACCAAGAAACCAAATGATGCATTGCTCTCTGTAATGGCCTTTTAATGAGGTTGGATATTTATTTTTTCTTGATTAGATGATGGGTTGATTCTTGTGCCAGTTGCACCATTTCTTCCAGCAACTCCTAGAGTAGCGTAGTAGTCATAAAAGGTGCCTTCTTAACCCCTTTTTGACTCAAAAAGATGGGTCAAAAGATGTTTGTGATGCATGATATCCAAGGAAAAGCACACAAAAAACACTACACGGCTAAAATATTGCATATCTTGTCAAAACGTGGACTTTCAATATGCCGTCATTTCTAAATGATTGCAAACGGAAAGTCGACAGGAGGTGCACACTGCAAATGTCAAATTTAGCCCATGTTGGTCTCATTTACTGCCATTAAACATTGGAAATCTTGTCAATTTGGGAAATATTGAAAACCTGTTGTTCTACACGTTCTGCACGCCCCCCCCCCTGTTTTGCATCAATCTTCGATTTATTCATCAATCTCGCGAGCAGGGTGCAATAGAAATTTTTGTGTTGGGACTCCAAAACCACTATGGGGCGCTAGTGTTTTACTAGCCTGACTCCCATAATGCAAACGTCTTGCTATGCATTGTAGGTCTTGTAGTTGACAAAAAGCTTCGATCCAAGAACTAAATGTTGCAGGAACACTTGTATTTTGCTGCAGGGAAGTGTTTTACTACAAGCAATGCATATCAATATATCTGCATATTCCCGTCTGCGAAATCTGCAGCATTGAATGGCGAAACATATAGGGATGTAGGGCTGATGCCACTGAACATTTTGAGGGGTGGAAAGAAAAAAATATATTTGCATTCAGTCTCAGTTGTGTGATAATAAGGCCAGGTTTGTAAAAAAATCCCCGGACACACAGGGTTTAATAAAACGTATGTCTATCTGCTAAGGCAGCTAAATTGAAACCCTGTGAAGCCTAACAATCTGCTGGGCTATGATACAATTGTCCAAAATAAAATAGAATTCCTTTCTTAATTTGTTCTTGAATATGTTCCAGCACGTTCAGCATTGCCCAAACTGTAATATCTATAACAGCCGATAATGGGTGTTTACCACTGCACTGCGCTGCTTTATCACTTCTGGTGCTTATAAAAGAGAATGGGATCATGTGAAATCGGCACTCTTCTAAGCATAAATATGCATAAGTAGTTTGGTGTTGCTATTTCAATAAAGTCACTCATGTGGCTAAGCCAGTATCTATGATGAGTGTACAGGTTGTGAGTGTTAAAAGTCAAACTTAAACATTATACTACATCATGTAAAGGTACATCTATAGACAAAACAACTCATTATACATGTATGGATGTTGCACAGATTTCCAGATATTCAACAGTACATGGCACGCAATCATGTGCTGTAATGCTCACGCAGCCAAGGTTGGCAGCCATTATTCGGTCCTTTTTTGTTTGTTTGCAAATTGCGACTACAAGAGCCCTGTTCCGCTGACATAAAAGCATCCTCATCTACTTCTTTCATCGGGCGAGGCTCACAACACACTCTTTGATGTGGAGTGCTTGCTACCACGATGAACATTTCATTTGACGTTATTCCACAGTAGTTTTATTACTGCTTCTTTGGAACTAGGTAGCTATTCATCAAAAATCAAATTGAACCACTCACACTGTCCTGGCAAAAACACCACCACTTTTCTCTGACAAAGGCAACTTTGTGACATAGTCAAGTATGCGCAATGACTTTTACAATTCCATTAATTCCTTTGTGGAAAAAATCAGAATTCTTGGCAAATCAAACTCCCCTCTGCCAGCGGTGACAGCATTTTTTAAATTAATGCATGTGTGTCAAACCGAAGGCCTGAACACCCTGAACATCCGACCTCCATCCGTTTTCTGAAGTCGCTATTCCTCACGAGAGTTGCTGGCTTGCTGGTGCTGCAACAATCATTTTAGATGGCACATAAAAAGAGTGTATTGACTTTGTTTCCTGCAAATTGTTTGCACTTTTCACAATACTCCGGTATTATGAGATATGCAAGTTTTGTTATGTTATCAATTCCTCTTTAAAAAAGAGAGATGTTGAACAAATACCGTACTTCTCCCAGTTTAAATAGTTTTTTCCCCCTCATTTTCAGCCCTCATATTAGGGAGGTCGACCTGTAACCGCTTAACTCAAAACGGACCGACTTTTTTTTTTTGAATAACAATTTGAATGTGAATTAAGTAACATCATGTCATTTGCAAGGTTTAAAATTATTTTATATACATCTATTTCAATATTGTATGCATTAGTTTTAGAGCCAGAACATGGCAAAAAATTCGTCAAGCGCTGCCTAATTGCCTCTTTGTTGTCAACAACAAGGCTGTGTTTTTTTTGGGTGGACACATTATGAAAATAAGTGATGGCTTGACTTATCTCCTTCAGCTGACATGTGCTTGAACATATTTTTTTTTTACACTTTACAATATAAATGAATAAGAGCTATACTACTGACACGACTAAATTTAAGAAGTTACACTCATTTGCTGTTTTCTGTCTGTCTACATAGATAGAAGCATTTCGAACATTTAGGAAAGAAAAATTATTGGGTTATTAGTAATAATAATAATGTGTGTGTGTGTGTGTGTTAATTTGAGTTTATTTTATATTAAATTGTGAAAGTATTCTTGACTCGTCACTTAAGCAATCAAATCAACCAGTTTAATATTTAAAAAAAATGTAAAACATTTTGAAATTTGTCAAAATACACTGTGTGTCGACAATTGCTTGGCAACGAGGCGATGAAGCCAGCAAAGCTAAAGCATTTTTACTAAATCGGCAGCAACCTTTTGGGCAGAATTTGACCCGGTTTGTTGTAAGGAGGCATGCAATTTGCAGTTTATGTTGTAAACTTCAGTATCACTGAAAAGTAACAAATATACCTGTTGTCAAATTGAAAATGTTGCTGAATAGAACGCACACTTATGTTTGGCTTAAATGATTTTTGTTTTGTTTTGCAAACATTTGCAATAGGGGTCCTTTGAAAAATTTGCTTTCTAAAAGGGGCCCCTTACTCAAAAAAGTTTGAGAACCCCTGCTTTAAAGGATTAAGAAGGGCTAGCGGCGGGGAAAATTGGAAGAAGCAGTTGCACCATGAGACACCATGAGAACAAGAGACCACCGGTCCTTAAATAATGGTTGTACAGTTGGTGGTTTAAATAGCTAAATTCATAAACAGAGCCACATCCTCCACACACACATATCTACAGTGAATCCATCTCCCACTCACTCATTCAACACGTCTTTCCCTCCTGGGTTGCCACGGTAGCAGCCAATGTTGCAGTCAGGAAGCTCCCACTCGCCGTTCGCAAAGCCTAGCTTCTACCAACACAGACACACACACACACACAATGCCGTCCTCGTAGCTGAGGGACAAACGCGCACCGACGTAAACAGCCCCCGCATGGTGGCTCCCTGAGCTGGCGGCCGCAGCCTACAGTGTGTGGGCTGCTGGCCTGAGAGCTATAAGGCAAGCTGACAGCAGACAGTGAAGCCCCTTTTAGTCTCGGATAACCCTGTTACGTCAGCCTTGCGCAACCTGGCCTCCTTCAACTACTTGGACCTTATCTGAGAGCGCTGAAAGAGGAGAGCAAAGGCAGCAACCCCTCAGCAATCGACCCCTGACATTGAATCACTTGCGGGGTGGAATGTGGGATGTGCGAGTGACTGTCTTGACTCTTTCCTGCTCAGGTAAGACACATCCGCGTCGTGTGAGGAAGCTAACCTCAAGGCACATCCATTCTTCAGATAGGACGCCAGCTCAAGGGACAGTCACATCCTCTGTGTTTCATGTAAAGGGCACTCAGAGTGGAACAAGAAGGGACAGAAGCAGCCTGAAATGAGGGTCACGGGACGGGCAGCGCAGTCGAGCGAGCTCTCGACATGTCCAATTCGGGGACCTAAGCAGACTGGGAGGTGGGGGTTGGGAATGGGGAAGGGTGCTCGCTAAAAGACAGGATGTTCCTGGGACTTGGGACTCTGAAACTTTAATGTGTGTCTGTCTGCTTGTGTCTGCATTTCTGAGCCTGGCAGGTCTTTTATTACCTGGCATTGGGGGGGACACGCGGCAAACTCCTTTTTCTCCGCTTCCCTGTCAGCCTTGTTCATGCCATCTTTACCCTTCAGTCCATTTCTGGCAAAAATGATCTGCAACAGATCTTCCGTGGAATAGTTTAAGGAGAGATTTCAAACTCGAAATCTTTTGTAAGCATGGAGGAAAGTCTGTGTTCGTAGTGAATCTAGTGGGAATAGTAGTGAATGTGGGAATCTTGGTCATACAAGAAACTTGCAATGAGACAAATGCTCAGCTTCCAATCCTTGCTTTTGAACATGGCAAGTCTTGCACGTTAAACTTACGTTGGGCGGTGGTTAGATTTGACCCACTCGACCGGTCTTGTGATTAGGGCTGCAATGATTATCTTAATAAACAATCAATTTGAAGTTTCAGATCGACATTGCAGAAAATCCACTTGCATTTGGTTGCTGGTTTGGTCCTTAACTCATTCAGTACCACTGACGGCTGTAGACGTCAAAGATTTTTGGTGTTGTTGTTGTTGTTTTTACTAGGTTGGCAGTGAATGAGACAGAAAATCAGCAACAATGTTGATAGTTAGGTAAAGCAGATGTGCGCACGTGCCATTTTTTAATTCAACACAATGTTAACCAGTCTGCTTCATGACAGGACTAAGTAAATCTCAGAATATTTTCCAGAGAGGCTGAAATTCTGAGAATTTTGAAAAGGTTATAGCTTTATTTGAATAATTTGTTTCCATAAATAATGATCAATTCATTCAATAATTGATTAGTTGTTGTTTAATCGATTCATTGTACTGCCTGTACTTGTATTATTTAGAGTTCTTTGAAATTCAGTTCACCACACAATGGTTAGTTAAACCATGATGTCAAGTCATGGTTAGCTTATGTCGATGGGATGTTGACACTTTTGTCAGGTGTTCTCCGGGCACAAGTTGAGTTTTTTCCCCCTCATTTTCAACATCTTATAACTGCCTCACGCAAAACAGACCATTTTCCCCACATATCTGTGCTTGAATAACATTAATTTGAATGCAAAATAAGTAAGATGTCATTTACATGGCTTCACATTATTATGCATATATATATATATATATATATATATATATATATATATATATATATATATATATATATATATATATATATATAAATATATATATATATATGTATGTGTGTGTGTGTGTGTGTATACCTCTAATTCGTTATAGTATGTTTTTGGCTATTCATTGAAGGTGCGCCTTATAATCCGGTGTGCCTGGTCATGCGGAAAATACGGTAATGTTGCTGTTTGATAAATACATCCTGAATAAGTGCCTGAATAAGTACCTGAATTCTAACAATAATATCTACCAGTATTTTTTTCAGAACGAATCAACCCTATAAGACTGGCAGCAATTTTGCATTTTTTTGCAAAATCATTGGTACAGTAGTCATAGCTTCTACCAACACAGATTTTAGTCTACAACAAAATCATATTTGCAGCCAGAAATTTTTCACAACAGGGGACTTTTCACTCTATCAAATCCATGTCTCAGACATAAACATAAAAATGTGTTGCACAATCGACAATCTGACTGAGGTTAAATAACAAACCAACATTTAAAAAAAAAGAAAAGAGAAAAAAATTCCCAAATCTAGCATTCATTTTCATAGTTACATCAGTTTCGTGCATAATGTCTTTCACTGTGCTTCATCCATCTTTCATCTTTGTTATTTTTATCCTGTCTTCAGGTGTTAAGCTTGGTTTAAGCTTGACACTTCGTTGCTTGACACACGTGGAACCGATTTTCCGCAATGCGTATCTTCTGGAATTTTTTTTTGACTGAAAACATGGCAGATGTATTGCTTATGGAAGTTCAGTTTGCCGGTTCAAACACCTTGATGATTTGTCAGAAAAGGAATACCGTGATGTGAATACCATGAACAACTCCTGACGAGCACCATGTTAGGGAGAGATGAGGAGGCTGTTTGGATCATTTGAATTGATTAGGATTCTCTACCTCTGTTATAGAGTAGTGTTGTTTGTTTGTTGTAGAGTTAATTTACTGCCAACTATAGTGCTGCAAAACGCGTGCCGGCCAGTCGAGTATAAACCAAGCTAAACGTTTCCGGCAGGCAGGCTTGTTTTCGCCGTAGTGAATTTCAGTGCAACGCAAATGCAGAAAAAAAAAACAAAAAAACATTTCGTATTATGCAACAGGGGGATTTTTCCTTTTATAAGGAAAACACTGGGATTATTCTGCACGTGCAGGTTTGTTGAGGAGTTTTGTAGTAGGTTTTAATGACGTACTTCAATGCATAACTGGTTAGCACCACAAAATATGACATTTGAGCAAACACAATCTTGATCACTCCAATTACGTTGTGTGCTGCCATCGTTATTAATGCCTTGATTAATTTCCTAGTCTAAAAAGTCCTTTTCAGTATATTGGATGTTTATCGTTTTCTTTCCTGAGAATGTTTCGAGCTTATTATTATCCCCCCCATAGCAGAAAAAAAAAGCAGTTGTGTAAATATATTGGATAAATTGATCCATCTTATGATTGGACCATGAGTTACTGTAATTGGCTCCAAACCATCTGATAATGGAATTAAGTGTCGCTGTGGAAATGCACATATTCTAGTTGTGGCAGTACCCTCTTTTCACTGGGTACAATGAAAGCACATATGACACTGCTGGACCTTTTGCAGCATTTCTGTAGCAGATACCATACTTAGCTGGATCACTACTTGAAAGAGTAAAGTTTAACCCACCAAGGTCTTTAGTAAACAAAGAGCAAAAATATTATTTTCCTGTCAACCAATCAAAGCCCTTTTGGACCTTTGGTGTTGTACTAACTGAAGTGTGCCCAAAAACGGTACTTAATTGAAATGCTCTGCTTGTACTACAGAGATGTGCTTGTGTTAAATCCAATGCAAAATCTTTTTTGTTTCTGTATAAGAATTGTGTTGGTGTTAGGTTTGCACATGCTGCTTGTCAGTGGAGGAGCCCTGGCTTGAACAACTTCACAGCTGACATCACAGTCTATTTATTTTTCATAGCCAACATCTGCTTGGCTTGCTACAGTGTCATTACGATTTGCATTAGCTCAACAGATTCCTTGTATAAATGTGATACGTTGAAGGTGAATATATTATACAAAAAAATGGGGTTTCATTCAATGTGCTTAAGACTGGAAATCATCATGTTGACAAAAATATATATTTGGCATAACTGGCTCCCATATAGACTGTGTATAAAAATTGATTTTTCATTTTGGAAAGTTTTTTCAGGGTTTTTTTTTTTCAGTTGTAAAATGAACAAATACAAATAAATGATCATTCTTTACTGGAGAGCTACGTGCAAAAAAACACATTTTCAGGAGGGAAATTTTCAACTCACGAATAAACAAAAAGTATCAAAAATAAAGAGGGCAGTGTGTCAAAGAATCATGCCCTTTGTTCAAAGTGCTCCACTTGAAAAACCACCACAGTCTACACAAGGGTTTCTTAAACTTTTTGGACTCAGGGTTCCCTTTTAAAAAGGAACATTTTCAAGGACCTCCATTGCAAATATTTGAGGAAACAAACAAACAAAAAATAGTGTTACTAAATTTAAAAATGTAATAAGCACGCTTGTTATTTGTCAAAAAATCCACGTTGACAACAATTATATTTGTTACTTTTCAGCTAGTTTGGAAAGTTTAGAAAATAAAAATTGCACATTTCATGGCTCCTTATAACAAACCGGGTCAATTTCCAATTATATAGTCAAAACAGCATTATAAAATAAAATGCCACTTTAGCTTTGCTGGCTTCATCGCCTTGTTAGCAAGCAATTGTAGACACAAATCACATTTTGACATATTTCTAAATTATTACATTATTATATTTAAAAAATATATTTGTAGGAGCCATTGTTTCTTTCTGTAATTATTATTGCATAAGTGTTCACTGGGTGGCGGTATAGGTGGGCGGGGTAGGGTTTGAGGAGGTAATTAGGAACATATTTAAGGACAGCTGTGTGGGCAGCACAGTGAGGGGTGAAGGGGATATCACGGTTTTTACTGCACACAGTGGCATCGCAAAAGGCAATGCAAGGCAACAGCAACACTACCACGCCACTCTACCGTTAGATGCCATGCACGGACGCCGCCACACAAGCGCTCAAATGCTATACATAACATATAAATAAACTGGAAACATCACAAGCATAAAGTCTGGATTCGAGCACATCATTTACTCATCATTTCACCGCTGCGCATGAAACACATCTCCCATTCCGCATTCACCCGAGTGGCTAAAAAGGCCACAAGGATTAGTCGCTATAATATTAACTGATTCAATGCCAGGGACATTTTTTCACATTTTTAAGAGTCCGGACAATGGATACTTGAGTACATTAAGGACATTAATTTCCGGATATTGATGTATTAAGTTGATACTTAAGTATCTCTGGGTATCCCAACTCTGAAAAAAAAAACATTAAAGTACGTCCCCAGCATTGAATGAGTTAAACTGGTTGAAATGATTGCTTTATTGAAGAGACTATTTAATATAAAAAAAAAAAAATATATATATATATATATATATATATATATATATATATATATATATATATATATATATACTTTTTTTTAATTAATAATCCAAGTTATTTCACAGACACCTGCAGTCAGGCCGCACACCCCACTTTGAGAACCGCCGGTCTACACAATTCATTCCAACAGTGACACTTTTTTGTTACACAGGTATTTGCATTAAATGTAAGAGGAAAAACGACCCATTCACAGGTGAATGCCTGCAGCTTAAACTGTGTAGGCTGCGTGTAAGGAAGCATTAAATAAAAGATTAGCTTCCTTGTCCCTGGCGTGTTATGAGAGCACTATGCAGACACAAACAGCAGGTAAGCAGGCAGGGCAAGTGTAGGGAGGAATCCAGACACCATGAGGTAGCTTTTCAAACAGTTCAAGTCAGCCAATGTGACAGGTGGAGCTCAAGCCTGTGCCCAGGCAGGCCTCACGACACACTCCCATCCTCAGAGCTGACAGAAGCTCGTAAAGTGGAAGCCGGGGCCACATCCGGGGCCTCGCTGAAGGCTTGTGTATCTCGCACCTTGTCAATGAAACTCCACAATTCACTCAAGATGCTCCAAGACACACGAAAGATGCGAGCGAGTAAAGGAACGGCATCAGGTACACTGAGTTGTATGATGAGCTGTATCACACATTTGCCTCAAACCCTGGATTGCCTCAAAGCTTCAAAGCCATGGAAACATAAATGTATAAATAATATAGTAAACAAAAAAAAAAGTACAACACAACAAACTGTGTGTGTGGCACAATGGAAGAGCAGTTAGCAAGTCTGCCCCACAGTTCAGAGTTCAAACCCAGCTCGCTCCAGCCTTCCTGTGTGGAGTTTGCATGTTCTCCCTCGTCACATGTGGGTTCTCTCCGGGCATTCTGGCTTCCTCCCACACACCCAAAAGAATGCATGGTAGGTGTATTGGACACTCCAAATTGACCATAGGGTGTGTGAATGGTTGATCCTCCCTCTTTGCCCTGCTTTTGACTAGCAACCAGTTGAAGGTGGTCCTCTGCCGACTGCCCGTAGACAGCTAGGATAGACACCAGCAAGCCAGCGCCCTTACTGAGGATAAGCAGCTATAGAAAATGGATGGATGGATGAGTATAACGTGCTTTGTATATTGTATTGGAACAACCTGGTGATGCTGTGACAGCTGACTGGGTTTCACCGATGTTTAGTGTCAGAAAGTGATTTTTTTTTTTAATGAAAGGTCATGGGTATTTTGGATTGGATTTTAAATCTATGACGTTGCAATAATTCAAATTTTCATTGTACCAAAACTAGTGGCCAAAGGTTGGCCACTTTAATTAATGAAGCCCTCACACAAATGTTGTCGATCATTCACATTGCTTGTTTTGCAATAGGCTGCAGATGTTTTCCAAAACTATTCGACATATCTCATTTCAATGGCTCCATTGAGAAGTGTAGCATAACTTTAAAATTTGGTGTGTTGACAGAGAAAAAAAGGTCTGCATCAGGAAATATTTATTTTTCTCCTCCCACTTGAAATCTCCAATCCACTTGAATTGGGGCCGAGTGGAGCAGTAATATCAAAGTGCCAATTATTTTCATCACACAAGTAAAACAATTAAGAAATATTAAAGACCCTGGCAGAAGTTGTTTTCTCCAAAGTAGGAGCTTCCATAACTTTGGGTTAGAGTCAAAAATAGGTCGCCTGTCAAATGCATTTTTACAATTTAGTGTGTCCAATACAAATGCCACACAGGTTTTTTGAGTGCGAAAATATGCTGCACTGGGGGGGCTGACCTGTCAGCCACCTGTCAGTCACATCATAAGTATGCCAAAAGTAAATCATGTTTCTTCTCCTTATTTTTCAATGTAGATTTGCTTCAAAACAACAAAAGACAGTTTGGTGCGATAAACAATGTGAATTTGAAAGAAAGTACTGTTGAGTATATAAAGCAAGACAATTATTAATCTATGTTGACATGTTTCTATTAATTATAATTCTCTTAATTATATCTTAACAAAAAACACTGGTTACAACCTGGGAAGAGGGGAAGCTCAGTAAAATTATAGTTGGTCCCAAAAGTAGGGCAATGATTTGCAAAAGTGTTCTGCCAAAAATAAAAAATGAAATAAATAAAAAAAACAAAAACAAAGCCAAGATGGGCATTTAATTTTCCTATTTATTAATTTATCAATTCCATTAATGTCATTTTGTTCTTTGTCAACAGTTTATATACAAATTATGTCAATGTTATTGTATGTTCTACTGTACATACACTTGTTCTTATGCTCATTCAGGTGACTGGTACTAACCCAGGGGGAAAAAAAAGCAACTGTAAAATTATAGTTGGTTCCATAAGTAGGAAAATGATTTGCAAAACTGTTCTGCAAAAAAAAAAAAAAGAAACGTCAAAATGGGTACTTGATCATCTATTTATTCATTTATTATTGCCATTAATGTAATTTTGTTCTTTTTCAAAGCTATATATACAAATTATGTCAATGTTATTGTATGTACTAGACATACACTTCCAACTCTCATACATTGTTAGCCCTCTTTTTCTCTCATTTAAAAAGCACCGTGAGAGAATCCAAATAATCAAATGCTCTGCAACATATTGCAGAATATATCCACAAATGAAGTAGGTTGTTATTAAGGTATAGTAGCATACAGTAGGCTCATACTCGACAGTTGAGCTAATGGAGTTTACATTCGAACTTTGCCATTGGCTTTCTTCTTTGCTGCTTGGAAAATCACACCTGAGTGATGGGAAAATTGGGAGGGAGACCACAGAGAAGATGACAGCACATAGGTTCCCAGTGTTATTTTGGTACACAGCAGCCTCCACTATCCTAGTATCTGACTCCATTTTGTAGCCTATTATGGCAAAAGGGGGAAATGGCTCTGAAGAGGAATATCTCCGCAACTTAGCTTGGATTTCTTTGGTCAGTGGCCATCAGTTTTGGGAGTAATGCATTACAAAAGCAACTTAACTACTGTAAAGCATTCCTTTTTGCTGTAATTCGGTAGTGTAATATATTACTCACAAAAAATAGTAATATTTGATTTGTTACAAAACAGAGAAACACAATGCATTACAATGCATTTTTAACCTGAAAGTGGTGTTTTTTTCCCCCTCAAATTTGCCAAAAAGACAGCGGAATAGAAGGAGAAAAGCCCGGGGCAAAATGTTTACTCCTTGGATGAGAGTGGGAGCAGCAGACGACAGGTTGAATACGAACAATCCATACACAAAATGGATATGCACACATTACTTTCAGTAAATCAGTTATATGGACAAGGAGAATAGAATAGTTGGGTGCACTTTCCGTGCGACACCTAAAGAGCTATCCACTTCACCAAATAGCACCACTTATTTGACAAACCATTTAGAGCTGTGCCATTGAAACATAAAGTCAGTGAAAAGATGGAGGATTGAAACAAGGGATAAAACAAAAGGCAACATTTTTGTTTTTTCGATCAGATGCCACTTTAACCTCAAGAGTTTCAGGGACTCGTGGCAGGGTATGTCGTACATAGAAGATATGCTGCCGCTTTTGGCAGTGGATTTGCCAGCATTTCGAAACCTTGTCACCGAGATCCCTGTTGCAACTAGCAATAATGACAACAGCTTACGCTAATTTTCACTGTAGAATTTCTATTAATACTAGTCTATATTGTAAATAGTTCTGCTCAATGTGTATCAAAATGAAGCATACAAAATTCATGATGTAGGCTAGCTTACTAATGTTAGTCCCACCGAAACGCTCTATTTTTGAAATGTCTGTCCCTAACCTCGCCGACTGAACTTGAATTTGAATATTAATATTGAAATATTGTAATGCAGTAACTGTTTATGCCTAATGCATAAACGATATATCACTATGCTGTGAAGCTAAGTAATAAAGGGATTAAAATAGAAAAAAATATTTTGTATCTTTATGTCTTTGAAAGTTTACAACACAAAACAGATTAAATTATTTGTACTGTCCTGTTTTTAGTCTTAAAATAACCTTCCACTGGATGTGTAATGAGCGTAACGAGCCACATTTTGAAAATCCATATTTCTAGTTATGTTAGTGAGAGTAATATATAGGTAATGCAATAGTAGTGTAATGCCTTACATTTCAAATACAATAATAGTGTAACAAATTACTTTGAAATGACAGTATTAAGTAATAAATAATGCATCACAGTTTTGAAGTAACCTGCCCAACACTGGTGGCCATATACCACCCGTCATCACTCCCAAAACTTATCTTGATAGGAAATGAAATGTAGAGATTGTGTCCACACTACACAGTTATTAATTTGTTGTTTTGTTTGGTCGTGAGCTCGAGCACTGTTTGGTAATCGCTGCTGCCTGTTGGCTGTTTAATAAGATTATCAGAAGAGGAGTGTCAGTTAGTCGGATCTAAAATGAAAGCCATTATGGAGCCTTTTCCAAGAGAAGCGCCCGCCCCACCCTGTGTGATCCATCTGCTGTACAGCCACCCACACTGCCACCATGACGATATTACAGCCATGATTAACGGCAGGAGGCGCCGCTTAATTCAAACAACATAGGAGAGCATTTGGCACTTCGCTGCACTGCCGAGTTGCAGAGCTTGAAAGCACACAAGGGCAGAGATGTTGCTAGAGGCGGCGTGCAGCTGTCCGCTGCTTCAACAGTGTCTTTAATATTTACGGAGAAAATGAGAGCAAATACAAAACTACTTATACAGTAAAATACTTTAGCTTGATGTTTTGTGAGAAAACTGTATGAAGTTGACACTTCGGCATGCTCAAGTAATGTATAGGAAGTGGAGAAAAACCCTTAGATCAGAAGTGTCAAACTCATTTTTGTCACTCACTTCTTTCATTAGGCAGTCAAACCATGATGAAACCAAATAAATATTTAATCATCTCATCACATATTTACCAGTCTTACCAAACTGAAATCAGAAGTCAAGAATGAATGTTCAATTATATCTGTTACTTTACTTTTTATATTTGTCATCTAGAGTCCCGTTGGTACATGGACCCCATATGGATCCCCTTTCATTTCTTTGGAAGTTACCCAATCTGTAATCATCATTCTGTCGCTCTGTCAGCCAGTTTAATAACACTTTCGTTATCACTTCCGTCGGCAAAATCCATCCCTCCTACCACAGAAAATAACATTCTAAAACAAAAGCCAAAGCTAAACCTTACAGTCTTCTCATCAATCAATCAATCAAATATATCAATCGGGCGAATAAGGTATAAAAAATTATGACCAAAAAAAAAAAACCCCAACACACACACACTAAACCCACATCACAATGCCTAGCATGCAGACAACAAACATATACAGTATGCTGTTCATTAGTTCAGCGTGTTCCTCGAACATTAGACTGCAATAAGTAATTCCGTCCACTAGTTAGCGTGCACATGTTTCAGACAGCCTTCAACCTCTGGAGTATTCTTTCAAAGGCCGTTTACAGGAATAGTTACATAAAACATAAAACAAAGTCCACAGGTGAGCACAGATCTGTCACATACACTACAAGTAAAAGGCAAAATTTTGCTGAGCTTAATTTAATCAATAATGCCTTTTTTGTGATGTGTCCATTTGTTACTTGAATGCGGTTATTTTTTTGCTTGCAGAAAGGCATCCCAAAATGCCTTGCTCCACTATGTGCAAGCGATTTATTTTCAAATCACATTTAAAAAGCAAACCAACACAAAAATCTCTTAATACTAAACATAGCTTTTTACTTCAGGCCTGTACAATAAATGCATTGAGCAAAGCTGTGAACTATCTTGGCTATTTCAATGAGGAGAAAGTATTGTTCATTGCAAAAAATTGGAGACTTTTTCTCTTTTAATAAAAGCTGCTGGATACTTATTTTCTACCACACAGCTATTTTTTGGGGGGCATGTATATATTATGTATATTTGCTGCCCATATAGACTGTTTAACTTTCTTGCCCTCAGGTATATGGCAGTTTAAACTTTTATCAATTATCTATCCTGAACTGTTACCAACGGTAAGAGACTTCAGGAGGTGACACATCAGGTGACGAAGGACAAAAATGACGGACGATATCGACTTTTCGAACAGATTGAGTTTGTCGATTTTAAAATGTTTTAATCTCTCAGTGGCCCATTGGCAAAACTGACGTTGGTCGGTGATAGAGTGAGCAACTGATGGGATGGGACTGCCCACCTCTGGATGTTAACGGCTTTTTCCTACACTGAAATGTCTGGCTCATATTCTACTGAGGCCATGTGTACTCAACAATGCTACTATTACAACAATGCAATTATCCAAGTCCTCTTCTTTATTCCATACAGGAAAGTGGAAGGGAAAAACAAAGTTTTTAAGGTCTCCATTGCGTACCTGTGATCTTGTCGCGAACCAGTTTGCAGGATTCGATTTCTCCGATGCTACCAAAGAGGCTGCGGAACTCCTCCTGGGTCATGTTCTGTGGTAGGTAGTTGACAATGAGGTTTGTCTTGCTGTCGTCATTTGTCGGCCCAGTCTGCATGGGTGAGGGGCAGCCACGGCTGTTGGTTGTTGGCCCGTTGGCTGTAGTGCCACCTCCACTTGGTCCGTTTGTCACTGGAGCTTCCATGTTACTGATGATCTGACACGCAAGGAAGAATCGAGAGGGGGGAAAATGATGAGATGGACTCATTTGTCCAGATTAAGTTTTCTAATAAAAACATCACTTCACATTTTCAAATTGATTCTGTTGTTATGGATCCATCCATCCATTTTCTATTGCTACTTTTCGTGTTTAGGGTTGCTGACATGCTGGTGCCTATCCCAACTGTTTTTGGGTATTAGACAGGGTCACCCCGAACTGGTTGCCAACCAATTGCAGGGCACACAGGGACAAACAACCCTTCACACACCCAATACCTAAGGACAGTTTAAGGTGTCCAATATACCTACAATGTATGTTTTTAGGATGTGAGAGGAAGCCAGAGTGCCTGGAGAGAACCCACGGTGGCGTTTGCATGAGAACAAGCAAACTCCACAGACAGACTGTTTCCCTTTTTTATTCTGTTTTGTAAAGCAGACTGAAGTTGTGTGATGATTCTTTCCACCAATACATTGAAGCAGAAAACATTTTTGATTAAATCAAATCATTTTGAATCAGAAATCAAGCCTCAATTGAATTAGAGACTCCAAAATTGGAATTGACTTGTGAGTCAAAGATTCCCGCTACTAGTTTTTGGATATCCAAATATTATTCATCATCCATCTACTCTTTTATTCAAGAAAACTTGACCATTTACAAACATTTTTTTACAATTTTGTTTGTCATGTTTGCTTTGATCTCGCAGGTCAGATTTTCTCATTTTTACCCGAGATCTTATTGTCGTGAGAGTTCGTCTGCAGGATGTTGTTATAGAAAAATAAGTCTCCTAAAAATTCTATATTTAAGCCTGAAACAACATCAACTCGACTCAACAATGAGCCATAAAGTAAAAAGTGAAAGCGAAATGTATCGGAAGATTGAGTTGTTGAGCATTGAAGTTAAGCAGATTTTAAACCAAAATGGACTAAGTAACATTTCATGTCATCATATGATGATAAAACCTACATGCACTGTAGGTTCATTCTAATATATATATATATATATATATATATATATATATATATATATATATATATATATATATATATATATATATATATATATATATATATATATATATATATTGTACAAGGCAGGCTACCTTGTTGACAATGGGCACAACACTGGCTTGTTGTGCATGGAAAAGTTGCTAGTAGCCATTAGAATGAGTAGATAGGTGTGTAATGAACCGCTGGGATGCAATTTCATCCTATTGCTACCATACCCACTGCCATTTTTTTGGAAAGCGCAGGGACGCATTGTCCCGACGTGAGTGAAAGGGTTAAAATGCTTTGTTGTTACAGCATTAGCTTGCATTACTTTCATGTAAACGATACTAATTCAAAGAATAAAAAACTTAACTGTAAACACTTGTATCTTCTATAAATTTTGCTCAAACAGTGTGACATGAAAACGTCACTTATTTTCACTAACCTTGTCTAAACATGATGATTGCCATACAAAAGTGTATCAAGATCAAAGTATTCTACATTTGCAACTGGGGCAACCCCCTAGCCAAATACTGATGCTAATACTACTGCTCTAGCAGAGAAAAGTTCAGACTTTTCTTCACAGGTTTTGAAGAGCATCTCAGGATCAAAGTGTTCTCAGAGGAACTGTGAGCTTGCATTTGTGTGAAAATAAGCCCCCTCCCAAAAAAAAAACTAAAAAAAGAAGGGGGGGGGCACAGTCAGAAATTGTTGCAGGAAAATGTAGGTTTATTTTGCACCGCCGACCTCTGATGAATTTTTATATAGACTTGTCACCTGTCGTTGAATATTAATGTGCAAGAGTAAAATTGTGGAGTCACACATTTCTATACCATTTGGAAATAAAGTGTGGGAGAGTGATGACTTGGAAGACAGACTAGACAAAAAGGGAGGCAGGGCTTCCCATACTGAGGATCTTAATTTAAGTTCGGGATACATTCATTTCTTAGCCAGCATTAGGACAGACAGTCTACAATTGCACCGTTCTTTTATTCAATGCGATTATTAAATAATACACGAAACAATTTTAGTATGACACGTACAAACACCAAAAATAAAATGTTATTAGGATTTGAGCAGATTCATAACCAATGTTATCGTCATCAGCCCAATGGTGCCCCTGTTTCTCATGCAAGCGTGCATCTATTTTTAACTATTCTGAGGTACACACAGGCAAACTGAACTTGGAAGTTGACAAAAAAGCGCACCCACTTTATTTCTATTTCTGAATAACCCCTCCGAAAGTGTGCTAAT
Source organism: Hippichthys cyanospilos (assembly GCF_059441005.1). Lineage (NCBI taxonomy): Eukaryota > Metazoa > Chordata > Actinopteri > Syngnathiformes > Syngnathidae > Hippichthys > Hippichthys cyanospilos. Next base: position 19,930,275 of record NC_142378.1, read on the forward strand.
TAAATACATAAAAAGGTGCCTTTAAGTAATGTTTTAATCAGCTGGTAAAGTTGTGGTTAACAAGGCTGCACCCTTAATAGTTATCACAAGTGATGTATATACAAATGAAATATTATTTATGATACAAATATGAAATAAATTAGATATGTACAATAAATATAGGAGCAGATGATGTGTATATTGTAGTACATAACAATAAAAGAGATCAAAAGTATTATTATTTAAGTATCAATTTAAAACTGTTTCTGATGTCCACACTTGTGACGCAGGCATGATATTTAATCACTAATTGTGTTTTAATTTTATGTGGAGCAGAAGAAAATGTGTGTGTGTGTGTGTGTGTGTGTGTGTGTGTGTGTGTGTGTGTGTGTGTGTGTGTGTGTGTGTTTAAATCAGCACAGTTATAACTGGGTGCAAATTATCATTGAGGATCCACATTTTCATGTTGGAGACATTAAAAATGATAATTTATTCTCACTTAGAATTTGATTTTTCCACTACCATCTTTTGTTATGTAGTTACACAAACAACCAACCACATACAACGGGCCTGCACTCTTCCCCACAGTGAGGCATCTTCACTTAAAAACCACACACACACACACACACACACACACACCTACACACACAGTAACACAAAGAGCAGAAAAGAATGGGCCTGGACCCACTGTAAGAAAGGGTAAAAAAAAAACAAAACAGAAATGTTTCAAAGCTCTCAAGATGAGAGCTGCATGCAAATTGTTCTTTTGACAGTATCCTTCCCTGCTCGCGCCTCTACCACAACAAAGGCAGTCGCAGTGTGAGTGATGGAGTGTGTGTGGTTATATTTGAGAAAGACAGAACAGTATGTAACCATAACACAGCTGACTGAAGAGGGCCTTATTATTAAATGTGTTTGCATTTCCTACTGAGCTGCTCCAGTCTATCCAAGCCTTTCAACTCAATGGGACACTTTTCGAGAAGTCTGGGCACCAAAATGGTCTGCTGCTAATTAGTGGGGACCAGCAGAGCCTAAGCGGACATTTCTATGTCCCTGCATGTCTATGCCCACCAGCATTTTGACTTCTTAGCATGCCACTCTATTGTTGGAATGAACACACTGATTGGTCTTCATCAGCCACAGTGGAGCTCAGAGGTATGGAAAGAAGTCAATGCATATTCTGCAGACTCTAACGCTCCTCTCAGCTACTAGCCTTTTGAGGTAGATTCTACTCAAGCTACAATGCACGACAAAATACAATGATGTTTGAATATGGGCATTTACATTGCCACCTATCCTCATTCCTAGATGTGATTTCTCTCATGTGGCAAAAAAGTCAGAAATATATTTTATTTTGAGGGAAAATCCTGTTTATAATATGTAATTTATTGAATTAGTGTCTCTTTAGCTGAGAAAATGGTGAATGTTGACTTGATGGTAAACACACCAAAGAAAATTGTACATGAAAAAAAATTAGATTACAAATAATTTGATTGATACTGTAATCATGATGAATAAATATGATTATTCATTGAATTAAGTTTTGTTCAATTATCAAAATTAATTACTAAAACTCACCAAAACTTTTGCTATAACTCAAAAGAACCAGAAAATGCACGAGTAAAAACATTCTAGTGTTCCTTCTAGTGTTGCAGTTTTAAGTTGCAGTTTTTAGCCATTTAGAATTCAGCTAACTTGTGTCGCCAGGCTGTATGTAATCTGCCTGCTCCCTGAGGCGCTAGGACATTTGCTTGAACCGTTGCGGGCAGTTGTGAGCAGCCCGTATAACTTAATTGACAGCTGTAATAGCCAATCGAGTCATAAGATCGCCATCAAGAGGCCTCACATTGAATGTCACATGAGTGGATGCTCATTGCAGGAAGGCGGTGCAATGCTCAACAACCAAGCTATGTAGTGTGTTGGCTTTGGTTGATTGCGTGAGAGGCGTAGCAGAGCTATTAGCTAACCTGTCCCGAGTTCTGCTGGGAATGCCTATTGTTTGCAAAGGATGGATTTGGTGTTTGGAGCTACACTGGATTTGCAAACTTCAATTGTTTAACCAAGGCAGCAACGAGACACCAAAGCACGGCTGGACACACATGCTACGGTGCTTTTAAAAACTTCGCGGGACACCCGAGTGGATATACAGTATTGTACATCTCAGTTCAAAGGTAAAGAGAGCTCCTCAATGCGCTACGGTGCTTTAAAAGAAACTTTTGGGAACACCTGAGTGGATCCATTGTAAATCTCAGTGCCAAGAGAAAGGGAGCATGAAGAGGTCAGGAAAAATTGGAAGATATTGAAAAGACTGATCCGTTGTGTCTGCTGTTTGTTTTGATAAATGCAAAGCCTTTTCTTTATTCATTGTTTCATTTTTAATATGTTTGTTTAATTTTATTCCGTTTATATTCAATTAATCGTTAAGAAATACAATTATGTTTTTCTTATATTAAACTGCGATTTTTAATTTGGAATTCATACATTTTTGTGGATATTTATATTAAATTATTAATTTTTAAAAGTTTTGACAGCATCACGTATAATGACAAGTTTTACCGACTCATGCGGGTTTATTGACATTTGAAACTTCCTGACCCTGAACACAATGCTTAAAAGCTTTGGAAAATAGCCTGTTAAGCCTAGTAATGCGTATGTGTGCACATATGAGGTATTTATTTGAGTACTATACTATACTATACTATACTATACTATACTATACTATACTACTATAGCTGAGATGAAACGGCAGGCTGAATATGGACAATATGTACACAAGATGGACCATATGTACACAAGATGGACATACACCCATTACTTTCAGTTCATCAGAAAATAAGGCATGAAAAATATGATCTTTAGGTACACTTTTGCACAATACCTAATACCTGTCCATTTTGCGAAATAGGGCCAGTAATAGGGCAAGTAACTTGATAAACCCCACCGAGTGGGGCCATTGAACATGAAGTTAGCGAAAAGAAAACATGTGGAAGATGGTACTCTTTCGCTGAGGGATGACACTTTGACATCAAGAGGTTAGAACATTGTCATTGAACCTTGCAAGTTCCCTGTCGCAACGAGCATACATGACAGGGTAAGCTAACGCTAATGTTCACTGTACAATTGCTATTAATAAAAGTCTATGAATAATTCTGGTCAATGTGTATCAAGGGGATACACAATAACAATGATGTAGGCTAGCTGCTAACGTTAGCCATACCGAAACCATCTTTTTTTGAAACATATGTCTCATTTGAATATTGACATTGAAATTGTGAAATGCAGTGTTTGTGCCTGCAGCTTAAACAATGTATCACTATACTCTGGGGCTAAGTTATAAAGAGATTAAAATACAAATGTGTATCATGTTTTTAAAGTTTGAAAATACAACACAGATGAGATGATTGATACTGTTCTTAGGTTCAAGCCAACCTTTCACTGGGTGTGTAATGAGCGTAATGATCTCCATTAAGAATGGCAAATCTATATTTCCAGTTATGGTAATATAAAAGTAATGCAAAAGTAGTAATACAGTAATATTGTATGGTAACTAATTACTTTGAAATGACAGTAATAAGTAATAATGCAACACAATTTTGAAGTAACTCGCCCAACGACATCCGATGTTGTTCCTTGTAACTGCTAGAGCCACCCATCCAGCCTGGTGGTAGCTGATCCCAATGTTCTGATCACCACTGGTACTACTGTTGACTGTTGAACCCTCCACATTTTCTCTAGTTTTTCCTTTAGTCCTTGTCGCATTTTGATTACGGTCATCCAAAAAGATTATTCTTACCTTTCGTACCCACTGAGAAAACATTTAAGAATACTGACGACTGATGCCGGCCTCTATAATGCTATAACTCCTCTTTCTCAGGTGAATCCTGTACAAATTTCCACGGATGTTTCCTCTTCCTGGTGGATCCCCGCAGCATTCTCTTTTCCAGTGGTTACACAATTATTTAAAAAAAAAATCAAACCATGGCAAAAAAATAAATAAATAAAATAAAATGATGAAATAAATTGACAAGCAATAGACAAAGCAACTATTCAAAAAAGACAGTGAAATCATGGTAAAAAAAAAAAATTGCAGGTTTCGTGCATATATATATATATATATATATATATATATATATATATATATATATATATATATATATATATATATATATATATATATACATATTTATATATATATATATATACATATTTATATATATATATTTTTGCACGAACCCTGCAAAGACTATACTGATTCGTCGCCAAACTCTCCACATTGGATGGTATCAATGAAAAGCACTTTCACTGCATTGCAAAGCTTTTCTGCTTTCAGAATCAGTTGGAATGACGTTGGTAGCACAAACACATTAAGGCGTTATGACCATTCAAATACATCCCATGCTGGCGATGACATGTCCGTCTCACCAGAGTTATTATAGTATCCAAATCGGCTAATGTTTGCATGCCAACGAGCTAAAATTAAAAAAATAAAAATGTGTGAATAAACACTTCTTCTTCTGTGCCCTTAAAAGTCTAATGTTTCCATGCTAACAAGCTACAATCAAAAATGTGTGAATGAATAACAATCTAATGGAATTTGTAAAAAAGTTTTCAGCACCAAATTACATTTATGGACGTAATGTGTAATGCTTTACTGGAAAATATGTAATTGGACCTTATTGATGGCTTTAGACATTTTGGGAACCTTTGAGGGTGGAAAGGTGAGTTACAACAAAATCCTTGGTAGTATTCAAATATCAAGAATTTCAGATTTTTAAGGGTGTATAATATGTAATATGGGCAACAAGACAGGAAGGTGACTTAAAGGCCCCGGTTTGTTCACGCCATAGGAGAGATGAGGGCTTGTCACTGAAAATGGTCAACTGAACTGAGTCTGTACACATTTGTACAGGCAGCACAAAGTGATTCCACATTATAGGCAAAGAAAGTAAGCAACGCAGCAAACAAACAAGCAAAACAGTTGGCTTGTATTTCCATCGGCAAAACGGATATGCAAAATGGATGGATGCATCAGATATGTATGCACAAGTGGATGGATGGATGGATTTGTAACATCCTTTTGGCAACATACCCAAATAATAATGAAAAATTGAATGGTTCATACAGTTTAATTTTGTCTTGCTGAAATCTTTTTTTTTTATTATTATTATTTTTTTTTAGAGGTGGGAGCTAGGGGGCTGCAAGGGGAGCTGAGCCATGAGTCTAAAAAACACGAGAGATTACAAAGTCAATGCAAATCCAATCCACCAGCAAAGATTGCATTTTCCCCCTAGGAGTCAGCACTTTGCCACTGAGTCAGCACTTCATTACCAAGCAGCAAAATTACACTTGTCAATTAATGTGAGTAACAAGCGGACACATCGTCAAACAAAACCTACACTGTTGACAAATTTAGCCAGCAATCAAATCTGTGCTCCTTGTAAGAAGCTAACAATGTTAGCTAATGCTGTTCTGTGCCCCCCAATAGGACAAAACACAGCTCTGCTTACCTTGAGATATTTTGATGTAGTATTTCAAACTGAGTAGCCTGACAGGTTGCTCAAATAATAAACAGGCTAGGCAGCATTGCCATGTCCAGAAAAACATGGTGTAGGTATAACCAACATGTGATTACACAATTTGCAAAATTCAGACTTGCCAGTTCTAAAACCAGTCAGATAAAACTACGGATGTTCGATACCATTTTTGCAGACTGATACCAGTGTGAGTATTCAAGTCTCGAGTCATCACAGATACAAAGTACTGATACTGTTTATACAATTCTTCACCTGGCAGAAAAAAACAATACAGATTAGTTTAAAGAAAGACCTACTGTACCTATACCAATATAGATTTTTTTTTTTTGGTTAAAATTGAATGAAATTAATGACAATTTTCTTCCAATTTGTAATTCCGTGTTTGTGATGAAGCTGCTCCAATACATTGAGGAATATTAGGATTGGTTGCCATCGAGAGTACTGATACTTTGAGATCACTCAAATACTTTATTTTAGTATTTCCAATATTTTACTAATATTTTGTGTCAGATAAAATGCTAATTTTGTTGTTTGATTCAACACATGACAAAACCTCCAGACAACCAGGTATTTGTGTACAAGTAGAAACATGGCAAATGGAATGAACGTTTCAAATGTTTGCAAATTACCCCATAAGAAATGAATTCATAAGAGTGATTAATTTCATTACTGACCTTCTGCTACCCACAATAAGCTGCCGAGCTCGTGGTAGTGTATCTATGATCTGAATGGGTACTAGTTAATACCAATGACCATGAAAATGGGACCCAATGACACTGCATTAAGGATTAGATGATTTGCACCGTTCTGCTCAGTGCTTCCTTAGGGAATTGGTCAAACGCGGACAACACATTTCAGTGGTATATTACTTCTAATAGCGCTTTTCCGAACAAAAATCTTCTGTTTGCACCAGTTAATTTAAAGGGACACTGTGTAAGATTTAGACCGTTTTGCATCACGGACCGCAGGAGGTGCTGCAGGTGCTGCATTTACCATTGTCCGTCACTGTAACAGATGTGACAGCCTCCGGAGGAGTGCCACCCCCAATGTAATATCATTTAACGATAACTAGACCTACGATTATATTTAAAACATGTTTTTGGTCGTTAAGAGCACATTTATTGAAATTTATAATCATTTAATTTATTCATTTTTAATGAAAAACAGTCTAAATCTTACACATTGTCCCTTTAACCCTTTCACTCCCGTTAGGACAATGCGTCCCTGCGCTTTTGAAAAAATGGCAGTGGGTATAGGAATGGTAGCAATAAGATAAAATGGCATCCCAGTGGCATATTGATACATGCGGTAATACTTTTTCAAAGTCTGTTGCAACAAAAGTTAGGAGTTTAACAAACTTAATCGGAATCTTCAAAAGAGACCCGTCACCAAATATATAAAATGTCACGCTTTGCAGGGGCAAATAGACCGTGTCAACTAACAAACTCCTGCTAAAAAGCAGCTTACTGTATAGACGTCATTTACACTTGGAAGCATGTATGATTCAAATGGGGCATGATGGACATTAATCACCGAAGCACTGGAGCGGAATTGTCACATGCAGCAGAATCATGCCTCAAACCAGAGGCAGTAAGCAGGCTGCTGTTCGTTCCAAAAAATGTATTCAAAAAAAGGGGGGAAAACTAACACAGATCTGAGGTCGTGCATAGAATAAGAGGATTGTATTGTCATTGTATAGCTGGTATACAAGCAAATTGGCATCACCTTGGCCAAACAGTTGTGTTTGCATCCTAAGTGAAATAAGAGTTGTGAAATCAATGTTTATCTCTAACAAAGTTGATAAAACGTTTTAAAATTTCACTTTAACAATCTGTTCTTACTAGAGTACATTTGTTTACAGAAGTGCTTCATACAAGGTAGAATTTTTGCACTTCGATTCTTTGGGAATTATGTACAGTGGGCCCTTGGTTTACGAGATTAATCTGTTCCGCGGTTAGGTTCGTAACGCGAATTCGCCGTATGGCGGGCAATCCAAACCTATGTTAATCAGACAATGCATGTAAAACCCCAAATAAAAACATCCAAATTGTATATGCATGTTAAAATTGGGTATGAAAATAGTATAGTAACTGCTTCTTATATATAATATACATGTACACAGTTAAATAAAATAATACATAATAAATATGTAAAGAATTTATTTACCTTCAAAGTGAGGTGACGAGCTTGTTATAGCCATAGTCCCTAGTGAGGATAGCCTAGCCTTTTTTGTATTTCTTGATTATCTTAGCGTCATATCCATATTAATCATCTTGTTACTTCTCTCTTTAACATCACGAGCAATCTTGGGACACATGGATAACCAATTCAAGTTTGAATTAAACACTGCACAATAAATGCAAAAAATGCACAATAAAGACAATATTGAAAGCACTCTCACATGAGATAAAGTCTATAGGCAGCTATCTTTGCGACCCCGTGCGCCAGCCAATAGCAGACCACCATCTTTGTGACCCCTTGCGCCGGCCAATAACAGACCAGCATCTTGGTGACCCGTAACGCTGACCAATAGTAGACCAGTATCTTAGGGAGTCATAACGCCGACCAATGGCGGACCAGCATTTTAGCGATGTAGGCAGTGACGCATGTAGTGACGTATGAACGCGTTGCCCCTAATAGACATGCGCCACACTGTCCTTCATGTTTGAGAAGAGTTTTTTTTTTTTGTTCGTTGTTTGTTTTTATGTCATTAAGAAAAAAAAATGGCGTAAATAAGGGGGGAAAAAAATCCACATCGTAAAGTCAAATAAACATAAGGCAGGGAGGTCATAAACCGGGGGGGGTCCACTGTATGTTAAATGCTCGAAATAAGCATAAGATTAAAAAAAATAAAAGCAAAACTTGTTTTGAATTCTCTGTGTACTTTTTACTTATTTCCTTTTTTTAAAAAATGGAAAAAATCGAATGGAACCATGTTAGAACCATGGCCCAATCCTGAAAAAAACATGCTGAATATTTTGACCTGAAATGTCAATTAATCCTAGAAGGGGGCTACCCCATTTAAAGAGGAAATGGAAGAGGCATATCTTGGACATACTAAATTGTCCGTAGGTGTGATTGGGTGCGTGAGTGGTCGTTCGTCTCTGTGTGCCCTGCAATTGGCTGGCAACCAGTTCAGGGTGTCCCCTGCCTACTGCCCGAAGCCAGCTGAGATAGGTGCCAGCAAGCCTGCAACCCCTGTGGGGATAAGCGACCATAGAAGATGGATGGATGGATATATCGCTTCAGCGACCTATAGCTGCAGCCATGGCCCGCCATTCGGGAGCGAACGAATCCGCCGTTCATTACATTAAGAAGGACGAGGCGAAAATTAGGAAGACGGCTGCCATCATCTTTGGCAATTCACCAAAGCCAGTCTTTCCAGCTCGTAATAAAATGATCGTCCTTATGGAAGGTGCTTCAGCAATTTGGATTGCTGACTGCCAGAAGAAGAACATAGCGAACCCCTTTCCTTTGAAGTCTCGCGCAGCTGCGGTCATGTTAGCGGCCCGGACGTTGAATTAAAATCTAATCTGTACATGATCAAAGTTGATTAGAATGGAGAGTTTACACTTGATATACCATTTTATTATAAAAGAAATCTAGGTAAGACATTCTCAATGGTGTCTGCTTCTCTGTCTCTGCCTCGTGCCTGTGTGTTGACAGCGTGTGCCTGGGTATGTTTCACAAGTTACACAATACCTTCCTGTGGAGTTTTAATCTACTCCTACCCCAAATCCCGTCCCACAGGGACGTTCGTGTCAGTCATGAAGCACACCCACAGCAAAGGGCACACACACAGTAAGGAGCAGACGTTCGCCCAGTGGTGGCCGTCAGGGCCACCAAGGCGTTCTCTGCTTGCCTAAAATAGCAGGTCCGAGGATAGCTGCATTGGTTACATGTCAAAAGAGGATGCTTTTTCGTTTTACCCTTGCACTGACTTCAAACCTGAACTGTATTGATTTGATTTTATGTACTTTACTTTTTCAAAAGGCTGATGTTTTATTTTTATACTGTAATTTCAGGCTGCGTTTGATTGCACTGTGTTGCCCAGATAAGGGGCATGTTATGCACGTTCTATTGCACTGTTGTTTTTTCGAATCCTTAAAATAAAAACATCCAAAATATGATTTCTTTATTTCATTTATTTAATTTCATCAAAGCAATGAAACATAATTCCTTAATATTGAAATGAAGTTAAATTTGAGACGGCATCGGACAACAGAGTACAGAGTCACATGGTGCATCATTATCAACAGGATGCACTGCAGTAAAAATAAACATTTAATCATGAAGGTTCATTATGTATTTGTAGTTAATAGTAGGCTAATTTAGCTACTATAGATACACACAACATGTGTTGCCTTCACGAAAAGGCTTAAATAAAGCTTTTAATTTTATTCTTTTGTGGCTCCAGACATATTTGTTTTCTGTTTTTTTTGTCCAATATGGCTCTTTCAACATTTTGGGTTGTCGAACCCTGGACGTTAGAGGGAAGCCGATATTTTTATTGTGGTACAATGTTATTGTGGTATAGTGTGTGTCCCATTTTTAGGCGGATGTTTCTGCTATTGCAGATAATTTTGTCAATTTTTAATATTTTCATTTTTTGAGTACATTAAAATGTGCTTTCTCAACTTCTAAAATGTTTATTTTAGGGGGCACCACCCCCTCTTGCCCCTGCCTAGAGCCAGCCAAGCTGAGGGAAGGCCGAAATATGAAACGCACTGACCTAGATTTCTTTTATAATACAATGTTTTTTCAAGTGTAAACTCTCCATTGTAATAATCTTTGATCATGTATTGATTAGACTTTAATTCAACATCCAGGCCGCTGCTAATATGACCGCAGCTGCGCAAGACTTCAAAGCGAAGGGGAAACGGTTCACTTACTGTACAATGTATAGGGTTTAATCATTTAAGATTTAAGTTAATATGTGTACTGTAGTAACATAGTAACATTTGTCTTCAATAATATGTATAGCATGAAGACGTTTCACGTTTTATATATATATATATATATATATATATATATATATATATATATATATAATATAATATAATATATACAATATATATATATATATATATATATATATATATATATATATATATATATATATATATATATATATTGTGTGGCGGACACTAGGACCATGTCTCTCACCCAGTAGGCATGTCGCTATGATCCTTTGATGCTTTGAACATGTTGGCTTTGTCTTTGCTGTTTTGGACTTTGTTGTATCAGTTTTGTGATGGCATGCGAAGAGTAAAGATCTCCACTAGCACAGCAACGTGTGGTTTCTTCGCCTCGCCACAATAAATATATATATATATATATATATATATATATATATATATATATGGGGCGGTATTTCACGGAAGCTATATACTGCGATAAACGAGGGTTCACTGAATATAGAAGTTTCATCCCATTTTTGTAAATATGTATTTAAACCTTTTAAAATATGTATTTTAATATCCTGCTTATCTTTTTAATACTATATTTTTAAAACTCTATATGACTACAGCCATTGATTCACATCTTTTCAGCTCTATTTCATATTTGTTCCACAAAATGACAGATACACACATTTGTTTTAATGGTGGATGCCTCCTGGTGGCAAAAAAAAAACAAAAACGCACACACATAAACCACCCTGGACTATAAACTGCAAGGTGCAAATCATGAGTACAAAGTTACGACTTATAGTCTGAAAATTACAGTTTTTTTAAAATGCTCTCATGTTGCTAATACAAGCAACTATAAACTTGAATTTAATATGTTCCCTTTAAAAATGGGCACTAAGAATGATAACAATGACGCTATTACAAGTGTTACTCTACTGTAGTGCTTCTCAATTTTACTCGATGTGTGAACTATAAATGAGATTACTGTATTATCCATAAAAATTACATACGAATACCTACACCTGTATCCTTTTTAACAATAACACAAGAAAAAAGAAATATAAATCTTATAAAACTTTTAAAAACCGTAAATTAGTATTTATTATTTACTTTATTATTTTTACAGTGTTAATATTGGTTACAGCTCAGTCTAAAACAGAAAAAACTTAACCAAGTGCATCATCAAAGTGCCTGAAACTAAAACAAAAATGATGAAAATTCTTTTATTGCAATTACACTTCATATGACTTAAACAAAGCCTTTTTCCTGGGGTTATCTGCGCCCCCCTTGGCATCACCTTCACTATTTGAGTAGCACTGCTCTAATGATAGGGCTTAAAAAATGTTACTCCTATGAGGGCTCTAAGAATCAGAATGTGTTACTTTGTGCTTGGTAGAACTAAGTGATATGGCCTTAAAATAAAATCTTTAGGGGCTTTGATGAGGCTGGGGGAAAAAATTAAACATTTGCTTAACCCAAAAACTTGAAAGATGTTTTATTTTGGTTCTTTTTTTGTATGGGGACCGTTTTCATTTGTATTTGTGATACTTAGCGAAGAATATAAAAAAAATGCATTGTTTTGCTTTTTGCTCAAACCTTCATAAAAGTCTCATCCTTCACCACATCCACCTCCATCAATCCACCCATCCATCCATCCATGCTGTCCTTTCAACTTTGTCAGCAGTATATCTACTGCCATGCAGTTGTGTAAATAAAATATAAGATCATATTTATTGATAGTTGTGTAAAATGCTCGTGCAATTTGGCAGCAGCAGTAATCTTCTTACCATTTTTGGCTGTGTCAGCAATCCTTTCTCTGCCCAGCCCTGGAGCTGCGGGAGCTCTGCCTGACGCCACTGTGTCTCTGTCGACCCCTATGGAGCGGAGCACATTGAGGGAGGGAGATGCACAGGCCACCGTCAGCATCATACACTCACTTTTACATTTTGTTTAGGGTAGCATTTTGGATTTGTTGTTCTTTAGATGGTAGGGAGGGAGAGGAAGGAGGTGGGTATGGTAGTTCACAAATACTATGTAGTCATTCAACCACTAAAACAAAAATGGCTCATTTTAAATATTAGTAATCGTAAAATGGATTGGGACATTTACCTACATAATTGGAGTTGATCAAGTTGACAACAGAATTATTTAGGCAATAACAGATTCCATTCTTCACCAGAATTTTGTTGTCGTACAGTGTTGAGTTATGCTTCCAGAGACCATCCAAAATAGCTATCGGTGTTGGGGGTAATGCATTACAAAAGTAATGTAATTACTGTAATGCATTACTTTTTGCGCAACGTGGTAGTGTAATGCATTATATACACAAAAATAGTCATATTTGATTCGGGAAAAATGAGAGTAACGCAATGCATTACGATGCATTTTTAATATGAAAGTGGTGTTTTTTCCCCCAAATTCTCCAAAACACTGCAAGATAAGAGGAGAAACGTTTGGGGCAAAACGTTTACTTCCTATTATAAGTATATACTGCAGCAGAGATGATTGCTGCAATAGCAGACGTTGGGTTGACTAGGGACAATAAGTACACAAGTTATAAACATGCGCTCATTACTTTCAGTTCATCAGAGATAAAGACAAGAAGAATATAATAATTAGGTGCACTATGTGCGCGACACCTAAATAGCTGCCCTTTTCGCGAAATAGCACCAGTAATTTGATAAATCATTTAAAGCGGTGCCATGGTAACGTGAGTTGGCGAAAAGAAAATTTGCGGAGGATTGAGAGTGCGGATAAAACAAAGTAGGCAAAATGATCATTCTCTCGCTTAGGGATGCCACTTCCACCTCAAGTGGTTTGGAGACTTGTGGCGGAGTTTGTCATACGGAGATGGCGGAGATATGCTGCCGCTTTCAACTGTGGACTTGCCAGCATTTTGAAATCTTGTCAGCGAGATCCCTGCCGCAACTAGCAATATTAAGATAAGGCGCATAATGTAAATGATAAAGGTAAGCTAACAGTCGATAAATAGTTCTGGTAAATGTGTACCAAGATAAAGGAAACAAAAACACACAAACAGTACGTTAAACAAAGTAACGATGATAGAAACCCTCTATTTTTGAAATGCCTGTCCCTAACCTAGCCGATAGAACCTGTATTTGAATATAGCAATGAAATTGCTGAACGCACAAACTATTTTTGCCTAAAGCATAAACAATGCAGCAGTATGCTGTGATGCTGAGCTTTTAATTAAAATACAACAAAAGAAAGATTTTGTATCTTGTTTTTAAAGGTTTACAATATACAATACAGATTAAATTATTTGTAGCGATTTTAGACTTAAACTAAATTTCCATGGTTTTAATATCCATGGATATATAATAACTTTAATGAGCTACATTTAGAATGCAAATCCATATTTCCAGTTTTTCTGTTCAGGATAATATAAAATCAATGCAATAGTAGTGTAATGCCTTACATTGAAAATACAGGTATATTGTAATATAACTAATGACTTTGAAATGACAGTAATAAGTAATAAATAATGCATTACAGTTTGGAAGTAACGTGTCCAACACTGATAGCTATCAAATTGATGAAAACATATTGGTAAACAGCCAGATTGATGATGAATGGTTTAAATAGGTGTGTGCCTAAGTGGCATTCGTTGCTGTGGATTCAAGACGCTCTACAGTGGCTGGAAAAAGAAAACAAAAACAAAACAAAACAAAAAAAACTAATAGGGTGTATTGCTACCAGCAAATTGGTATGGTCCCATCACTGACCTTGTTTTTATGAGTTTATAATGAGGGTTTCCCTCCTGCTCTCTGTGGCTAAACAAGCCTGCGGTCGAAGACACGGTATTGACAGAAATGACGAGGAAGTCTGTTCAGCAGCTCTCAAGAGCTTGGCGGCGAGGGGCCTTCATGCCTACAGCTATGCATGCTACCAGCAGCCAATTTAGCAGGAGAGGGGAAAAAGAGGCGGAATGACCTCTGCTTTCATTTACTCCTTCAGAGGGATGAGGAGAGGGAGCAGGAGATCAGTTGTAAGGAAGAAGAAAAGAAAAGGATGAGCAATGTGGAAGACACTTCCCATGCTTCAAAGATGGGGAGGGATGAGGTCGGAGGGAGGGATGGAAGGAGGGGGAGAAAGAGAAAGATGGACAGAGAGACGTTACTGCACATGTTCTCTTGTCAGTGTAAACCTGGCCCAGAATGCATAATGGAAGTCTAAATGGAAATGAAGTGTCAAAAAGAAGGAGAATCGACTGACACAAACAGGTCAGTGGTTGTCCAAAGTAAAATACAAATTAGAGCCACCTTTGTTTTAGTCTTGTGAAGACCAAAATAGGTTGTGCGTGTATACAGTAAGGGATCCATTTCAATGGTTTTGAAAGACTTCAAAATGATCTTAACAAAGAAACACATGAGTGGGACATTTTTGGTGGAACCTCCAGTGTTGTCGATCAACATGGCATTTGTTCAGATGGAGAAACAATTTCACGTCTCAGGAAATACATGAATAATTTTGTGCAAGTGTAAATCATACTTAAATGTAAAAAAAAAAAAATAATAAAAAAAAATCTTATTTTATAATTTTCTTTAAAGTGGAACTAAATCCCTAGTTCTTAAGAATGCATCTATTTCCGCCAAGACCAGTCAAAACATGGTATTCATATTCATATTGTGTTTGTGGAATAAATTGAAATTAAACTAAGGCTAGGTTCACAATGCGGCCTGAAGTGACTCAATTCCGATTTTTTGCCCCATGCAACCTGTATCTGATCTTATAATTGCAGTGTGGACTACACAGATCTGACTTCTTCACATGCATTAAGGCCACTTGGTCCTGCATCTGATTCATAGATGATTTTCAGTTTGAACGGCCAGGTCTTTCACCCGACTCGCTTGATACAAAACAAAGTAACAAACGTCACACATCTGCGCTCAAAAAGGCAAAAGGAGGCTGGAAAAAATCAAAACAACAATAGCGTACGAGGCGAAGACAATTCAATGATGGGCGTGCGAATTGTATTTTGTCTGTGTCTCTTTCTGAGCGAGCGAGCAAGCGAGACGTTGCTTGCACTGCACAAAATGCTATGGCCAAAAACCTCAGCCTTCCCCTCCTCCACCTAATTTAGTTCTTAAAATTAATAGCATTAAAAATTCTAGCTTGGGTACATCGCCAGGCATTTCCGTAAACAAAAATGGTAAGCACGCTTGCTGTGTGTCACGTAATGTTGTCCTCAATTTGTATGAGGGACAGTTTTGGGCAGTTTCACACAAAGCTTTCTTTCACACCTTCTCAGACTGACTACCTGGTAAAACACCTTGCCTGCCTCTGACTAAACTAATTCCTTCTTGTCCTTTAAGAGGAACTGTATCTTCCGTCTTACCGAGATTTTGCTCGACCCCAATTGAATTGTTCTTTCTGGAGTGGCTCCTTTGATCGTTCCCCTGTCTCTGTGGTTTTGTGCTAGAGTCCTCAAGGAAATCTTGGTTTCCCATTCCAGAACAAGTGTTTCACCTCTCATGCTCATGGACACTATCTCATGTCATTTCCCTCATGCCGGTCTACATATGACACTTTTTTGTAAAAGTATCATATTCTATGGGATCTACAGTTCCAATGGTATTTTCATGTATATTGATAATATGCTACTATAGGGCTAATCTATGGAGGTGGGAGTTTTTTAAATTAATTTTCCAAGTTCCCTCGACTCATAAAGAAGTAATAAATGGCATGAATTTTATTTTTCCCCCCAAAAAAGAATCAGTAGTGATAGTGTTAAACAGATTTTTTTTCGTTAAATACATTGCAGATTTAGATCAAAAGTATCTGATGAAGATGCTACATACACAAAAAAAAATGTATGCTGTTTTTTAAATGTATTTTATTTATTTATTTTTTACATACATTTTTAAATCTTGAGTTTGGTTTCTATTTAACTAATAAATTGTAAGAAGAAGGGAATCAACACAACTGCCTTTGGTATCAACTGACTGTGCTTATAGCAACTAACCAATATAATGGGCAAATAGCATTAGAAGCAAAATACTCTCCTAATTTCTCTTAAAATACTACGTTGGAGGCAAAATATAGGAATTTGGGAGTCTTTCCAAACCTTTGACTAGTACTGGACACTGAGGTCTTGGATTACTCCCTATATTGAACTGACTTCATTCAAGGTTAACTTGGTGTTAAATTATCTCAATGTTTTGATCAGTTTCGAAATTGCAAACATTTTGGTGCATCATATTGGAGGTTCCACTGTAAATTTTGTTAGTAATCAGGTGTATTAATGAATGCAAAAACCATTAATATTGGCTGCACATTTCTAGTTATAGAGGGTGAAACTTGATGACAGCGTAATATTAGCTTGTGGTTCAAACGCCAACAATTTGCGACAATCAGAGAATTTTCAAGAGCTAGATGAACTACAACATGAATTACAAACCGAGACAAGCGCTATTATGGACCAAACGGTATCATAAAATCCTATTGCGTTTCCTGCATGTGAAAATGACCATCTATTAAATATGATTCAGAAAAGCTATTCTGAAAAAAGGAACCGTTAGGCAGAAGTGAAACATCAAAAGCATTTTCCACCCATTCTGCAAAGCTGTCACCTCATATATGATGTCAGTGCGGGGAGGTGATGCATGCCGTGACAAGCGCACAGTGCAGCATCATCATAGCGTCCACACACGTGGTGATCACATGGAACAAGCAAGCAGGCAGATGTGTGTCGAGCCTCCAATTGCAGAAGCATAAAATCAGCTGGTGCACAATAGTCAATGCTCAACCATTCGTTAAAACAAACAGTGCCAGGCCTACAACACACACAGACGCACACTTGCATGCAACTTCATCCATCATATTCATACCCTCCTTGCATTTATTCCATGCATGCGTCTTTGGATGGAATCTCAAATAAAGGTGCAATTTACATTCACCAACCATTTAAATGGAAATCCGCTCATGGATACATTTTGAATTATGCAGAGAGTACATTTCAGTCTGTGCTCGGATGCTGGGAAAACCTATTATATAATCAATACACTCTATAGGGCCATTAATATTTGATGCCACAAAAGTGCTTCCTGTCTCCTTGGACTCCTGGCTAGTGGTGTCTGGGTGCTGCAGTCTGCCTCCAGCTAAGGAAGGGAGTGCGCATTTGTATTTGTCTGGCAGTCAAAAATACTAATGCAAGAAATTTATCTTTTGCTTTTCTGTTCATGAGTCCATTTTTCCACGGCACTTTTCTAATCCAATACTCTCTTATAACTGTCTTTCAGTTAGGACAGTTAAGTGAACAATTCCCCAAGTCATCTCATCTCATTTTGACCTTTGTCACGCCACTGCAGCTTTGACAGCATAAAGCAGCAGTGTACTATAGAGAGTGCTGAGCCAGTGCGAGCTTCCTCCTCTGTTTTAGCCTCACAAAGCTCAGACAATCGATGCGGCTCGACTTGGCCGGGAAGAATTGAGGCTGCGGAGAATGCAGAGTAGACAGGATGCTGCAGGAGCTCGCCGCTGACAGACATACTGCTTGGCAGCTACAAAATGGAGCCAGTGTGCAACCATCTGACTTGCTAGACTTTTGTCTCACCATCTTGTGTCTGATATCGCCATTTTCCTTATGCTGGATGACTGTTTAATCGCAAAGGGCTGTTTTCCAAGAAAAAGTGCAGACTCCAGGACAATGGCTTACATTGTGTGGAATTTTATGAACTACTGTATTCTAATCATTTGAAATGCACTGGAGAATTTCCAGTGGCACCTTGGCTTACGAGCACCATGAGTCTTTCCAAACAACTTTATTTTAATTGTGCAATAGCCACAGCCACAACAAAGCACGCTACACAAAACCGTAATAAAGATTCTCTAAACTAGGACTGAACGATTAATTAAATTCGATCACAAGATCATAATAAAGAAGAAAGCAATTTTCAAATCACAATAGCTGGAATATTGGGAAAAAAAGAAACAACCTGCTTCACGTTGTTCAGTTTGAAGCAATTATTTAATTCACTTTCACATATATGGACAATGCCATCAAAAAATGAGCTTACTTTAAGATAGGACGATGTACTCATTTCACTGTTTTCAGCAGTAAAAAGTTAATGTTTTGTCAATCATTCATTGGACAGTTACATTATTTTTCATGTACAATTAATACCTTTAAAAGAACATTTTTTTCCCCCCATTTGACTGATTTAGTACTTGAGTGAGCTTTCGTCAAAGGCAAAAAGGCACACGGCACATCTCATAAGAAAGGAAAGGTGTGTACTTCCCAAAAAGTACAAGAGCTTTATTATCCAAGAATGTAACATGTCACTACGATCTACTACATCATGGCATCAAATTTTCACCAGTAGAGGGCAGTCAAGCACAAGGCAGACCCAATTTGCACATTAAGAAGAAAACAAAGAAGAACATGAAGTTATAGGCCTCATAGCAGCACTGACAAGTTTACAAATAGAATGTTGTGGAAGGATAATCTCCAAGCAAGGTCATCGGCATTATTACATGTGTAAAGCACTGGACACATGATAATAATTATGTGTGAACTAACTTTTAGTGTTTGTTAACCTTACAAGGTAAAAAATAAATAAATAAATAAAAAGTCCCAAAAGGTCTCAGCCCAAAATTGTAATTAAAGTAGCTAAACGAACAGCTCTCGCATACATCTATTCTAGAAAAGTAAACATCCATGCATAATAAATCTGATACTTCTGATTTCATTTATAGTACCTTGTTTTGTTGATTGACTATTCTCTGTTAAGATGCATGCTGCTTTGAACTTTGCATTACCAAAAACATTCCTATTCACACACTATCCACACACACCCAAAGACAATGGGGCTTCCCATGACAGTGAAAACAACAAGTTAACACAAGAACCAGCACAATTCTCGCGTCAGTTCCCGGTTATTGCTTGGCTATGCATTCGATTGTATTCCTGTCTGTCCTACAGTGTGCTTTTCTTCTTGTGCTTCTAACTTCACCAATTCTCTTGTGAGCTCAAAAATGTTCTGCAGGTCAGACAGATGCTGGACCGGATCAATTGGCACAAGCAATCTGGGAGACGCACACACAAACACACATACACACGCACTGACACACACAAGCTTGCTCTTTTGTTGCACTCTCACCGGCCTGCCTCCAGTCTCATCGATCAGGAACTACTTTACCAAATGGATTCTTCTCCTTAGCCTCTCTTCAATATGTGTGACTTGGAATAATAAATGCTCCAGAACACGCGAGATGTGTATCTAAGGCAATTTTTCATTTAACTTTGGCTCGACTCCCACTTATGTTTTTCTTCTTTCTTGTGACGATTCAGGCTTTCAGCCAGATCGATGCCGCTTTCCAACACCCCCTCACAACTCCTGGGTAATCAACACATACTTGCATAAGGTCAGAGGTCATGCCCAAGGGATCTAAAAGACAGAGTCTCTATCAATAAGTGATTTGGATTGCACAAAATTTATACTTGCCGTATTACACATTTTGAAGATAGTAGTACAATTAAAAATGATCTCAATCATTGTTTAATCCCTGTGGGCTTTAGTATCGTTTTTTTCTCCTACTGCATGCATAGTTTTCTGATCACAGCATTGCCCCTTGGGAACAAGTACAGCTTTGAATGTATTTTTTTTTTTTTTCACATTTTCCTCTTTGCTCTCATAAACTGTTTATTTTTAAAGGAAATTGATTGATTGGAACTTTATTTGTGTAAAGATTGATTTCGGGGGGGGCATGGCTCAGGGAGTAGAGCGGGTCATCCAGTAATACAAGGGTGGGTTGATTGAATCCTGCTCTGTCCGAAACATGTGGCAATGTGTCGTTGGGCAAGACATTTCACCCACCTTGCCTCCAGTGGTTGGTTGAAATGGGCCGTAGGTGCAATATGGCAGTCGGATGTGGCTACATAATGTAGTTTATCCCCACTGGTGTATGAGCATTTTAGGTAAAGGCAATTTCGCGTTTTAGCGTTTTAGGTAAAGACATTTCACCCACCTTGCCTCCAGTGGTTGGTTGAAATGGGCCGTAGGTGCAATATGGCAGTCGGATGTGGCTACATAATGTAGTTTATCCCCACTGGTGTATGGGCGTTTTAGGTAAATGAGTCGTCAGTGCCTTGACTGCCTCAGGTAGGTCGAAAAGCGCTATCGTGTCCATTTACCAAAATGAAAATTTTTCTGTTAAAACACTCATAAATCGTAACTTTTATTCCCTTTGTCTTAGCACTTTAACCTAAAATGACTCCTTTTTGTTTTTAAAATTCCTACTTTATTTTTATAAGGATGCCAACTTTAGCGTTTTTGTACTTCTTCCTCAAAACAAGCATTTGTTGAAAATTGCATGATTGGATTATTTTGTCTTGTGCTTATCTGCTTAAGTTGGAAGAATGATAGAAATGCTTTAAAATTTAGCATTTGGTATAGGCACTGTTGAAGAGTGTTGTTACAAATGTTTACTTTTGTTAATCTTTTTTTGTAGGACGACAAATATTTTTTTGCTTTTACTGGTGAAAAACATTTTTTTTTTTTTTTTTGCATAGTATTTGAACTCTTGTAAAAACACCAGATTGTAATTTTTGTTCCCGGTACATTTACACATTTGCTCTGCCAAAATGATTCTATTTCTATTTTTGCAACTATTTCTTAATTTAAAACTTATTTCTCGTAAAGTTTGAAATCCTATGTACTTTGTATTAATTTTCATTTTATAAACCTTTAATTTTGAACAATGATAACAGTTTTCAGTCCTCAACATTAGCTTTCGCGCTTGGTAGTAATGATGCCACCAATCTTTTTTGTTGGTCACACTGCACAGGATTTGGTCGCACACTTTTTTCAGGAAGTATAGCATGACTTTGTTGCTGAATTATGGTCTCAATTTGCATTTCCTAATTTCAACGTAAATGAAGAAAATGACTCAAGATAAATATACTATATTCTATAAATATACTGTCTGCAACAAGCTGGCAAAACACCAATTATTTTACATATGTTTAAAAGAAGACTTTAAAAAAAGGTTTTGCCCCTTGCCCCTTAATTATTGTTGTTTAGTTGTTGTTTTGTAATGATGTGAACATCATTTTGTTAAAGGCAGTGTTTTGCAACTCAGGGAGCATGTGTATACTGCAGGCGGTCTATAGAAACTAATTACAGACCAACGAAAACAAAAGAAAGCTGTATACAAGGTGTCTGATAATAATAATAATAATAATAATAATAATAATTATTATTATTATTAAATGACATTCCAACTACTGTACTATAATGGAAGAGAGAAGGCTTTGATTAGGTATTGTAAGATTAAAGTTGGCGTCAGAGAGGCCAGACTGAGATGTCTGGAGTGGAAATAGTGACTATATTAGTATACGTAGGGTAAGTTTTGAATTGCCAGGCAGGAAAGAGGCCTAGAGGAAGACCAATGAGGAGGTTTATGCTGTATATGAGGTGAAAAAGTTCATGAAGGTAGTTAGTCTGAGAGCAGAGGATGCAGGGAACAAGCTTAGATGGAGGCAATTGGTTTGCTGTGGTGACCCCTGAAGGGAAAGCCCAGAGGGGGAAGAAGACACATAAGTGATGAGATGAAACATTCATTGTAATTAAGTGAAATATCAAAGTAATTTCACCTCAGCATACTTTTGGTACACCCTGTCATATATAGTTTACAAGAAAGCCCATTATGTTTAGACATTAAGACTTATAGGCATTTAATGCATTGAAAAGCTTTTTATTTATTTATTTTTTTTCTGACTGAGTTTGAAACGTCCAACTGCAGTTGAGTACACCCCAAGCACTGCATAGTTAGGAGCTAGCGCTAAGGTTAAGGTTACATAATTGACTTAGTGGTTTCTTAGCATCTTTTAATCATCCATTGAATATGACTTTTGTCTCTTAACGTGCTGATGTTGGTACTGTGATGAGATGGCAATAAAAACAAAGTTGCAAGTATTGAAGCAAGCCATTAAACCACCACACCTACGAAGTCCAGCTTCAAAATAAAAGCCAACTACGGTAATTACACTGTCTTTCATATATTATTTGGTGTGTTTATTTTGAAGTTGGCCTATGCAATATGTTGCTGGGGTGTGACATGTTGTTGCATCTTTCTTAGTAGTTTTTTTTTCTTGTGGCATGCATGATATGAATAAATACATGAATGTTAAATTAAAACAAGTATACGCGTAATGCGACCTGACAAAACTGAAACAAGCCCATAACAACAACGCAAGTGAACAAATTACAGTGTCGAGACCTAATTTTGAAGATCGATTTCAATTACATAGCTGTACATATTACCATTTTTCATAAAATCACATCTTTACTTTGATTTGCAATTTTATTTTATGTGAATATTTTTCAATAAAATATGACTGTTGTTGTAGTGCTTTTTTTTTATTTTATTTTTTTGTACTTTTTCATTGTGGTACATCTATTTAAAATGAATCAATGGGTTCATTTTTAGAAAATGCATTTCATTCAGTTTGGCAGTTTGAGGCATTGGTAAAACAACAGCACCGCTCCTATGAAGAAGATTTCGTCACTATTATTGCAAGTGCAGATGTACACTTAACCTACTCGAACCACCTTAAGAAACATACAAAGACGATGACCAGCATAGAGAGTAAGTACTCGCTAAGAAGTTCCTTTAGCTTACATGAGAAAAGAAAAAAATATGAGGTACAGGAGAGGGAAAAAAACAAGACTTCAGGCATGTCCCCAGCGACTATAGTATAAGCCTGTAAAAAAAAAAAAAAAACACTAAACGATAAACAACAAGGACAATGAAGACCTGCAGTCATCAATATCTGCAGTCTCTTTTGTCTCTCTCACTGTTTCACACACACATGATTGGGAACACAAACATTCAAAGATTTGCATCCTCCTCCGCTGACGACATTTGTCTACTAGCTGAATGTCAAATCTACACTAAAACACATGCACAAAACTAGTGAGCTTCCTCACTCTTGAGATGACACTTCAATTTGTGCAACTACAGTGACAGGTTCACTAAAGTTCCTCCCCTGCGGGGGTGTTAGATCATTTGGACACCTGCCTCGCTGTTTGGCCAGAGCCTGAGGCAGGGTGGGGGGGTGGGGGGTGGGGGCACTATAAGAGGAATTGAAGGAAAGCCAGGTTTTGCCTGGCAGCACAAGTCCCCATTCCCTCGCCTTGACCTGGCCTCTCAGGTTCTCATCAAAGGTCCCCAGTTATCACTCTCTGTGCTTGAAAGTCTCCCATCTGATGGCCCTTGCCCCGGTTGCTCCCTCCTATCCCAGACAGCGCGTCAACACAGTGGCATCATACACACAGCAGTTTTCCCCTGGGCTACCTGCAAAGCCACTTTTTCCCCAATGTAATAGCCTTAAAAACTTGCTTCAGAGAAGTCTCTGCTGCGCATTGCTAATCAATTCCTGTGTGTTACAAATGGGAGGAATCTCTGTCAATGCTAACTCATAAGCATAGAATTGAAGAGGTTAATCACATTGGCCATAAGATTCTATCTTTGGGTCAGTGTCAGTAAGAGTTTTAGTGGGGTCAAGGGCATATTGAGTAATTCAATGTGTTCAGGATAAATTAGTATTGTCAGTCTGGATTAGGTCTTTATCATGCTTTTGTTCATATCACATAAAAGAGAAATAAAGGCAACGTGTGGGATTTTTTTTTTAAATTATTTCCTCATCATGCAGTGTGGGTCTAAAAAATTACTTTTTGAGTTTGGTGAAGGTTTTGATGCATATATGAAGGTATAGGTAAGATCTAATCAGAGCCGTAAAACAGTTACATGGAAACATCCTTTTTATTGTTTTGGAAAGGTGATAAGTGTTTAGATAAATATGATTGAACAGTGACAGTGAATTATTATAACTTGCCACAGGGTTATGTTTTCACTACCAGTTGAGTGCTTGCTTGTTAGCAGAGTTGATCACTGCGTTTTTATTTTATTTTTTGACTAATCAGTAATTTACATTTCGTCAGCAGCCTGTATCTATTCATTTTTGTATTATTGTTGTTGTTTTGTTAGGTTTTTTTTTTTTTACATCAAAGTTGTAATCATCAATCTGTCAGTCCATTATACAACTAATAACTGCATTTCTGCCTACTGTCTGTTGCTCCGTGATCCAACTAAATACTTCACTTCTACCGTTCGTCCTTCGCTCCAGCATCCAACTATACACGTATACATTTTTACATTTCCGCCTGTACAACTAATATATTGAACCAGATTGTGTACACACATGCAATTCCATCCATTTTCTAGAACCGCTTATCCTCACAAAGGTCGCAGGCTTGCTGGTGCCTATCTCAGCCATCTTGGGGCGGTAGGCACACAGAGACGAACAACCATTCATGCATCCAATCACACCTAAGGATAATTTAGTATGTCCAATACACCTGCCATGGATGTTTGTGGAGTGTGGGAGGAAGCCGGAGTGCCTAGAGAGAACCCACGCGGGCTCGGGGAGAACATGCAAACTCCCCACAGGAAGGCTAGAGCGAGGTGGATTTGAACTCGGGACCCTTTAACTGTGAGGCAGACGCGCTATTCACTGTGCCACCCAACCGTCACATATGCATTTCACTTCATGAAACTATGACTATGGACGGCACAAGAAAAAATGAGGTCCCAGCCATGATCAGCAATCTTCATGATGTAAAAGCAAGTCATAAAAATAATATACATTGCAATGCATTATTTACACTTTTACTTTTACACTTTTAAAATTGCAGAATCCTTATGCTCAGATAATTATCTACCAGTTATCTCCAGGGGCATGTTTCTTAGCTTGATGATTAGTCTAACAGTGGCTTAGAGTCCCATATTCTCAAGTATTTTCGTCAGTTTCATCTCAGTAGTAATCAATCACATGGACGATTCGTCTGTGACAGAACACTCACCACTGATGATTGCAATGACGGACAAAAACATCCACTCCATCCTGCTAAGTTTGTCTTTTCTATGAGGCTTCTTGTCATTTGGTGGTCTGGCGTTAAAATGGACATCCATCAGTGAGAAACCAACAAACAGTCTGTCGGTACAGACGGACAGCACACCTCTGCTTGTTGGAGTTATTATGCAAAAACTGAATAACAGATTTGGACAAAAAGAAAAAAAATATGGCACCCAGTCATGATAGCATTCCACTTTACTGTTGTTTGTTAGCAATACAAAAGGCCTCTTTTTGCGTTTATGAATTTATTAGTTGATGTACAAATTAAATAGACAAAACTCAGGTATATGTACTGTATCAATTGTGCTATTCTACTCAGTCTTGTTTGCTGTTGTAAGAAATGGCATACGCATGTTAGTTGGTGCTGTTTTTTTGAAGCAGCTCCTTCATTAAAATAGAAGTGCACGTAATGTTAGTCTAGTGTGCACCAGGGTTCATTGCCAAGCAATACTGGGAGTACAAAAGGAAAGTCCTTCACATACAAAATAACCGCTGCCTATATACAGAGAGAGAGAGAGAGATTGAGAGAGAGAAACTAATCTAAAGCGTCTAAAAATTTACAGCAGGTGTTCCAATTAAAAGTGGTTTGAGGATGCAAGTGCTAATGTTGGCTTTGTTGAGTAGGTATTTATAACGAAGCTATAAACAGCCTGGAGATGCACAGTAAGAAGTAAACCTACAGCACAACATCAGACAACAACAGCAGACAAGCATCTTCATGACGCCATGATGTTGACCAATAGTAGACCAGTATCTTAGGGAGTCGTGACACCGAGCAATAGCAGAACAGCGCACACTGACCGCCATGTTCGATGTGTCATCAGGCGAAAGAAATGGCGTGAAGAGAGGACAAAAAATGTTGTGGCCCACGTCGTAAGATGAAAACAATGTAATGCAGGGATGTCGTAAACTGGGGTCCACTCTACTATGATGTGTATCAATTAATAGTACAATGTTGATTCTGTCATTTTGTGTTGACTATTTCCTCATGCATGCATGCACATACGTAAACACAATCTTCCTATTACTTGGGAATCTTTGTGTCACATTCCGCACTATGGAAAACAGATGAGATCATTTGACACCCGTTCGTGTTGTTTTGAGTTACGCCACTCGGCGTTTGAAATGCCGCTTTTTACGTCTAATAATGTCCAAGGTCACTAGTGAAACTGCTTTAGACGGCTAGTGGTGACTGATGTTCATGTTGAAAACAACAGATGGCGCTTTTTATTTTCGACGTCGATTGGTGTTGCTAATGCTGTTAGCTCATGGCAATGCTCCAAATGGACGTTTTTCAAAATAAACATTGGTTGCTGCAAGGCATCTAGAGCAGCGTTCTCGATGCTGTCTCTGTTCCCGCTAGGCGTAAAAAGCAGTGTAAAAACGGCGTTCTAAAGGTGTATGGTGTCACTCGAAACAAATGGGAATTAGCATTGTATTGTAGTGGGGCATACCTAATTCACCCAGGGAACTGTTTTTGAGAAGAGGAATTCCAGAGGAAATGTTAGTCTGAAGGGACTGAGTTAGAAGAGCAGTGAGGGCATGCTTTCAAGTTTACTTCTCTGACGTGCGTGTCTGTTGCTGGTTTTGAGATATGAGTTGGAATCGCAATAAAAACACCGATGTTGTCATCTTCACTGACTCGAACTCCAAATACTGACCGCTACAGTATGATCTCATTCGCTTGCCATAGGACGAGAGCGCATGAGCTTTTTGTGTGTACGTGCGTGCATGCATGTGTGTGTGTGTGGGGGGGGGGGGGATATAGTCAACGTGAAGAGACAGAATGCACATTTTACTATCAAATGATACACTTTACCTAGTAGTTAGCCGTAGTCAAAAAAAGAAAAGGAACTGCTGTAGCAGAGGAGGACTTATGTGTGATACGCAATGAGAGCTACATTTGCACCTACCAGTTAAAGTAGAAGACGCGGGAGGTAAAAAATATTTAGCGGTTTGGATATACTTAGACGGTTTTAAATAACCGTGACTTCTAAAACCACGATATATTGCAAATCCGATTATCGTCCCATAACTACTTGGGTATAAATGTTACTATTTTTTGTAAAAAACAAAACAAAAACAAAAAAAACATATTGCCTTGAATTAATTGCATATGCAGCACAAGAGACAAACATGTCTCACAGTATGTATAGCATTGTGACCGCATTGTATTGTGAGGATTTTGGGGATACTATACACCAGGTAGACCCCAAAGATCACATGAGTATCTCTCAGGCTTGTTCTGCAATTAGCTTACAAGAGATACAGTAGAACATTAGTGATTGTCTATGAATTTTACAAAAAATTATAGATGTATTAAATTTACAATACATATTACACTTGATTTACAGGTTTACTACTGCTGTTCCTTAATTAGGGTGAAATATCATTAACATGATCGGTGTTTTCACATTAATTGGTAGCCTTTCGTATTACTCAGTACCAAAGAAGTTGCTCTCAGTTTCAAAAAGGTTGGTGACCCCTGCTACACACAGTTCAAATGATTCAAATGAATCTACCGTACTTCACCAATATATAAAGCACTTTTTTCTCAAAAATTAAGGCCAGAGGTATGGGTGCATCCTATAAACTTAAAGATTAGATTTTTTTTCTCCAACAACATGTGAGGAAAACTGAGGCATCCATCAGTCTCATAAGCCGAGTTATAATGTACAAATGTGTATTTCTATATCAGATGTACTCTTTTGGTAATACGGAGCGAGACATGGCAGTCCGTTGGCTCCTCGCAGCAAGTGCTTTAGTTGCTGTTCGTGTTAGCTGAGGTTGTTACTGCATTATTTTCAATAAAAGAAGTGAGCAGACTGTACCAGCGTTCAAGTTCATCTTTGGTCACAAATACTAATATTAAACTACCGTAATTTCCGTACTATAAGTCGCGCCGGATTATAAGGTGCACCCTCAATTAATGACATATTTTAAAACCTTTTCCATTTATAAGGTGCACCGGATTATAAGGCGCACCCTCAATTAATGACATATTTTAAAACGTTTTCAATCACAATATAGTAATACTCAAAGTAATAACTAACTCAAATAATAACAATAACTCAAATAATAACACTAAACTCTCAATAGCATAATAACTCAATGTCAATATGACCAAATTGTTCAACTGTAAACACACAAAAGAAACAGGTAAAGCTTTATCAGTTCATTCCCCATCTACGAATCCCAATCTCAAGATTGATCCATGTGTAAGGAGCACCTGATTATAAGGCGCACCATCAGCTTTTTTTTAAAAAAAAAAAAGGCTTTTAGGTGCACCTTATAGTGCGGAAAATACGGTAGCTTTCAAGGAGGAAGTGATTCTTGTTGCAGAGCAGGTCTAAGATATGGGGTAACAGCCCTCACATGGCGTCCTAGAGAGGAGCCTGTAGCCGACCAAACAGGATAACAAGGAGGTAGGGTTTACATTTATTCAAACAGCACACCGTGAAAATCTTCACAATCCTCCTTTGTGCGCTCAAATGCTCCTCCCACTTCACAGAGACATGGGCTGTCTCATTCACTAACTTGTTCGCACACTTACCTGCAAGCTACACACATCTGTCATAGAACACCATACCCACAACAAATAGAAGACTTATACATAAAAATACAATACAATAGGATGAAATTACAAAAATAAGATTTATTCTATTTTGCTGAAGCATTTACATTGTCGCCGAACTGTTGCGTCCGGTACAAGGAAACATAGAAAATACAATAATTTGACCCTCAAATTGCAGGTGCTTTACGTATTTGGCGAGTTATGGTTATTATAATTCATCACTTTTTAAATATATAAAATGCAGTAGTAACTTAAAAAAAGGGACTTACAGTAACTGACATGTTTGTCCAGATACTGTACAAGCAAATGCAGTCAATTGCAGGGCACACAAAGACAAACAACCATTCATAACTAAGGACAATTTAGAGTGTCCAGTACACCTGCCATGCATGTTTTTGGAGTGTGGGAGGATGCAGGAAAACCCATGCTGGTTTGGGGAGATACACAAACTCCATACAGAATGAGCTGGAATTGAACTTGGGACTCTGAATTGTGAGGCGGACACACTAACCACTTCTCTACTGAGCTGCCCTTATTTGTTATTTTTTTTTCTCCCAAATTGTTGCCCACATATTTTGTTATGGAGATGTTTAATATGAAAAAACTTCATAAGTCACACTTGTGTCAGCAGTTAAGCAAGTCACCTGCGGAGGCTGCGATTGGTTGACAACCAGTTCAGAGTCTTGAGTTACAAAGATGCAGAGGTTTGTTAGTTTAATAAGGTAGATACATTAGAATTTTCTTACAATGTAGACAATACAATAATTTAGGTTCTGCAAAAATGACTTGTTTATCACATAGGTGTGAAACTCATTTAAAGATATTATGTATGTCTGCACAACAAATCAATTACAAAAATAATGTTTGTGTTTTTTTGTGAGCTGGAACCTATTAGCAGTTATTTTACTGGGGAGGGATGATTTGAGAGACAAGAAATGAGTTAAAGCCATGGAACTGTTAGCGGTGTCTTCTCATCGATGGGGAAAAAGAAGATCAAAATAACAAGGCAGCATGTCTTGTTTCCTTCTAGTCCTCTTACAGACTTGGTAAATTCATCACTTGAGTTAATGAACGCCTCAGGTCATTTTCTGAGAAAAAGTTGTCCGCTCTCCTCAAATACACATGTCCTTTCTTGCCTTCGCAAGGTAGCATCTATCAACTGATCAACAAGGACTTTTACCGAAAAATGCATTTCTCCCTCAATTACATGCCTCCTTTAAATTGACCTGCGCCAACCTGCAGATAAATACCACTATTTTGTTCACTTAGATAAGTAGGTGTCATTCCTCAAATGGAAGAATTCTTCATAGTGGCACCTCGTACAGCTGGCAATTGAGTAATT
Source organism: Hippichthys cyanospilos (assembly GCF_059441005.1). Classification (NCBI taxonomy): domain Eukaryota; kingdom Metazoa; phylum Chordata; class Actinopteri; order Syngnathiformes; family Syngnathidae; genus Hippichthys; species Hippichthys cyanospilos. The sequence continues at coordinate 19,960,555 of NC_142378.1, forward strand.
GAATGCCTCTCGCGGCTATTTAAGGAATCTTGGTAATACACTTAAAAAACAATAAATGCCTCTCCTCAAATTCTGTAGACACCTCCTATTCCCCCCACATGAGGTTGTGTTTTGCTTCACCCTTCTACAGTATATGCTTATTTACAAAAATGATTTTTTTTTTCTTCAAATAAAAGCTCTATTCAAAAATATGTGGAATGCCTAGCAAATGAATGAGTGCCTGCAGCCACCCTCCATCCATCCTTTATCGAAGCCAGATATCCACACGAGGTTCGCAGGCATGCTGGTGCCAATACCAGCTGTCTTCAGGCAGTGGGCAGGGTACACCCTGAGCTGCCTGCCAGCCAATAGCAGGGCACACAAAGAAAAACAAACATCCAAACTCACAAACACACCTAAGGATAATTTAGAGTAGGCAATATGCCTACCGCGCATGTTTCAAGGGTGTGGAAGAGGAACGGGTAGCAGGCATGGGGAGGGCTTGCATGGGCCTCAGCTTTGTGAGACAGACGTGCTAACTAGTGTGCCTCCAGCCACTGTTTAAGAAAATACAAGAAGCAAACCTTCCTCAAATGAACAATTTCTTTTCTCCACACAAAAAAGTAAATTGAGGTCCACCTATCCTTGAACATTTGTTCAATTATAACACCACTCTCAAATAGACACCCGATATGCATGGCAGTTGAGTAAATGAGCACCTCCTGGCACTATTCGAGGAAGTACGACACAACTTCAAACGTTGACAGCGCCACACTAAAATCAAAGCAATCCATGCATTTTAAACACCCGGTGCAATGCATCATGTTAGATCTTATACAGTATATATGTAACATATATATATGTTAGCTCTCATATTTGCTCTCTCTCTTGGAGCTCAACAGTCTCTTTGTCAGATGTTCTGCATGTGCTAATCATTCCACAATCAATGTGGAGTTTGACTTGAAAATTCATACTGAGCACATCTTGTGTGAGAATCTAATCTCGCTCTGTAACTTTACGGGAGAGTGGTGCAATCACAAATGGCTCTGACTGCAGTAGAAAGAGAGGGAGCGAGAGAGCAAGAGAGGTGAAGACACAAAAGCCTAAATGTATACCACCAGAGCAAACAGACGAGGCCCGCGGCACAACGGCTAAACCATTAAGTGTGGCGCGCATTCAAACGAGCAGATTAATCCCCCCTACTGCTATACAGAGCCGGGTAATTGAAAATGCCCACAGGATACTATCTCAATTCGTATACCGCGCTATACGGCACAGAGGCGATGTACAAGAGGCGGGGGCTGATTGCCACAGTGTGACAGCGTGATGGTGGAGAGCTGCACATCACTGAGTGAGTGCACATTTATCTTTCCACTGACCTCAACCATCCACATCATATATCCTTGACAGGTGTTGCTGGTGTTTTTGTGCGCATTCTGTTCTTTTATTTATTTTTAGGTTTGTTCCATTATACTCTAGTAAGGATTATAAAGGATTTCTGCGTTTCAGAGGGAATACTGCATAATACAGACATATGGATATAGTGCTGGGTGATAATATTGATATAATGCGATACGAAGTTACGCAATACGCGTACTGCAATACGACGTTCAGTTTTCAATCTATCGTGTATCGGTTTTGAAACGCCCTTTTTTCGCAATATTTCTTTTTTTTTTTTTAATCAATCTGCTCCCGGGGTGGCTTTCATATCATGATTTTTGTCATATTATGAATCGTGTCTTACATATAAATCATTCCAAGCGCTTCAAAAACATCACCTTTTGAATGAGGCCATGTTCCAAAGCAAAAGTGGTGGCAGAGGATGAGGGCGAACAGCAGAAAAAGAAAACTTTATGATACGAAGATAGCATTTCTTCATTTCTGCCGTTGTAGTAGTTGTCATATCTCAGGCTTGCACACAGTGTTCAAGTCATTCGTAGTCATCCGTAGTAAGCTCCTATATGAATTCCCGAGAAGTGCAATATTATCTGAGCAGTCACATCTACGAGCAGTAGAATCTTAAATTGCGTTTAAATCAAATTGGAATTTTGAGATTTCAAGTTTTGTTTTGTTTCTTTAATATGCTAGGTACTTTTCACAGTATGGAGAAAAATAATCATGTACAGAAGTGACCATATCTCTCACAGTCAGTTGCTTGAAATAAAAAAAAAAAAAAATGGACATGCTGTTTTTTTTAATAAAACGTTCAATGTTTGCTCATTGATGTCAAAAATGAAATCAATAGAATCTGTCCACGCTAATAATTCTATTCCGTTTCTTTCAGTCCATGTTAATATATATGCCATATAATTTTTCTTTACAAACATTGTCCAATGTATTTCACAATACACCTTTCCTGGACGAGGATTTATATATGGCTACATCTCAGCTCCTCAGTCAGCCAATAATAATTTTTCTTCACAGAATGAATAAGATATGCCAGTGACGACTGCTATAGTATCTATCCATATATATAGCTCAGTTTGTGTTCAAATACTCATTGCTGAAATGGTTATAATATTGTGTTACTGATGCTATTCATTAAACTATCTATGGTGTTTTCCATGTGTTAGCACTGAGCTATCTGATTTTGGTGCAAAGTTCTGCAATTTGTTATCTGTTTTATTTACACAACAGGTATTTAGTTGGTATAGAAGCCATTGTTTATTTTGCATGATTGTTTCATACATGGTCACTGGGTGGCAGTATAGGCTGGAGGAGTAGGTTTTGAGGAAGCAATTAATATATTTAAGATAGGTGTGTGGGCAGCAGGGGGAATGGATGAGACGATATGGTTTTTACCACTACGCACTGGATGCAAGACACTACATGCAATACGTGACACTTTGCATTGTTCCTATCCGTTTTTCTCTCGCTATTTAATAACCAGTATTCACCCCATCCTTGAGTATCATGTTAATAGTATAAATTGTGAATAAATTGGAAACATTGCAAACAGTACTTCTGGATCTGAGCTCATAATTTACTCAACATTCAACCACAGGGCGTCAAAAACATGCCCCATCCCACACCCAACTGAGCGGCTAAAAAGCCACAGGATTAATTGCTATAGTCAGTAAACTACACTTTGGCAGAAAAAGTGAAGCCTCTTTTTAGAACATTTGTTCAACTTGCTAAAAATGTCCTTAACTTCTGCTTTTTTGAAGTGAGTTGCGGTCACTTCCACAATGAGTTGGGCAAATGGTGAAGGGTTTATCAAAACAGAGGCTTCAAGCTGTTAAATGCTGCTCACAGAGAAGGTTTGTTGTCAAACTAAATGCAACATAAGAATCACACATTGCATAAAAATTAACCTAAAGAACCCCCCCCCCCCCCCCCACCCCCCACCCCACCACCACCACCACCATCTTGATGTTAATGCTAATTAGGATTTATGCTTTGAAATTTTAGGTAATGGCTCAGAAAAGATATGGACAAATAATATTTGTACTCAGTCATATATATATATATATATATATATATATATATATATATATATATATATATATATATATATATATATATATATATATATATATATATATATATCCTCTGCCTGCGTAGAATGACTAACAATAATGCCGTACTGAGAAGCGCTTATTATGAATCCCACTCAAGAGACCAGATAGCCAAAGCTGACACACCAGAAAGACCAGTGACAAATACTTAACCAATTACCTGTAATAGTGCCGTTACGAACAAATTTTGGAGTGCTATGCGGCATTAAAATACACAATATAAAAAATGTTGCAGAGCACACATTGACTTAAACGAAGATCTCAAGTTACCACTAGTTAAATTCACGCCGGTCTATAATTAGGTCCAAATTAAGATCATATGTGAGTATTTTTCTTTTGTTTGACCATGGGATATGGCAAAATGAGCTATTGTGTCGCTACGGATGAGATAAGGCAAGCGTAGTGTCATGTGGTGTCGTGTTTGTAGACTGCAATGTGTCCATTACCAACCACAATAGTGCCATTTTGCAACATGTTCAGTTTCATGTTTAATCTATAATTCATCCGGCAACAGAAACGCATGAATATTTAATGTGTCGGCGGCAGCTAGGCCTGTCGAAAGCGCGACCTTGAAATGTCCTTTAAACATCATTCAGCAACAGCTCAGGGGCCAGTTAAGATGCCAGAGCCAAACAACATGCACAGACACATACGCGCATGCATTCTCATACACACAGTGTCTGTCTTCCTCTCACACACACAACAAACAACCTGTCTGCCTACTGATACTTTACGTCGCTTTCTGCTCTGCTTTGTTTCCTCGGATGCAAAATGCAGATGAGACGAGTCAGCCGCGTGCGCACAGTCTCGGGAGAAACTGCCACTCAAATCCAAACATCTGTATGAATTGCAAAACACACAGCATACAGTGGAGGATGAGAGACAGAAGGAGCGGGAGATAGAGAATGAGCAGCAAAGTGGCTAAGAAAGCCGCCGTTCCGTCTCTTCCTCTGTATCTTTTGTTGAACAAAGAGCTATATACACATGAATACCTCTTTCCTCCCACTGTATTTTCCATCGGGATATTTATTCTGAAAAGCAGCGATGCACAACAAGGGCTCCGTCTTGTGTTTGCTAGTGGGCTGAGGCGCTAACGTTCCCCAGCTGATTATGTGTCTGTCTGTAGCATTTTGAGCTGCTGCCAAAGGAATTAGGTCTAGTATTTGTGAATGCTGCTCCCCTCGCAGCAGAATGTCTTGCCATGCCTCTCAGATTTCTGGCTTTTGAAAATGCAAAGGAAAATGGAGAGAAAAAAAACAAAACAAAAACAACATTTTAAATAAATTAAGGATGTCGCTGTGGAAGCCTATTAAATTTTCAATGTGACCATTTTGTGAGTCTTCATGTGTGTTTAGGCTTCGTACAAAAGGAATATTTAAAAATCAAAGCGTACTAATTGGGACAAAGATTGTTACAGCCGCTTCTTATTCAAACAGGCTTTTAGCTAATTAAATGTTTCCATCCAGCCTTTGTACTGAGACATTTAAAGACAATAAAACATTTTTTTTCAATATTAAAAAAGGTCAAATGAACAAGAATAAAAGTCAAACCAAACATGATCACATATCTGTTATTTTAAATCCTATTACAGGTAACAATTCCACAATTTGTTTGATACCATTGGTTGGTAAATACAATGATCACAAAGGAAATCAAAGATGCATCACTCATAATTCAGTGAGTTTTTTAAACAAATAGAGCAAATAGGATAAACTAAAAATACATTTTTGGATCACCTAAGTTTAAAAATCATTGATAGTAGACAAGATCAATAAATCCCAATTGATTGTAGCATTAGCATTAGTTAGCATTCTCAAACAAGTAGATGAGAGCAGTGAGATTGTAGTTGACATATCTTGTGGAAAAGTTTAACAACCTTTAATACATGTGGTGATAAATAAAATAAAAATAATAATAATTATTATTATTGTTATTATTATTGTTGTTGTTGTTGTTATTAGAGTTATCAATAATAAGAGGTTGGAGAGAAGGCAAGACTGAATGATCTTTTGCAAAAGAGGGAAAGAGCACCAAGGTCGTCCGGTGATCTTGGGCTCTACTCTTTGTTTTATTACAAAGATTACAAAGACGGCAGTTACAGGTTTCAGAGCAATACCATATAAGGAACTGTTTATGACTGTGTGTGTGAGTGTGTCTATGCACAGTAAGTGCCAATAGGTGTGCCAGCAATGTGTTTATATATATATATATATATATATATATATATATATATATATATATATATATATATATATATATATATATATATATATATATATATATATATATATATATACACATTTAATATACATTTACTCCATCAATAATACTAATACAATTAAAATACATTATTTGTTCAAAATGAACCACTACTTTGGTTAATATGCATACATTGCCATAGTTAGTAATGGACAGTAATCTTTAACTCCATTTAATAAGGAGAACGTGTTTTATTAATTAATCTGTTATTATTGTTGCTGAGTGACATCGTCATGTAGATTTCTTGATTTCAATAAAACACAACAAGTAACTGTTGATCCTCTCAAGGTTGCACAAAGTTGAGATGCTCTCGCAGTTAACAACTACACTACACTGTGCCTTCATGTAAGAATTAAACAATAACACTTATTCCGCACAATTGGAAGAATTCTTAACCATGAACTCATTTATTATTATGCCCATTATCAGTCGGGAGCACGCATTGCTATCCAAATACAGTACAGTAAACCAGTGTGTCTCAAATTTCAGATATAACGTACAAACAACTACAAATTCCGTAACCATGCCCACCATGTTTTCTCTGAAGGAGCATGCGATTAGATCAAACAAGCTTATGCCGCTGAATAATTGTCCAGTTGAAATGTAATACAGACTTCACCTTTGTCCATGAAAATTGACAATTTCACATAACACATTTTCCATCAAATGTGTGCCCATGTCTGAGACAAAGATATCACAGAAACTATGCAATTAAAATCGAAAATAACTTTGTGCGTCTGCCCAGAGTATTTTCAAACACACTTCACAAGATTGAAATAATTTACCCCGGGATATCTGCTGTGTGAGACAAATGCGAATATAAAAAATATAAACATTAGTCATCTACACAATTTGCACTCAAATGCCCGTTAAGTCTAACACACCTACTGCGGTGTCCTTTTTCTGAACTGTGACCTTCCTTCCACTCTAAACATCGCACATGATAAAGAGTACTGTAACTTGTAATTGTGAGTGTCTATGTTAACAAATGCAAATTAGTGGGAATGAGAGGCACTAAAATGCTCACAATTAGCAGTTCTCGGTCAAACATAGAGAAAGGATGTGCCCCCTATGGCTATTTTCCACAGTGTTGTTTATATCTGGGCTACTGTATAAATAGGAAGGTATATGTGACTATCTATTAGGGTGGGGTCAGGGTTTCAGAGCCAGTCACCAGCATTCAGTAAGTTAACCCTTCACTGGGCACAGCGGCCACTTTCGGCCGATAGTTATTTAGTTTTTCATCAACCTATTCTTTTACACTGAATTTGATTTGACTGTTACATAATGTAAACACATGTACAGTATATTTCTATTTCTTTAACTGGAAAAAGAAGACTATAATTTCTGTATATATCATTCGTTTATAGTATGATATTATATGACACTATACTAAACAATACTATACTATCCTATTATAATATACTTATACCTACATAAACAATACGTGTTATGATTATTATCTGATTTAACCATTCTTTTTTCTGAACATAAAATGTGGTTCTACTACATGTTTTAATATGTCTTCCTCCAAGTGAACTCATCACATTTTTTGGTGTTGATATTTGTGACTCATTTTGATATACTGGATCATCATCTTCCAACATCAGCGTAGCACACATGATGATTTTACGTTCCTCTGATCTTCACTTACATTTAATTCACTACCCATACATTTGCTGGCTGCACAGCCGCTATAATAAATTCCTTACACTCCCCATCCTATTAGCATTGATGTGTAACCTTGGAGCTCACCATGTTCGCCTGAGGGTAATAGAGTCACTGCATGTTGGTATTCTTGCGTGTCTATGCGTGCGTTCGTGTGTGCGTGAGGTGATAGCCCAGGCGCCCCACTGGCACACATCAGAAGGCTCAAATCACACCTTCTACAGTGTTGACTTTTAACTTTTTTTTTTCTTTTTTCACCTTTTTCTTTCACCTTCTCTCCAGCTGCATGTGATGTATAAACTCTGTTCATGCCCATCTGTCCAGACCATTTTCTCCTTCCATCAATCATGTGTTGCTGCTAAGTATCCATGCCTCACTTAACTGCAAAGCTCTTAGTGTCCAGAGTCCTGGTGAACAAGCAGTTGTGGTGGTGGTGGTTTTTGGGGGGAGGTGGGGCTGATTAGCATTTTGATTGCATCAAATGAAAAGAAGCCAGCAACATTCACAATCAAACATTTACTTGCAGATGAAGTAATTGCAGTGCCGCAAATGTTCTCGCTGGCAGTCTGCTCTGTAAAAGTAATTCTGCAAGCAGATGGATACCCTGAGAATGTAAATCGTAATCGTATAGACTCGGGCGCCGAAATGTGTGACGCAGTATCTGCAAGGAAATAAAACTGGGGTGACACCTGGCACTTGAGAAGACAAGAAAAACAAACATGGCTGCTTTTTCTGTTAGCAAGGTCCTGAAGGTGATGGATGATGGAAGCAAAGTTAGAAGTGAAGTAAGCTGAGCCAAGTAGCCTACAATATACAGTAATACTTAGAATAAGCATAAATGCTGTGCTCCAAGCACACTCATTCATGCACACATCATCATTTTACAGCATTACAAATTGTAATCCGGGACATGTGCGGGGCTCACACACCTACTCCCTAGTACACCAGCGGCATGACAGATAACATGTCTACTCACCTCATTAGGATGGGCTACTTTACATACATGAATGTGGCAGAAATAATGAACAATCGGCGTGCTGTAATTATCGGCATCAGTCAACAGGCTAAACAATGAACAGTGTACCTCTTGCTCAATTGTAGCACCATTCTTGCAGACAAATATTTCAGGCTACTGCAAAGGCAGGTAAATCTTAAAAAAACACACACACACACAATATAAGTCTTCTCTCTCGCTGTATTTGCCTTACACTTGTACACTTTCTTAGAAATTCTGTGCAAATTACCAACTGAAGGAACTTCAGTCTTGTGTAAGTTAAACACTAGTGAGAATAATGTTTTCAAATGCATTCAAGTAGAAAATATAGTGAGCAAGGCACAATGCTATGTAATGGCAAGCCTGGAGCTTTCTTCCTTACCATCTTAAACCCATTCCACTCCATTTGGGAGACGCCGGTGGTTGTCTCACGATCTTTCTCGCTTTCGTTCAATCTCTCGCTCGTGTTCTCGCTTATTCTTCACGCACAGCAGCTACGGCAAATGTTTTGACAGAGAGAAGCTGCTCAACCCTTTCCTGACTCAGTTCACAGCAAGAGACCTCCCGCTTATGGTTATGTCCCCGGTTTCTTCTTCTTCTCTTCCTGGTCTCAGTGGCGAGCAGAGAGCAGCTTAGAGGAAGCGTGCGACGCAGACATCGTCTTCTTCCACAGATGCTGAGAGCAGAATGATGAGCTTGGATGTGAGTGCAGCCAGCCTCCCTCGCTCTCACAACCACCCGCCCAGTCCCCTGCTCAACTGGAAATCAGTGCACGCCCACTCCCCTCCACCTACGCCAGCACTCTCCTAGAATCAGTCATTGGCGTCTTGGCTTGCCAGTCAGCCCACCCCTCCCTCAGCGTCAACACCTTCGCTCTCTAGCTGGCTCCGAGCCCTCTTAGGCACACGCCAGCCTCAGCCTGCTTTTGGCAAAGAAAAGGCTTTTTGAATCCCGGCAAAGTAATCAATCGGCGCTCAGCTCCGTGCCTGAGCGAGCCGGGGCAGAGCGACGTGGAGCTGGGCTCGAAGAGAGTGATTGCAGCCTCAGGCAATATGGTAATAGGATGCCTGCACAGCACTATGTATATAAATTAGCTATTACTGAGTGTCCTCTGTACATTTGTATTGGTATGTATATAAGCACAGCTAGCCCCCCCCCCCCACCCCCCCACCCCCCCCACACACACACACACACACACACACACACACACACACACTGCCTTCTACGCGTTTAACAGCAAATGGCTCTCTGAACACATTGATTATTAACATTTACAATTTCACCACCAATTGCATTTGCCAGTGATACATATTTGATTTACGAACATTTTATATGTTTGGATCAATAAAGCAAGCAAAGTAAACATCCTCAGCTTTGAATAGTCAATTTAACAATATATCTGATATTGTAGTCTGTGCTGGTGAGAAACAGAACCACATCATACGAAGTACAATGTGTAGTCGCATGAAATGGGAAAAACAAATGAAGCATTTCTCAGTATAAATTAGAGATGCAACTATCCCTTAAAAACTCACAAATCATCACACATTTCATAATTACTGGTATTTTGAAAATGGGTTCATCCTTTAGAAACCAAAAGTTTCCTAAATCACAGGTGTCAAACTCCAGTGTTTGAGGGCCATTATCCTGCATGTTTTGGAAGCATCTCTCTCAAACACACCTGATTCAAATGATTAGGATAATTTTCAAACTCCTGGCGTGCTTTCTAAAGGGCTAATCATTTGAATCAGGTGTGAATCAGGGGAGAGAAAACCAGAACTGGACTGGGGTTTGGCCCAAATCCTTAGAGTTTCAGCCTATCGACAGTTATTAATGTCTGATTTCTTTCATGCTTAATGGAATAGATGAAATGCCATTAGGTTGAATCAAAATAAAATTTACAATGATCTTTTGATTTGAAAAACAGTAATTTTGATTTTTCTTCTCATGTAATGGACAGAACCAGTAACTGGTAAATCAGTAACGAGTAAATCATAAAAGTGACCTTTTTATTTTATTTTATTTTATTTTTTTAAATATAATGATGGACATTAAGATAATGTTTAAAAAAAGGATTCATTGATTTATAGATAACATAGTTGACATATTAATAAATCATTCAAACAATCATTAGCTGCAGTCCAAGTATGAACAGAAGTAGTTCCAAACCTCTGCAAAGTGCAACCACAAAAAATAAATAAAAGCAAAATTGACACAATCATCTACATTTCTTATTCACATCAAAGCTGATGACAGTGAAACCATTCTGTGCCCAAAGAGAACAATAATGTGGTGAAATGTGCCAAGTTAACTTGTCATTAACTAGTCACTTTTTTTGGTTGTATACAAACAAATAACTTGATTTTGCTACATTGTAGACAAATTATGCAGCAAACCTAAAACCCTAACACCCACACTGACAATATAACTAGTCAGTATTGGAGCATCTCTGCTGATTAGAAGATACCCACAAAATCCCATTTATTTTTTCAGCTAAGGGATGTTTGGGACCTGATAGCAAACAGGCTCTCATTGGTTGACTGAGTAAACGTGGAATGTACGGTGATGGAAACAGCATTCTCCTCCAGGCATTGAGGATATCTAGGAGAACAACTGTGAAAACAATCTAGATTTTTTGAAAAACTATATGATGGGGGCGGGGCATAAAAATGTGCATTTCTTATTCCTTTGCCACAAAGTACCAAAAGTTTAAAATGTTTTACATGTAGCACCACCGAGTGGTGATGATTTTTACTTATCAATTTACTGTCTAACAAACATGACTGAAATATAGTCAGTCTAGGGCCTTGAGATATACATTTGGGAATAATCAGTGATACCAAGAGACACCAAAAAATGTTGCAAAAAATGGCTCCATGGTTTTATAATATGAAAAAATATGTCTCTTCACATTTGTATGTACTGCACCAAGCCTGTTGAACGATAATAACTGGAAATTTGTCAAAAGAGCCTCAAGACATTGGTCACACTCTATGTCAAATTTATTGAGTTTCTGATAAAAGGTGTGGCCTATACGGCGCTGTTGTGGCAATAAAAGTTGCTCTACCTCTACCCAGATTATGATATCCTCCCCAAATTTTGCACATTTCGCACATTGAAGGAATTCTTGTCCTAAAGACATCTACAAACCTATTTTTCATTGTAGTGGTAGCGCATTTTAGCACATTTACAGAGATCATACTTTTGACCATTTGTGCTAAACATCTCATTTGATCGACTTCAAAATTGGGCTGCCCTTATTGAGACCTGGGATAACAACTGGGAAAAAATGTGACTTTTAAAAATACTATATGGTGGGAACGGGGCATTAAATTTTACATTTCATATTTCCTTTGCCACACAATACGAAATGATTGATAATTCACCTGCAAGAGCTCCCAAAAAAAGTCTCAAAGTTCCCATGGCTATTAAAAGGCCTAAAGATATCTAGATGATAGTATTCAGTTATAGCTATAGCGCCACATAGTGGTGACAAAAAAATGTAATTTTATACATATTTATGCGCTGCATCCAACCAAAAAGCAATCTAAGTAAAACATTGTCAACAAAGTCTCAAGTCCGGATCTGAAGACAACGAAACCATTACACACTGTTATACATGTAGTGCCATCTCATGGTGACAAAACATGTGAATTTTACATTTTAATATAATTTGCCGCACCTATGGAACTAATACAAGAGGTTTTTTTTTCAGTGCAGATCCTGGCCTGCGAAATGCATGTAACTGAAAATTTGTCAGAAAAGCCTCAAGACATTTAACATGCTTTACACTGAACTTTGTGACTTTTCGTTAAATAGAGTGGCCTGTAGAGCACTGCAAAACCTGGTAATTCACCAAGACAGTAAAAGTCACTGTAACCTATCTTCACCAGGCTTTAAACATTTTTTGAAAGTTCAGCCCTGAACCCATCTACAAAATTATTTATTAATCTTAGTGGTAGTGCTGCGTACTGGCACTACAAAGATGTATGCAATCTTGGTTGCATACCGAACAGCCTAAGACCTACAAAATGTCACTGGAGCACTACAGGAAGTTGTCCATTTTTGATTCCCATTTAGATTTTCCCAAATTTTGGGTCTTTTTGGGAGGTCATATATTACCAAAGTAATTTTTATTCTGAAGTATGTAATTCAAATAATAATTATTATAATAATTCCAGTGTGCTTTTATCCCAACGTGCCAGTACCGCAACGTGGTCCAGGTATACAAATGCCCTTTATAGCTACTCGCAGCTCTCGTTAATATTGTTTCCGGTGCCGCCGGGGGGTTGGAGTTGTCGCAATGCTCCCATTTTTGCTCTCAACTTCACCTACAGTATAAACTAATTAGCTACTTGTTATTGCAGTCCTTGGCCTCTTGTGTCACCCAATTGTTTAAAAACGTAACATATTTCGTTTTCAGCTCTCTGGTTGCCTGCATAGGGTTAAGAAAACCCACATAATAAGGAAGTAGTGCTCTTTTGAACAATGTGCTATTATTTAGTGGGATTTATTTTAAGAGCCCTCTGTTGAATAGGGAAGGACATGATTGTTTTTATTCAAGAAAATGTGTCCAGCAGTCAAAAAAAAAAAAAAAGAATACAATAGAGAACAGGTTGCAACTTCATGTCTCAGATAGACAAGAAGGGGGAGCTCTTGTTTTCTCTAACACTTTCCACCTGACAAGCAGTTCTAGTCCAATGCACATTGTTATTGTTATTGCACATTTTACATAGACATGCACACCCATCCACTCCAAGCAAACAATGGTTGCTCTCTCATATGCATGATGAGTGCAATTCTTCATGGTTATGGCATGTAATTGAGTGATGACAAATGATCTCATTTATGAGCATGATGAATTAATTTATGATTTCAGACTACAAGAAATGTTGTTTGGAAAAAAACAGTTACATCGTGCTAGGGTACCTTCTATGAATTAGTTAGAGCCAACTTGCATGCTGCTTAACGAAGCAACATAAAAGTCAAATCTCAGATTCAAGAGGATGGGGTGTGGCTGACAACCACAAACACACAGGCATGCCGACTCTTCACACAATTCTACACACACAGCTGAGGTTGCATGTCAAAGACAAAAACACAGCTCACAACACTTGGGAACACCAAGTGCCTGCCAGTCTCCCACTGTGGGTGGCGGAATGCTTGGGTTTTAAGTACTCAACCCCACAAGTGCGCTTCACCCGGTGCTTTACGCACGCTAATTCTCAAAGCGAGAACTGGCTAATTGTCATGAACCGTCTGAGCCCTTCACTCTGCCCTGCCTCTTCACCGTAAACCCCTCCTTGTCACACACCTTAATGGATTAAACATACGCCGTTGAGTCTCCCTCTCCTTTCTTATCATCGACCAGCTCACAAGGATTCCTATTTGCTTTGGCCTAGAAATGTTGAATATCCTGGTCTGAACAAAGATTAAATATTGCTGCAAGCATGGTATTGTGTACAGAGGCACAATATTCAGCCAAACAATGTGTAGTTTTATGATAACACAAGTGAAAGAGGAGACAAATAATAGCACACTGCGTTTATCAGATTTGAATATGCAGTGTGCACAGTGATAATTGTGACTGCTTTTTCTTTGCGTCCTTGTTACCTGTCACACACTGTTTCTCAACACCTGTCTTGAGGTTCTCCTAGCATAATAAGATTTTCTATTTAAAGGAGAAGTGAAGATGCCAGCTGAGATGTTATAAAACACACGGCATTCTTATGTGCGTGTAAGTCTGTGTGACTTACACGCACATAAGAATGCCGTTTTTCATTTTAAAAACAATGAAAACAATGGCTTAAAATGTCAGACAACTTCCGAACAAATTTCCACAAGTAGAGTAATACAATTCCGAATTTATATCGGCCACAGGTGGGCTAAAGATGCTAAAATCTTTAACACCCTCACAACACGGCATGAGTCATTCACAATACAATAGATACTTAATAATAAGTTGCTCTTTAAAAGTGCAATATTATCCAACTAAATGCAAAGAAAACAAATACATCATAAGGATGAAATCTGTGTACTTTTGCTTGCAGAGGTGAAGCCAATAATGTAACTAATATAGTGGTGCTTTGATAAATAAAACTGCTGATCGGAACTGGCTGATCTCTTTGAAAAATTACATGATCTATAAATGCCTTAATTTCACAACACAAATCCCAATAACACGCAGCTTGTACTTTGTAGGACAAGAGAACACACAGTGTTCGCAGTGTTGCATCCCCTCCCTCTTTCCTCAATACTACACGACGCAAACAAAAAAAAAGCCATGTTAATGTGTGGCGCTTTGAAGTGACTTGAGAGTGCACAGCTAATTCATTAGATTGCTATCGGAAATAGTTATTGGCTGATCTCACTCATAGATGATGAAATCTGACATGATCAGAACCCCTGTCAACTACTCATTGTTGTATAATTAATTGTAATGTTAATATTATTCATTTCATCAGCCACTTAGAAAGCGCTGCAACTGCCTGCAAAAAAAACTATGTTTTTATCCTGCTTTTAAGCCTTGTTTCATCTGTTTGAAAGACTGCTCTATTGTATGTTATAGTGGAGAATACATTTATTCATATATCCATTTTCTATCGCCACTTATCCTCACTAGGGTCACTGGCGTGCTGGTGCTGGTGCCCTGAAGTAGTTGCTAGCCAATCACAAACAACATTATCAATAAAATAGTCATAAAATAATATTTTTTTTTGCCAGGATTTAACATTCTATGCCATGTCCAAAGCTGACAGAGAGGCACAGGTAAAAACATCAATGACCTCTAGAAGACATTCAAGAATTGGCCAGACATTAAGTAAATGTTCAGTCATCTAAAACACAAACTACTTGACATTGTGTGTACTGGATGCAACAATTTATAAATATATTGTAAATAAATTACTGCATTAAAAATGCATTGCAAATCAGGAGCTAATGCTACATCAAACATCCCTATAACTCTATATGATGAACAGTTACACTAGTGCAAATAAAAGTTGCAATGTTGCTTGTCCAAACATTCATACAACATGATCACTGATATCATTGATTGCTCTTCAAATTATGCCATTATAGCCAATCATTAATTTGTCATAAACTTATATAAATATTGTCTGATCACAATCAAGCGGATTAGATCGGCATAACGTCTAACTTAATGCATTGCATTTAGCATGCAAGTCTGTTTGAATTGTTCGGATTTGCAAGGACAATATTTACAAAAATGTTGAATATATTTCCAAATACGTTCGAACAAATTCACCAGTCAAAAATGTTTACTCCACATTGGCAGCTCCATGATTTTGTATATCAACCAATTATCACCAAAACACATTTAAGGAACAAAAATAACCATGACCTGCTGAAAAAAAAAAATAGCGCAACACAGTGGCAACACCATTACGTTCCAACATAACTTTCTAGAAAACTTTAGTTCAGATGATTCAAAATGAAAACCTCACAAAACTCTCCTGAGCCTAATATATTTGATAACTCCACAATATGATGTGTCGCTTGGCACTTCGTGATTTACCCTTGAAGCACAGATTTCAGATTTGGACACCTAGACTGACAATGTCCTTGTTGCTAGCAGGTGTCCGCCTTCTGCTGGTAACAGTCAACAAAGGAGAAGTGACTTGTTTGTTAGTCTGTCTGTATAGAAAAAAAATCTCTGACAACAGGGGACTACTAGCAGGATGGGTCAGTAGATGCACAACAATGGGTGGCTTGGACTGTGATGACCGCTGATGTTTGCTTCAGTGTTAAGACCATGAGCGTTTCTCTACATGAATCAATGGCGCACACGGTGTGGATACTCATTTGAGGTAATTTCATGGTCCAAGGCACAGCGCACCTGCACTGCTGTTGTATGTTAAATCAAATCGCCTCTCTTCTGTCTTTTCACAAAGAAAAAAAAGGCCACATAGTTCTGCTCTGCCGCACTGGCACCATATTTAAAACCACACCAGAGCAAATGATGTTATATTATCTTGGGATCACAGTCAACTTCACAGTGAGTCATCAAAGCACTAAATGGGCGATGCTGAGGAAATAAAAGACACACAAAAAGAATATCCCCTGTTCACAAGTGTGAAAGCTGCCAAAGTAGAACCCTGGAAGGCACTGGAGAGTATTGATAACATTTCCACACTACAAAAATAATAATTGTAAAAATCATGCAGCCGTACTCTTGATAGGAATCACTCAATATGGTGAAACAACAATCACCAACATTTGCAGTAGACCTGCAGATGAAAAACTATGGCTGAAATTGAGACAAAGCGGGTGTTCCCTGTTGATTTTGAGTAAGCACACTCAACATTTTATTTTCACTCAGTGAACTAGTAAGAATGTTCAAGACCACATTTTTCAGACTGTTACCAGAATGAGTACTCATCTCCTGAGTAGTCAGTGATACAAAAACCAAGTACCGAAATCACCTAATAATTTTGATTAGAAAACAATGACCCGATTTTGAAGATATACCTATACATTCCAATTGATGAAACAAATGGCAATTTTATATTCCTCTAGTTTGGAATGTCTACTTTCTGATCGTACAAATCATTCAAGAGGGCGACATTCTGTTATCTGCTGCCATCGTGAGGACCAGTAAGCTGAAACAAGGCCAGGTATACCCCGGTACTCGCCCATCCCTATGTAATATTAAAGATAAAAAACAAAAACAAACAATGCTATCAAGGACAATGACTAAATACCAACTAAAGTCTCCCCTTACATCCCGTGTATTTTCCGCAGAAAACAACAGCATAACACCTGTCTGTCACAGTGTGTGGAATAAACTCCTCAGATCAGAAGTGAATTCTTCGCGCTGATCCTGGATAGAGGCTGAACACTACATTTGTCACAGCCCGTATACCCTTCACATTAACGCAAAGCTGCTTGGTGAGAGAAGCTACAGCTTTGCAAGCTCCAACGTGCAACTGTCACTGAGTGTGATCACTGCGGCAGAAATTATCATTAAACGAGAGAATCAAAAGTCATTGTCTACTGTACCGTGTAAAGCAATATACATCATTTTCACAAGGTTTTTCGGGTATTCTGGAGCCCATCCCAGCTGTCTTCAGGCAGTGGGTGTGGTTGCCAGTCACAAACATAGTATTGGACATTTTAAAGTGCCCAGTGTACAATGCACATTTTTCCAATGGGGGAGGAAACTGGAGTACCAAAGAAAACTCACGCAGGCATGGGGAGAACATGAAACTCCAAACAGAGCTGAAAGCTAATCCAAAACCTCTGCACTGTTAGGCGGATATGCTATACCACTCTGCCAACCTGCCACATAGACCTTGAACAATGACATAATTTGGAATCAATGGGTGTGATGGTGACAGAATGGGGTGGATGCTGGATATGTCAAAGTAGCAATTATCCCACTTGGTAATTAACAGACTTTAGACAAAAAAATTATGACAGTTAAGTTAGAGGAAGAGTACATTTCCTTTTCAAGACCTTTAGAGCAAAAATGTCAGGTTTCCATTAATAGTGGTATCGAGTGCCAAACTGAAAACTTCAAAACTACAGACAAAGATAATTTTCAAATTTTTAAAGAGATCGAGCTGGAAATGTTGGATCTGGTTTATAATCTAGGCCATTTCCTTAATTATCATTGCAATAACAGTTGTCAATTCTTCACGGACAAGCGATTCAAGATGAATGTCAACCTGGAATATTCTTTAACTATTATACACTTAAATAGAATACGCGTTTACAAAATGGAATTCCTTTCTTTTCATTTCAATACATGAGCAAATTTGAGTAATTTAATGTAAATGCAATCTCGGAAACTTGGCTTGATATCAAAAAGCAAGGGAAATGGATGGATATGAGTTTTTTGCAATGCACAAGGAAAAGGGGGGGGGGGGGGGGTTGGTGTTGCGTGACAGAGATGGATTAGAGTATATGTCAAACGCTATAAATAAACTAATATCTATTGAAATACACTACTGTATGTATTAAGATTCATCCAGTGAATATAGTTATAAGATATGTTTACAGGACACCAGGATCATGTCTTGATACCTATAATAAAAAGTCAGCTGCAATGTTTAGTGATTTAAATGACAACAGAATGTAAATAATTTATGGTGATTTCAATGTAGACCTCTTAAACTCAAGTGAACACCAAAACCCAGCAGATTTATACATACTACGTATTCAACTGTCTATTCCCTCAGAGTAAAGAAGAATTACATCGTATAAAGTACTTTAAGAAATAACATATTTACAAAGAAAACTGACAATAATATTGTAATTGGGCTGCTCATACGTAAATAATATAAGTGATCACCCCACTTTTTTAAGCAAAAACAAAACAGCCAACAAAAAAAATGAGACTTAACTCAAAGAACGAATGTGCATTCTTCAGTGGATCGAGTGGAACAATATTGGAATGACATTCATTCAAAGGAAGACCCTGATATTACATTTTTATGTCGTTCTATGAAAAACATTGCTCCTAGAAAAAGAAATTATGAAATCCAAATGCTCAAAAAAGACATGGATAGTGCATGTAAAAAAAAAATACAATCTATATTACATCAGATATTTTTAAGAACAAAATATTCAGAAATAACATGCACATTATGTAAAAATAAATTGGTAAATATTACAAGATTAAGTAAGAATACATACCGCGCACACTGGACCTGTGCGGGCAAAAAACGTCGAACAGCTTCTGAAAACTGTTGAACTAAAGACATTGAAAATTTGGTTTGATGTCAATAAATCAAAGTTACATTTGGAAAAAAACAAAACAAAACATTTATTTTCTTTGACACTAAAAACATAACAAAACAGTGTAAACTGACTGTACATTCTATTGAAATAGCGTATATAATACCAAATGTTTTGGTATGATTGATGCCAAGCTTTATTGGAAGTCATATTAACTAATTGCTGTGCTTTGTAAAGTTGTAAGGTAAAGTTGTAAAATAAATAGAACCAATAAATAATGTACTGTATTTATTATATTAAAATTATGTATTAATTGAAGAGCTTTATTGGTTTAGTTAAGTTCTTTACATGGCAAATATTGCAAAAAGTATATAATAATTTAATGCATCAGAATATTCAATTTTTTGGGGGTAAAATGGAGATATAGCACGTGTTATGACTTGAGGGGGACTGGTGTCCTGAAAAGCACAAAAAGAAGACTAATATAAAGCGAAGATCTATCTCTGTTAAAGTGATAAAGTTATGGAAACAACTTGAAAATTTGGGGTTCTATGTATATGTGTGTATGTGCATGTGCAACTGTATGAACTATGTATATGTGTGTATGTGCATGTGCAACTGTATGAACCAAATACTGTATATCAAGAAAAGTGTACATAAATTATTTACCTTTTTAAAGCTACTCTTTCCTTGTATGAAACATATTCGAGTGTGTGGCTATTTTACTTTGCTGAAATATGTTTTTTTTTTTTTTAACTTAAAAACTTTGTAGGCCGGATACGCTTTAGCTTCACCTACACATTAATTGGCAACAGCAAATTAATAAACATTTGATTTGCCTCTGTTTTTTGATTAAACCTGATCGAATAAATCTGAATCTGAATATGTCTTCAGTTTTTAATGCAGTTGAGTCTCAAAACCCCAAATGCCCTGGTTTTGCACAGTCACTTGTCAATTGCCCTGAAAATCAAACAATAAAAAAGAAAATTTGAAGGTACACTGGAATGAACAGTTTGCACCACCGCCATTAAAAAAAGCCATACAAGATGTTCGTCGACCTTAATTTGTCGAGTTATTTTGTCCAATCCTTAATTTGGAGCCTATTTTGTTTATTTATTGGCTATTCCAGCCCTTACTTCAAAAGCAGCAACGAGTCTCACGTACAATATTAGACATGAAAATCTGAGAGGTTAAACAAGTGCATTAGCAGCAGATGCCTTCCTTACGTATTTTCACAAATCTGAGGTAAGTTGAATGGTTGTATTTGTTGTGATTTAAGTTGCGATGCGGTTATTTGTCACCTTTTATCATATTGTTCACATATGAGTCAGCTTTGTAATTTTTATTACTAAATCACCTTTTTCATATTGGGTCGCGTATTTATCGTTGGGACAGTTTTTGTTCCTTGATGTATCTATCGCCATGCAGTTGCTATGGTTCTTTAGCTTGCTGTATTCATGTGTGACAGTATTTAAGCTCTCGGTTCTCTGTGACACGTTGCCAGAATGTCATGTCAAGCTCTCAAGCTGTCATTTCAAGCTGTCTTCCTAATTTTATTGCGTCAAGTTTCTGAGTCAGTTTTTTGAGTCTTGTTGTAGTTATTTTGGAACTTTGTGTCTAAAGACTTTCTACATTTCCACACTTGTGTTCTGCTTGCATCCAGGTCCCACTCCGGCTACTTGTGTAAAAGTATTTACTGTTTAAAACATCCTGCAAGAGATTCTGTTCAACCTTTAAGCTTCCATAGCTAGCGTGCTATTTTAGAAGTGTTTCTATGTTTTAAGGAACAATAATGGATGTTCTTTGTGGCTGTGGTATACATAAATGAAAGGTTTGTAGAAGTGCCCAGAGAGGCTTAGCTTGCCATTGGCTGTTGATTTTAGTGTGTGTGTTGGCACCCAGCAGGTATTCTCGACAGGATTCGGGTGGATTATTGTCCATTTGGATGGTAGAGTGTCCACAGCTTGGGGTGACATTCAACTTCATTCAACTTGGACCGCCCAGTACCTAACAGCCTGCCTGACTGCCATCCGTACACAATGTCGAGTAAGCTTTGTAGAGTCATTTCTAAAGGATAGCATGTATAATGAAAAAGTGTGAGGTTACATGCGTCAAAATAAAAAGTGTGAGAGTAAGATGTGTCAGTTGAAGATACTAAAGCGCAATTTTGAGCATGGGTAACAGATCGTTTTGCGTTTGATCTTGGTCGGGGTACATCCATGCTCACAGGGTGATTGCTGGGGTCCATCTGGTGGAGGCTTTAATCAACCCCCACACACGCACATGTACACATGGCTTAATGAGGTTTTTTTGAGTGTGTGTCTATTATAAAACTAGTGCATTACAGTCATTCAACTCTTCACCCACCCCTTCTGCATCATTCAATCATCACCTGAAAATGACTGCTGTTTGTTTATTATATCAGAACACCTCACATCAGTCGCGCTTTACTAAAGGCTCCGCTATACTGTATGTGGCTTTTGATAAGGCCTAACCTTTCATAAATGACACACATCCAGCATTATTTGAAGGCGTGGCCCGCAGCGCCATGACGATAAAACATGGAGAGGCTTGGCAAAACCTAGTTCTTGAAATGTCAATTCATGCTTAAGCGCCCTTTCTCCTGCCCAGAGAAAATCTAGTGGGCAATAAAAAAGAGGGGAAAGTAAAAATCCACCGGGTTTCAGAGAAATGCCTTCATGCTTAGAGACATGCTTCAGCTCATCGATGATGCTGGAACCCTTGGCCGGTTAGAGAAAAAAACTAAAGTAACGTATTTCTTTGTGTACAAGTCGACCTTGTGCATAAGTTGAGCCCCCCTTTTTTAATACAAACGGGTGAATTTTCCAAAAACGCGAGGAGAAGCCTACCCCTGACTTTAGTGCTTACACAAATCATGGCTGTCCAATTAAAACACATGGTGTGTGATATTAAAATGACAAAATTTCAGTACTTTTAGACACATTTCTTCATCGTATATCGAATAACATACTGTTGCAGTTATGGGGAGGAGGGCATAGGGCGTCACAATGAATCAAGTGTGAGGCAATGCACGCGCGCGCAAATGCTGAAACTAATGTTGCAACAATAAAATGATTTGACGTTTCAATGCTTTATTTTTTTTTTACACGTGAGTATAAATTTCTCGAAAAGCCCTAAAACTCATCATCATTAACTGTCACACCAATGTCTCCTCCCATTTAAATCCCGAACGTCCTTTCGTTCCTGCTCGTCATTTGTGCATGTACATCCTCATTACTCTTCAGCGGGTCATCTTCGGACCTGTTCAATTTGTTTGAAATGTAGCGTGGTGAGATCAGAGCGTGGATCGGTTGCTCTTCGCAGTGTTTCTCCCCCACCTGCCGACATCCACGCGTGCCATGCCACTGCTCTCGCATTTATGTCTCGAACGGACAAGTCAAGCCATATTTTTCTTTTCATAATACGTCAAAGTCCGCTGGAAAAATGATCCACACAGCCTCGTTGTTGACAACAAAGAGGTAATAAGGCGGCACTCGATGAAAGTGCATTTGAAAATGCAAACAGGCTAAAACGGATGCACACTATATCGAATTAGAGATATATAGAATCACTTTAAGCCTCGTAAAAGATATGGTATTACTTAATTTGCATTTGAATGAATGTTTTTCAAACACAGGGATGTGGACAAAATTGGTCTGGTTTTGAGTTATGCGAGTATTGGTCGACCCCCCAAATATAGGAGTTGAAAATGACGACTCAACATGTAAACGGAGAAATACGGTAATAAAATACTACCAATTCAAAACCTAGAATGGAGGTAGTTTCAAGTCTGGTGGGCTCTAAAATAAAGACATGTCAACACATCTTTAACTAACACTGTTTCGCCAAATGAATAAAGTACTGCCAATGACACGAATGGGTAATTACAAATACTATGTCTTGGGCTTATACTTCAAGGTATTTGTACTCTTGATGGCAGTCGGGTTTCATGCTTCATATGGGGGGTTTTAAAATGAGGAAAAAAATTAGAATAGAAAATTGCACTTATTTTCATGTAATTTTAAAGAAAAAAAGCTAGACCAGCATAGGCATTTCTGTAAAATAATTTTTGATTGCTTTTGAGGAAATTCTATGTTTTAAATGTACTAGTGGCATCGCTCTAGGTAACAATTCTAGATGAATAATCATATTATAATAATCATACACACTTTTTCTCTATAGTAGGGATCACCAATTCCAGCTCTTGAGGTTCTTCTCTCCAGCATTTTTTTCCGGTTGTAACCCTCCTGTGATGCACCACCGAAAAAATGCAGGCTGGGAGAACCTAAAAAGCCGGAGTTAGTGACTCCAGGTTTAGAGGAAAAACATGATGATAAATCAGTGGATTATTTTATTTTATTAAATCAGTAGATGATTTGATTTTATTACCGTAATTTGATTTTAGTTCATTTCATATGTGCAGTTAACATTTTTTTTTAATACCACAAGATGTTTTTGTCAGAATCCTGAAACAGACTGAATTAAATCCATTATGATAAGTGCATAACAAACAAATTAAAACTAAAGTTGTACCATTAATTTGCCACAAAATGTTCAATGGTTGCAAAAGTCACACATACGCATTTTATGCATGGTGACAACAGATGCTTTGGCTCACCCCAGGCAATTTCTGAATCAATAACAAAAACAATATTGGCCATCTAACTATCAATGTTGTTTATTAGCATCTCAGAATCCTTGACGAAGGCCATTTCTCAGGTACTGGCTGGCATTTGTCAGTATCACCATGCTCATATTCAATCAGAGCAGCTGTGTCTTTCCTAATCTGGGGTCTTCACCCGAAAAATCTCCAAAGGACAGCATCGCCAATTGCAGTTCCAAAGTGCATCATCTTTTGAGAGGGAAAATGAATGTTGCAACAGGCAGGAAGATTAGTTTCCATTACAAATTAGAATCTGACAGTATCACAACTGTCATGGTAGATTATCACACACAGGTAAGCCAGTCAAAGGCTCTGTTGTGACTAATGTTGCTTTACGTGTATATATATCACAGTGGGAATTTTGAGTTAAGATTTTTATTTGTCATATTAGTGAGGCCTAGTTGTGACCATAACATTTTATCCTAAATATTATATCTAAACTGCCATTGGCCACATGAATACAGTACAATTTTAATGACATCTTTCTTTGTATGTTTTTCCCTGAAGGTAATGAACAAATCCACAAATCCAATCAACAATCCAAATATGCAGTGCATTTCAAAGCTTTTACATTTTTTTTGTGCACCTTTATCAGAATCGCTCATCTCTCCACGATAGGAGAGGCATACTCTCACATAAACAAAAAAATCGAATGTCGCCGTTGCACAACTTGCTTTAATGAAACAATGGAAGCATTAAATTAAAAGAAGTAGTAGACTCGTTAAAGAAGGAGACCTGGGAAACTAATGACTAATTACATTTAGATAATTCACAGATGTTTGTATATGATCTGCTTTAATGTAAAGAAGAGTAAGTGCACTTGTGTGACGCACATGAACAGCTGTGTTGGAAGATTTGGCATCTGTTCGATCTCCTGCTGGATGGCCACATCATGGTGTTTTTGACTATTGTTGGTAGCTATGTCCATTTATATATAAATATGTATAAGATTTGTGAATTATGTTAGCTAGCTCATTAGACAAAAACACCCTGTGCATTGTCTTCTTATGCCTTATTTTCATACACTTGAATTACAGTTTGGACTATATGGCTGCTGGGAAATGAGAGCCTAGCCCTTAAGTACATTGTTTTTGTAAAAATCCCAAAATGTAATGTAACTAATAATAATAATAATAATAATAATAATAATAATAATAATAATAATAATAACATTAAATCAACAAATTATAGTATGAAATAAAATTGTACTGCTTGAGCCAATAAATATCACTAAATGTTATATACTCTTTCTATATACTTGTAATTACAGTTCACACTTGTGTGCAAATAACAACATGCAGAATTGACCAACACAATAGCCTTATCTCACCAAGCCTAATAATATAATTTCTACTGGATTTAAAATCATTGTCCAAGAAAGCAGAAAAAAAGTTTCTGAAATTAAACGGTTTCTTCGACCTTGTACGACTAAGCTGGATTTTGGGGAATTAAGCAGAAAGAACGAAAAGCAGTAAGTCTAATTATTTTGCTTATTCAAACTATTGAACTCTACACGTAAACATTGACTCAAGCTAAATTCTCAGCAAAGCTGCTGTATAATGCCAACATAGACTGAAGCAATTATTTGTGTCTGAAAACTGTCTTGAAATGTAAAAATGAGAAATTCATGTTAATTGACTGAAACACATTTCAGTTTAGTGAATGGTTTCATTAACGGACTTGTCAGTCAGGGTTACACAGAAAATAATATTTTGTTTTGGAAGTTGCAAATGTTTTTCACATTGTCCAGTCTCTTGTCATAAACAGAAGGACTATGCACAACCCAGATGTTAGTTGAAGCCAACGCGTAGGTGGAATCGCAGGTCAAAGTACATTAACATAGAGAGGTGACCTTTGGGTGGGCGTGGGCTTTCTTGTTGGCTCAGCAGGCTACACTGCGTTTGGACTATTCCTTATAGATCGTGTCTCAGAGCTTTTTGTTGTTCTCATCTACGGATCGGATGTCGTGAAAAACATGCTTTGTGAGGAAACACGTTTTGAGCCTCGCCCAGTGTATGTGCTAAATTGGGTGTGAATCAATGTCAACTCAGAGAGGAAAATGGTTAGGGCAAGTGTGTATGCGTGTGTGCGCGTGTGCATGCGTGTGTGTTGCGCATTATTTGTTTGTATGCATGTGTATGCGTGTGCGTTCACGAGCCTGCAGACACCTGCTCCTTTCTGTGGCGATGGCTCCCAAAGGGACACAGGCTCAGCTGCTAATCACTAGGCCCTCCCTGCAGCACTGGTGGCCAGCACATTTATGCACGCATACAGACACATATACAGTACACATGTGTAGTTTGTAGGCCCCCCTTGTAGTGTCTCTCAGTATCTCTGTGTTCCCTGCAACTGACACACCACATGTGCTCATATCAAGAGCACACATGGTTTATACACACACACACACACACACACACACACACACACACACACACACTCGCACGCATATTGCACATCCGCATGATATGGTCACAGCATGCTCCAGTTTGAAATACGCCATAGGGTGCCCCTATAGCTTAAAAGAGTATTTACAGAGCAAAGCAATAAAATACAATTTCTCCTTTCTTTTTCTCATTGTCCATTCTAA
Organism: Hippichthys cyanospilos; assembly: GCF_059441005.1. Lineage (NCBI taxonomy): Eukaryota > Metazoa > Chordata > Actinopteri > Syngnathiformes > Syngnathidae > Hippichthys > Hippichthys cyanospilos. Next base: position 19,986,945 of record NC_142378.1, read on the forward strand.
TGCTTAGTAGCAGGGAAAGCCATTAAAAATAATAAAGTGTATTTGTTTGTGCCAGCCATCAACCAACACTCCCACATTTCCATTTTTATGCATTCCCAACATCTTTTCATCATTCGGGCGGCTGCACCTGCACGTTCTTTGGTGACAGCAGCAGGGCTGTGGTGCATAAATGAGATAATTTCCCAGATGTGAAGAACACTGCAATCAAGGATGAGAAGAAAAGTGGCGAGCATCAGATGGAAGGAGTTTATCATTATTGTCGTATAAGCAATGACCTTTATCAATTTCGAGGCGCACATTCTTGTTCCTGCTGCGTGGAAAACGTGGCTTGAAAATACCAATAAGTCTTTTCTCATTTAGAAATGTTGAATCAAAGGAAAAAAATAGAGTTGCCAAACAAAGCCTCATGTCACATCGAGAACGTCAGCTGCCTGCAGTGGGCAATCAGCAGAGCTTTCTAGAAATTAAAAACATTCAGCTAGGAAGCGCATCACACTGCAGTCTTTTAAACGCGGCCGTCTTGAAAATTAAATCTCGGCTGACTGAAATACGGAACAATTTACAATTCAGATATTTTTCCTCCATAGTCCTCCTTACCATTGCATCGCCTTCGTCTACTGGGATGGCATGGTGATTTTTAATTCATACATGCATTTTTCAAATGTAAACCATATTAATGGTTGTTAAATGTATGGTAAGTACTTCAATAGTTACAACATGTACACACCCACACATACACGCACACGCACACACACAATATTTTGTGTTCTATGGTAATTTTTTTCTGTTTTTACTTGGATCTTCATTTTCAAATGAAATAGTTCAATAATTGTTTTTGAAAACTAAAATATAAAAATGAGCTATGTGTTCTAAAAAAAAAAAAAGTGTAGCATAATATTGCCTGCAGCTAATCACCAGGTTAAAATGATGAATTGAATGTGAGGCTGCATGTGAAGATTTCAACAAGAAATCGACAAGAATTTTCCAGGGCATTTGATTAATGTATGCAAATGATCTCCCCGAGCTTATTGACAGTACCATTCATCATGATGGTCTTCTTTAAATAGGGTAATCACACATGCAGGCGCAAACAATGGCATACATGCACGCTCGCACACACACAGGGCAAATGTGCAAAATCACAAAAAGCAAGCACAACCACTCAGTTCGGCATGAGATGTAACACGGTGCAATTAGGAGTTCTCCATTTTAAAGCAGTTACACCCCCCCCCCCCCCTTCCTACCCCCAATCAAATTTCTAATCAGCGGCATTAAATTCAAAGTGATTTTTAACTTGGCACTCCCCCGCCTCAAATTTTGTATTTTCCATCTTCTCAGTGCCGATACGACGCATCAAATGTGTAAACATGCCAATCATTCTTGTATAATAAATTTTTCTTTCAACTTACACTACAACAAATAATTCATGGGCCAGCAACTTCGTGCAAACAGTAGATAACACAGCCAGTCTTAATGGGCATTTTGGACAACAAAAACCCTGAGACAGATGGCTTTGAACTATTGTAATATTGCAGAACAAGAAGTGGGGGGAAAAAAACGAAAACACTTTTGAAGCCCAACTCCACATAGACGCACTTCACCGCTTATCCTTGCCGCACATTTGCATAGAGTTTGCCGAAAACCCCTTGGGTATAGTCAGCAGCATGACAGTGGGTTATGAAAGCTTCCAGGAAGCTCTGGGGTGTGAATCTGAGCCAGTTTGAAGGGTAGGCGAAGCAATGAAGCACCCACAGCTTCATGTCGCCTTAATGCGGCGAGTCAGGAATTTTCTTATAATGTTTTTTGCTTAAATGCTCTGGGTTTTCTTGTGCCCCTTCTTTCCCCTTTGGTTTCTTTCCCCTGAAGTTTTCTCTACCGGAACTGTCAGTGGAATTGTTGATATCAATGGAAATTATTCCAAGTGTCTTCAGTATTCCCAGAATGATCATCGAATCCAAGCTAGTGTTAAAATAAAAATTGTAATGACAATCCTCATTTATCCATCCACAAACTAATTTGATTTTTTTTTTTTGTTTAGCTGTGACTAATATCAAACAATACAAAATAACACAACAATGAATTATTTTTGCCATGCAGACACACTAACACATGCACATTTTACACACACAAACACATATTCCCCAGATAACAGTCAGTCTGGCGTAGACTTAAGACAGAGTAGGCGTACGGTAATTGAAGAAACACAGCAATGTAAATATTTACGAATACCATCTATTGAAAATACCGCACAATTGATTTGTTCTCTTTCTGTCCTTTTACTCCCTTCCTCACATACACACAAACAACTCACTGCCCCAACCCTGCTTCTTTTCATGGTATTACAACGCACGCCTATGTTCATTAAAAAGATGGAGACTTGTATATAGAGATACAGTGCTCTGTCTATATCCTCTTACCAGGGATGACCTGTAGCCCGTCTGGGCGGGCGATGACGGGAGATCCCTGGGAAATAGCGGCGAGTGCGACTCGGGGACGGAGCCCACACCACTGGCTGCTAGTCCCGAGAGCTGCCCGTACCTCGCCATCATCTTGAGATGCTGCTCACAGAACACACATATACACGCTCACGCATTGACGTGGGAGGAGAAGGGAGGAGAAGAAGGGCAAAGGAGGGGGTGGGGGGCACATAACAGCAGGTAGGAAGTACGATGATGAATATTAAAAGTAAAGAGGGAGTGTGTATGAAGAAGGAAACCACAGAGAGGAGGGGATTAAGGAACATTTTTTGCTCTCACACAAAAGCACGTGAACACACAAGCCCGCAAACTTGAAGGCATAATTTAAGCCCCGATTTCACAAGCAAGGCTGGGTTTGAACGGTATGACGGCTACCTTGTTGCAATGAGGGGATGTCAAAATATGAGCACTAGCTCTTCATTCACTATGTGCAGCAGAGCAGCTGTTTTCAGTATGACCATACAGTAAAATGTGCCTCTATCATCAATTGGTCTTGAGGCTACGAGCACACAGAAGTGCACAGACATGCTCAGGGAGCAGACGCACACATGAGAGAATGGCTGGCAGAAGACAGGTGAGGCAGGGATGAGAAGAAAATGAAAAATGTCTTTACCTCGTTGCTCAGCAAAGCAGCGTTGAGTGTTCGGCTTATTTCAAACATGTTGGAATTAGGTACTTTTTTTCGGTCCTATTAGTGTCAGCTGCTCTTCGGTTCTTTCTTTCCTTTTTCTTTGCTAAGGATGGGAGTCAGTCCCAGAAGCAGGAAATTAAAAAAAAAAAAAAAGAAAGAAAAAACAAGCAATTTAAAAAAAAAAAAAGCAGAAAGTCCTTTATTTTCTCTTTCTTTTTGGCTCCCTTCTGTCTTTCAGACGTGCCTCGCTGCCTGCCGCCGTAATAATGTTTCTGTCCAGGGTTCCCGCACACGTCTTGAGTCAATATATTTTTTCTGTTTTTCTTTTTTTTCTTTCTTTAAATCTCCCAGGAGTCCGCACATTAAAACGTGAAGTGGGTAGGTCAGCTCGGAGGGCTGGCGTTCTGCCTTATCTGTCCCCCGCACACTGGCTCGCAAAATACGCTCCGATCCTGAAACTGCTCGCTAGCAGATTAGCTGTCCCAAAACATAGCACTTAGTTTAAATTCCCCTCCCTATTGCGCTCTCTCTCTCCCCTCTCCCTGTATCGCCCCCTCTGCATTCCCGCCCTCCCTGCATCAACCCCCCCCAAAACCGCTCACGAAATGATGCTGCTTCAGTTCACTAGTGCTTCCACAAGGTGGAAAGACTGTTCTAGCACCACGGACAGCGCCACCGCCTTCCTCTGCTTGCCACTCCTATACAGTATGTTTTGATTCCTTATTCTTGTGCGTTTGATACACAGCAAGGGAACATTTGCACTTATGGAAGCACTCCCTCATGGACTATAAAAACACAGGGCAAGGATAAAAGGATTGGTTTGTGGAGTGAGGACTAATGTTTTCCGCTGTGTTGTCTAATTAATGAAACCGGATGTAAATGTGGAAAAGGGATTATGCAAGACATTTGGCAGTGTAAAACATTTGGCATGTTTTCATGATATGAAAGGTAAAGCAAAGTGAAAGGAAAAGCGGTCTACCTTTGAGCGGCGCGCAGATCAACACAAGCGAGGGATGGGCTGATGTGAGCATCAAGGTCAGGTGGCTGTCCTCTTCCTCAGCAGGGTGTGGCATGGCCATGACAAAGCAGCCAGTTACAGGAGAGTCCAACTATGCACCAAACAAGAAATGTCAAAACAGAGTACTCAGACAAGAATGTGACTCAGAATATTTCAACTTTGACTCAAGGTGGACTGTATTTGCTTTTAATAGGGAAAATGTGGCAGAAATATAAAGCTGTGTTTGACAATATATGTACTTAATGGGGGTCATGCTGCAGGAGTAATTGGAGCTATCATCTTCTGTAACGCTAATGTCACTGGTGCAATACAACTAGCTTTGTAATTAAGGACAATAATTCTTGCTCCGTGTTTTGAATTCTGCTTTCGCCATCAAGCAATCGAACTGGCAGGACCGACCAGGCCAGGTCATATTGTTTAACTGACACTGGGCCATCCGTTAAGAGTGACGGGTGAGAAGTTGAATCAAAATAAAACAGTAGCTTTAAGTGAGGCAAACAAATTGATCATTTTCTAGTTTCCCAACATGACAGACCAAGCTAGTCAACTTATTATATTTGGGCATTTTCTGCATAGTGAATTTACGAATAACGAAAAAATGTTGGATATGAAAAAATTCTACTTTGTATCCAATTCATCAATTAAGCGGAAAAAAGAAATATTTGGCAGATTGATACATTAGCGAAATCCTCATTGGTTGCAGCCCCAACATTCATTGATAAGAGGCTGAAAGTCTGATGGCTTGAATAGTTTTAAATCAAAGTAGGTCTCAAAACCATACTCAATTACCCATAATGGTAATCAGTTGATTTGGCTGTCTAATCATTACAGTCATATACACTGGCTTTTAACCTCAATATTGGTGTCAACGCTGCATTTAGTTATTTTGTAAATGCAAAGGTTTTACCACATTTCACACATAAAAAAGATATTTAGAGGTTTTTCCTCTATTTTCTTGGCATAATTGCTGCATCTTGATGCAGTTGTAATTGTTGGCAAAATATTGTGATATGCTATCAAAATGTACTCCATCATTACCCGCTCGTACTGTTCAAAACAATGCTTGGAGGGACGGGTGAAGTGTGAAAGGATATCAGTAGGATATACAAAGCAGAAACATGTGTGAGGCAATACAGTAAATTCATGAAGACACACGTGAATATATCATCACATGTATTGTTTTACGCCTATACTCTTAAACTGGTTTCAGCTCATATTTTTCTTGTCTGAAAAAAGGGTTGCCGGCCAGATCTCGCCCCCCCCTCAAAGCCGGTGGTGGTCTCCGAGGGACAAGTGGCCCAGCGGTGCCCTGGCAAGGAAGGGGGTGGGGTGTGAGCTGTCAGATGAATCATCCAGAGTGAGACTTGAATCCTCAGTCAGATGCCTCTCAAGCCTTCCTCTCTGACCCCGCCTCGCTCCCCTTTGGTCTCTGATTGCTGTCACCATAGTGATTCTCTGTGTACTGATGGCTGGTTGCTTCTGAACCGCTTATCCCCCTCCTTCCCATGCCCTCCGAGCCACCCAACTTGCTGACACTTGTGCCTCATATTGATTTTTGCATGACAACCTCCTACAACGATGTGAGACTTTATTTGGATACATTAACAAGGCTGTCCCAATACTTGTTGGTACAAAAATACAGTAAATACGCTTAGCAGAAAACCCCATTCAAAGTGACATTGTATTGAAAAATGCGTGCAGGTAACCAACAAATTCAGCAAAACCTTAGCTCAGCAAGCTGGTACGTTAGCGCCACTTGTGATTAAAGTAGGAGTGGTGCTATTGTTTCTACCTTTCACATTTTCTATATATATATATATATATATATATATATATATATATATATATATATATATATATACAGCGTCCCTGACTTACGTTATCATGTGGCGACGAGGAATATTTTCATCCTCTCTTTATGGTATTTTCCCGGATTTATGCCCAAAAAAAACTGACCCTATGGGCTTGGCTGAATTTGTGTTGTTTCGTCTCTGTAGGCGTTTTTAGGTAATCACACTTATTTTCAATTGCCGTCACTGCAACACAATTTTTTATACACAGTTATCCCTTGCTTTTTTAAGGAAAAAAATACAAATAAAGCTACACTGTATTGCTGTGACATGCTGTGACGTTTTCTTACATGCCAGACAGACGAGGTAACTATAAATGCACTTGCCACGGGCCCTCCTTGGACATGGAACTACTGCAGTACACATATTTACTTAAGTCTTAAATGATTATACACTGGACAGTAAGTGAACAGTTCCCCCTTTCCTTTGAAGTCTCGCACAGCTGCGATCATATTATCAGCGGGCTGGACGATGAATTGAAGTCAGATCTGTACATGATCAAACATGATTTTATTATAAAAGAAATTTAGGGAAGAAAACTGGGACAAAGTATCACAAGACAGGTGGACGAAATTGGTGGACCAAATCAAACTAACGATAATGCAGACAATAAAGGCAGATGCGAGTGGAACAGAAACATGAACAAAACCCCACAAACTCACAACAATCAAACCCAACCAAACATGACAATTGTATGTGAATGACATAAAATGACAAAAGCATATTGACTCACCAAAAACGGCTCTCCCCAAGTTATTTCAGTACAAAATTTATTCTTCTTTTTTTCCTCAGACAGACTTTCATGACTTGCTTGTAGAGTTTGTCTTTGTGTTCCAATAATAAATCATTTTGTATTGACATGGATGCCAATGTTGCCAAGTCGCATTGGTCCAATTTCCGTATTGCTCTTCTTCAGCCATTGTGGGTTTAAAAAAACAAAAACGTTTGCGGGTCTGGCTTCGATGTACGTTAACGCTAACATTAGCTGGTTGAGCAACATGCTTTTTTTTTTAACTTTATTTAACTGCTTCCACCGTTAAATATGGTGGATCAATATTGCACCGCCTTCCTGCAGAGAGCGTCCAGTTACATCTCATTCTACGTGAGGTTTCTTGAAGGTATTTTTATGGGTCGATTGGCTCTTGCAGCTGTCGAACAAAAATATGGGCCCGTACACAATACCATTGCAAACTGCATAGAAGCCTTCAAATTTTCAAGCGAATGCCCAGCGCCCAGCGCCTCCGAGCTCAGGCAGACATGAAATCTGCCTGGCGACACGCGTTAGCTGAATTCTAATTGGCTAAAAACTCTACAGTAAAACTGCAGCATTTAGTCGAAGTGTAACCAAATGATTATGACACGAAAAGAAAAAAATATGGATAATAATTTTATATATAAAATGTATATATTTAGTAAAAATACAAAATGAAATTGATATTTATTCTAATTAAAATATTAAATTTATATATATATATATATATATATATATATATATATATATATATATATATATATATATATATATATATATATATATATATATATATATATATAAACTGAGCAGCAAAGTTTATACTCACAATTATTACAGTAGAACTCTTTACAACACCTTCCAAATGCTCTCTTTTGTTCTCATCATATTCTTTTCACTGCAAGGTCTCATTTGTGTGTGAGGTTACTCGGAGAACACTGCTGGAGTTACAACAACCTGGACAAGATTGGCAAGACAATCAGTCAATCAATTCAAGCACTCCTACAAGACATGTGATTGGCTCCCGTTGCAACATTGACTAATAAAATCAGGAGTTGTAATCCACTCCTCTCCAGGAGTTGAAACCCATTTCTGCCCTTATAGGTCGATGTTGAACCAGAAGCCAATCATGTGTTTGATAGGAAAGCCCGGGAGCTGATTGACTGTCTCGCGAGTCTTGTCCTACTTGTTGTTGTACCTCTAGCAGCAATTTCCGAGCAAACCTCACACATTGAGTGAGAATGCACAGCAAAAGGAGTACAGTACAATGAGGACGAAAAAAGTGTTAGGAAGATGTTACAAAGAGTTCAATTGTAATAATTTCGAGTGTAAACTACAGGCAATTTGTCTGTTTGGCAAGCAGAAAACCTTCACAGCGCGTTTTTCCCCAATATAGGTTGTTTTTGTTTTAATAATAAAACAACAAAAAGCACTGAGATCACGGAAGATGAAGTGCAAAGTGGCGAGAGAACACTGTACTTAGTTATGTTATATGGTCTCACAGACATGAGCATGGCATGATGTGTAAATACACAAACCTTAGGTAAAGCAATTATTATGGTTAGGACTTTCATTTCAGAAATCAAGTAAAGCCAAGTTTTGAACTGTGATGTGCAAGATGCAATAAAATCCCAGAGGGCTTCCTGCTATGCTATGATCAGCTTTGTAAAGGTATGTCGTGTCCTCCACTTCCAGAAGACTTAAAATAGCCACATTTCCTGTTACTGCAGTTTTTTTCATTGTAAACATGTACAGCACACATATGAGCAGCCACACATTTGTTAAGCATGTAAAAAATACATTCTCCTGAGAGATAATTAAAATGTGTGAGCAGATTGTGCTTCAACTTCACGGGATTATTGATCTGAAGTTATTTCTGCACTTTGCAGACATTTTGACAGGAAAATGCTGCATTCAAAATGTACCTTGGGCAGAGAGCTGAAGGGTTGCTCTGGAAATTGTTTCTATTCTTGCCGTTGACAAGGAGTTTATGTTTTTATCAGTGTGGGTTTGTGTGTTAATCTCTTTATTTGTGTGGAACAGGGATGGATTGGCCTTCATAAATGGAATTTCTAATCAAATGTCAGTAATCAATCAATGATCAAATCATGCAAACCAAATTAATTCCTAATTATTTTGTAATAAGCTTTTTCCAGATTCAGGCAGCACACATTAATGTAATTAATCTGGAAAATCACATTTGAGATATTTAAAAAAAAATATATGAAAAAAAGACCATATAGTGGTCATGATGTTGAAAAAAAATCCACATTGGGCTTTAGAGAGACAGGTTTGAGTTTTTGTTGGTATTTGCGCATGAGCCCAAACCGGTGGCAATGGGAGGTTTGATCAGCTGTGAGAATTGCCACTGCTGACTTCAACCAAGGCCAACCAAAGTGGCTTCCTTCATTACCTTGACATACAGTGTCCTAATTGTGAAATGGCCACTTAGTGAAATAATCATTTGTTATAGGACAGTTAAAATATTCTAATGGTGACTGAAGACTTTTGCTAGGCGCTATGTATCCTAATAACAGAATTAACACTATGAAGCATTAAAGCAACTTGTTGTTGTGTTATGCAGACTCATATACGGTCTATAAAGTTCTCCAATATGAGTTTCAGCCATGATATCAGGCTACAGTTGGGATCTCAAGAGTCACCTTATCTGCTGCAGACGAGCCAGGATATTATGGTAAACTCAAGCACCCTGATGTCATCCCACTATTCGATAAAAGCAGAAAAACAAGAGAAACATGCAGCATATCTAATGTATTCTCCTCATGCTCCATAATTCAATTTCAATTTCCCACTTGTGATGAGTGACTGTGCCACCGTAGAGCCCTTTAATTGGCACGGTGTTAAAAACAATGACATAGCATAGAGGACGGTCATTCAATTTTCTTTCTTTTTTTTTTTTTTAAATAGAATTTTTCACTGCAACTATGTTCTCATGCTGTCATCTGAGAAGTAATCAGTCAGATGTATCTGCTCAATAGTTTGTTGCTGCAGCTCATCAAATACAAAACACACACGCACATGCACACACAGATACAGAAATATCATTGCCCTGTCTGTGGTCCTATTCATTTGATCCAGTTACACAAGCTGAAAATTAGCAACAGCCTACGTGCCGCTTTGCTGCAGGAGTTGTATGCCTGCTTATTTGATGCACTTAATCGGGTGCAGCCTTTGTAATGGGAAAGTAATAGGACCGGGCCTGATTGGCCTTGATGACATCTATGCGCCAATTGCCTAGAAAACCACCAGCTTTAATCAATTTGCAGAACGACTCAGAATCACTGGTTGTGGCCTGCAGTGATTGGCTCACTTTGAAAATACCATTAAAAATGCAGGTGTGGCTGTAATAAGATTAAGGTGTGGACAGTCCAATGAATGTAAAAGATAAATCACTTCAGTTTTTCAAGGACTGAGTACTGAGAAGTCAAGTCAAGTTTATTTGCATAGCCCTGAATCGTCACAGTCTCAAAGGGCTTCACAGATTAAAAAAAAAAAAAAAAAATCATACATCTTCAAAGCACAACAGCATCCCCTGAACAAAGCGCATAGAAGGGAAAGGAAAAACTCAAAAACCCCATCTGAGGAAAATAAGAAACCTTCAGAAGGGAACGCAAGTGGAAGGAGCCCCCTTCCAGGCTCAACAGGTTGAGCTAGATGCTGAGTGCTGGAAATAACATATTATAATAATAAAGCAGGAAGTTTCCAAGGCAAAGATGGCTTGACAGCAGGCGAGGCCATCGGGTAAGATTCTCCTCATAGTCTGGCCTATTGGGTCCATCCTAACAAAGGCGCCGCAGAGGAGCTCGTCCATCTCTAAACATCTGTCATCATTTTAGCATACATTACCTAAATGCCAATGATCAGCCATTTAAATGTTCACTTTAAATCCTGAGACTCTGAATTTTACAAAATCTAAATAACTTCATCCATTAAAATGAATGCAAAGAGAAACAATATATTTCGCCGTAACACAAAGTCACCTTTGCATGTTGTTGGTGTAGACAATTACCGAGGAGCAGACAGATTGCCATATTGAGATGCCTGTCTGTCTGTCTTTCAGGAGCCTGCTGCCATGAGTAATCGATGCCCTGCCAAATTGTAAAAAAAAAAAAAAATATATATATATATATATATATATATATATATATATATATATATATATATATATATATATATATATATATATTTACAGTAGGTGTAACAGACACTCCTCAACTCACTTCAACAAACATCCTCGGAAACAAACTGACACCAGATGGTGCTAAAGCAATACTCAACTTAAATTGTTATTTATGATTTTAGAGTCATGCATTCATAGCAATATACTTTCTTTCTTGGTGGATGTCCTGATGGAGTGCAAAAAGTGAAGCATCAAATAAGAGAAAAAGATAAGCAGCTGTGTATGAAAAAATGCACAAAGGAGTGAATGACACCCATGCTATAAAAGAGAAAGTGCAAACTGTACGTTCTTCTTTCTAATACCCACCAGCCGCTGGAGTCCAGCATTGATAGTTGCATGTTTTGTGTTTAACTTAACAGGCCAAACAGTCACACTTGAGTAAATTACTGAGCAAAATTTAGATAAGATCATCACCACAGTATTTCAATAAAAACATAAATAGAACAAGTATGAGCGTTAAAATGGTTTTGGAATGTGGGAGGACGGAGTACCCAAAGAAGTTAAAGAAGCCCAACTTGAGAACTTAGAGGGGGGTATGGACTTAGTCTGTACTCCTTTGGTTGTGTTAATAGCATTCTTAAAATATTGCACGTTTCATGTTTACTATTTTTGTGGTATTTGGAAATTAAATATTCTTTAATTTTTTGGTCCATGATTCAAAAAAAGGTTGCTTGAATCCATCTCAAAAGGCCCTTTCTCAGAATTATTATCATCTTGAAGAGACTACTTTTCCAAACAGAGCTGTCTTTGGGGAGTGTGAATTATTGGGAACCACCCTACCGATGCCTGCAGCTCCGTTGCCGTGGCAACAAACCCAGCGCGTCGGCTGTTCAGTGCAAGAATGGAAAGGAGGATGGAGGAGAACCCTGTGAAAGACGCTGAGGCTGGTGTGTAATTATTAACTTTCTTCTTGCTTACCTCCCATTGCTAATCGTTTGTCAGAGTACACGCGAGCACGATCCACGACGCGTTTCTGTCTCATGTCGTGCCCTCACTTTAGCGTGCTAACCTTTTCTAAGCTAGCAGGCGAACGGATGTAAACAAGAGTGATGTCACCTGCATGCTGCAAAGCAGCTAGCTTTGCTCCGAATATCTAGCAATGCTGAAGTCCTCGATAACACATACATGGAACAGCACGGCATGAATTCTTTTCGTTTTGCTTGTGTTAATACAGCCGTTCCGTTCCCCACCTGTGTTGTGTGTTGGTTATGAGCTATCCTTTACTTGGCAACGGGACATCTTAACTCGCTCCTCGTATCAGGTACGGTGTTGGTCGTGAGATTTTGTGAACTCGCCGGAAAAGAGAGAGCCTACTCAAGACAATATGTATTTGTTCACAGTTCACAGCCCCGAATGACATTAACAAGCCTTGAATTACAATAAGAGCTGACCTCAACGTTCCATTGTGCTCTGTAAGGAATGTAGGTTTAATATAGCCTTCATTTCCCACAATGCTGTTCGAAATGACGAGTTGGAATTAGGTAATCTTACTACTCATGGCAATACAGTACCGTTACTTGGTATTAGTGGTGGTACACACTCAGTATACTTAAAACATTTCAGAACAACCTAATTTTGTTTTTTGGCATGAAGTTGGCATGATCATTAAACACACACACTCAAGTCTGCTGTGACTTGTGTCAAACAATTGTGAAGAAAAAAAGACTAACCATCATATTATGGCCAGTATAAACAAATATGAAATTTCTTCTTAAATTTCTTTTTAGCATGTTTGCCCAACCATATAATTTCAGGCATGGTGAGATAAATGTCTTTCTTATCAGAGAAATAATCAAGCAATATGGTGACCTAGGAGTTCTACCTCATTACAGGCATAAAGGACCCTGATGCACAAGTGAAAAATTGGAAAAACTGATTTCCGATCACCTATAAAGAACACAATCTTGATATTACTGTACAACCTTTGGCATTGTATTAGATGCCATATCGACCACCACACTGAGAACATATTGTATGCAACTCTTGTAACCCAGACCTAATGTTTAAGTAGAGAGCAGGAGCAAGTCATCGACATACTGTATGTTATTGCATTTATACATCACATTGCAAAATTACTTAATAGTTCAGTATTACAAAATATATGACAAAATAATTTCATAAAATTTTGATGATTTCCGCCATTCATAGTGTATGTGCAAAATTTCTCGTTTCTATGCACGTTTAGACTCAAAAGTAGCATCGTTTTCTTGGCATGCAGCATACGTCTTGATATCATGGCAGCAGCAAACGTGAGGTACATCAGGTTAACCCACTTGAAAAAAAAAAAAAATCAAAAGAAATTTAAAAAAAAAAGGATTTTATTTAACCAAGCAGCTTGGTGGCGTAGTGAATAGTACATCCACCTCACAGTTGAAGGGACCCGAGTTCAAATCCACCTGGCTCTGGCCTTCCTGTTTAGAGTTTTCTCCCCGGGCCCGTGTGGGTTCTCTCCAGGCACTTTGGCTTCCTCCCGCACTCCAAAAAAACCCCAAAAAACCATAAATGGCAGGTGTATTGGACAAACTGAATGGTTGTCCATCTCTTTGTCCCCTGCGATTGCTGGCAACCAGTTCAGGGTGTCTCCTGTCTACTGCCTGAAGTCAGCTGGGATAAGCACCAACATGCCTGTGACCCTTGTAAGGATAAGCCGCTCTAGACAATGGATGTATTTTATTTAACTAGTAGTTGAATTGCTACATTGCTATTACTACATTGAAAAATTTGTTTGAAGATAGCTTCAGGACTGGACTCTCCTCAAATGTATGAAATTTTGAGAATGTGATGTGATCATCTGAATCATGGAAGAACAACTTTTATTGTCACATTGACTCAGATTTTCTAGCTTCTTTTCAGCCACAAGATTTGGCTTGTTTATATTCATTCAAGGTGCTTAGCGCAGTACATTAAAATATAATGTATTACATGTTTTGTCCCCACAAAGTGGCACTATATTTACTGTATAACAGAATATTATACTGGATGCCTCCAGGCTGTCACTTTTAATATACATGTTGAGTTTTTTTTTTTTTTTTAGCTTGTGCAGTTGAGTTATTATGGGTGCATCAAATGCAAAATTACTTATTGCCATGTTTCATTAGTTTTCATGCATCTTAAGACCCTTAAAATTAGCATAATTTTCTTTGTGAATAATTTGTTGCCATGGCAAGTGTTTGACATCAATATGGCCTAATCATCATCCATACTTCTATCCATTTTCTATAGCTGTGCAAATATGAGTTAGATCTTGGTACACTACTTCAAGAACATCAAAGAAAAAAAATACATTTCCTCCGTGGTGGTACTACTATGATGAAAAACATTCGACTCCCACCAAATCTGTGAAATTCAGGATCATCTGGATCAAGTTACAGCAGCCTTTTTTGTTATTGTGAATCATCGTACTTCGCAATACTTCGCGGTGCCCCCTAAGCCATTCCCATTTTCAAAAAGTCGTAATGTTCCATGGAAGCGATGATCCATCTCACAAATTTTCTTTAATATTTGTTCAATGGGCTCAGTGAAGAACATAATAAAGATGTAAAAAGTGACAATTTTCGTCACTGCTTCATGCATGACAGAATATCAACTTATGGATGTCCTCGGGCCATGACTCTTAATTTGAATTTGGAGTGGATTTTCTGTAGCATGTGAGTTAAAGCTTTTTGTCTTTTATGGCAAAGGAAATATGAAACACAAAAATTGATGCCCCCATCATATAGTAATACAAAATTTAAAGATTGTTTTCCCCCAATTGCTTTCCCAGTTGTTGAGATGGTGCAGCCTTAATCTGAAGTTGATGCGATGCACCTTTTAGGACAAGGGGCCAAAAGTACAAGCCTAATAAATGGGCCAAAAATGGACATTCAAAAAAAATCATTGCTCATATTTTGTAAATGGTATGAATGCTTGGACTACGTATTCTATGCTAGCATCTTTAGTGTAGTCTTCATTTAAAAATAATGAAAAATGTTTTTCTTTTAACATGCATTCTTGCTCCTGTGTCATCCATGGCTTTTTCGCACCTTGGCGTTTCCCAGTCACCATTCCTAATAGACGATGTTTATTGTGTAAAGAAATTAAGGTTGACAAAAATGCTTGATGCAAAGTTAGGGTCTTTTAATAAGTATACCTTGGACTGAGTCATTGGTAGATTGAGTTCTTGTTTCTGATGTACATACTTTTTATCTTCTTTTTGTATCATTATTATTACAGAAAACTCCAAAGACAGCAAGTGATCACTTTAAAGGAACTCCTTTTACTATTTTATGTTTTGTGTTCAATTTTATTATATATATATATATATATATATATATATATATATATATATATATATATATATATATATATATATATATATATATATATATATATATATATATATATAATTTATTTATTATTATTTATTTATTATTTAATTACTATAAGTTATATTAAAGTGTCCCTTCCAAGGAAATTCAATTTTTTGGCATTATTAACCATGTTATGATGTTAATTAATCACCCCTAACACCCATTAAGTATTATTTTCCTTCCTTGACACATCTCTGAGAATTCTTGTTCGTTGCGGCAATCTCTGCACCGCCCCTGTCCAAGGAGGTAGTCAGGGAGGTGGTGAGTTCTTCTGCCTTACTTTATAACATCAGACCCTCATACCTCGTAGAGGGTTATATAACCCAAGGTTTTGTTAGCTTTTCTTTTGTTACTGCTACACAGACAAACAGAGGTTGGCAGTCTGTCAGCACCAACCGGTGCTGTCGGTCCGTCATCGACGGATACAGACACTTGTTTTGCAGATGAACCAACAGGTGATGGGAATGCAAAATCAAAAATGTGGAAAAGAATATTGAATATAATATATATATATATATATATATATATATATATATATATATATATATATATATATATATATATATATATATATATATATATACATATGTATATATACATACATATATATATACATACATATGGCTTAGACATACGGCTTAGAGGGTTCATGACAACAAATTATTTCATAAATTAATTTTAACTATCCATTATTCCTTCTTGGTTTGTGAATCAGAGGGCAACATTTTCCAATTGGAAAATTTCAGCCTTAAAAAGAGAAAGACTGACAATATCGTGGATAAAGTTGCTGTGCAATTTCATTAATCACGTCTTGTACAAGACACACTCGGGAAATGACAGAATGCACTTGAATTTTAATTAGTAATGCTGTATGTAAAAAATACAGCACCCATGGGTGACCAAGCAAAGAGACAAATAAATATCCATCTATCCATTTTGTTTAGCCGCTTATCCTCACTAGGGTCACCTGCCTATCCCAGCCATCTTTGGGCAGTGAGCAGGTTACACCCTGGACCATTTGCCAGCCAACTGAAGGGCATGCAGAGAAAAATAATAATTTGAAATCAAAATCACACCTAAGGACAATTTGTATCATCCAATATACCTACATTGCATGTTTTCAGAATGTGGGAGGGGAAACATGGGAAGAACATTCAAACTCCACACTGGAAGGCCAGGGGAAGCTGGGATTGGACCCAGGACCTCTGAACTGTTGCTAACCAGCAGAAGTGTGCACTTCGTCAGCACTGACAGACTGTCCATCAGTCCATCGTTGACGGACGGCAATTTTCCTCCGTTGTAATTGTTAGGATAGACATTGCGTAAGATGTCTATCAGACGTCTGTTATATGTCCTTCAGCTCGCCACACCCCTTTTTGCTTACTGAAACATAATTCAACTGAATTGCTTGATTTTCTACTATATTGCTGCATCTTTACAGTACTAATTAGCGTGAGAGGTCATCCGTATGCACACAATCCATTGAGGGTTTCCGCTATCATCTTGGAGGATGATAACGTCTGGTACCCAAATTGGCTTGTTATTTTGAAAAGTTTTTTGAAAATTAAATCAAGGTTAACAATTAAAGTTGTGTTATGATACTCTGCTTTTTTTACACACATTTATGTATCACATTTTAATACAGCAATATATTTTATTTTAAAATGAATGTGCAGGCAATGAAGCTGGAGGGGAAGAGGCCTTGGTGGGCAATGTCAACAAGCTGACAGTGAGCCCATCAGGATACACAGGAGCTTCAAGAAAAGGACATCTGGTTTTTGATGCTTGCTTTGAGAGTGGTGAGTTGAAGCGATTGTGTACTTGTGTACCAAATAGCTTCTCATTCATTGGTATAAGGTGGTCTTAATGGTTGATCACAAGCTGACACCTAATGTACATGAAAACAAGTTTTATCCTTTAGGTTTGAAGGCATCTCAAACCCAAATCTGTTACAAATAATCCAGTCGGAATATATATCTACATATATACACACATACATATATATATATATATATATATATATATATATATATATATATATATATATATATTGACTGCAGTTCTCCAGTATTTGTTGCATTGGCTGCCTATTCAAAAACTTTTAAAAATTTCACGAGTGTTAGCACTGTTTTATTTAATCAACCTCATATCTCATTCTGCAAACTATTTTCATTTAATGTTTTGTATGTATATGCTCTGAAATTTCTTGCTCTGACAAATTTTGCATTTATCCTGCTTTCCCACACACATTCGCAAGAAAAACAAACATTATAATACTGACTATATTTAAATTCTTACCTGATAGTTGCCAATGACATGCGGCAGCTGTTGTGGTAACTAAGAGCAATACTGTTCCAGTAAAATACATAAATATGGAAAGCTGTACACTGTATTTGAATTTGTATCATCATTATTATTATTAGCAATGCAAGAAAAATTGAGAATCATCAATGAATATTAAAAGAGGTGTATATATATATGTTTATCCTTATGTTCAGTTTTTTTATAGATGACATTGTAATGGAGCTTGCACATTGATTAATAGGCATTGAGATCAGCTAACAAACATAGAGTCCCTATCTCCGGATGCATCTCCTTAATGATTTATGGAATTGATATTAATATCCCTCCAGTAACTGCATTGCTAAAGTTAGACTGGGGGAGGGGTTTATTATTTTTTTTCTAGCTTGTATTAAATGAAAGGGATCATTTATATTTTATTAACTGCTTTTGCAAGTTTTTTTTGTTTTGTTTTGTTTGCTTTTAGACAAGAGTCTTAGTTTCAGTTTTAATTAGTCAACAAGGCCAGATTACTGGTATTAAAACACACACACACACACACACACACACACACACGCACACACACACACACACACACACACACACACACACACACACAGACAGGCAATCCAAACCCATGTTAAATTTCTAATTCCTTTAGACCCCCGGTAAAATCATCCAAATTGTACATGTTAAAAAATGGTACCAAAATAGTATAGTAAGTGCTATGTACATATAATATACATGTATCAAAATAGTATAGTAAGTGCTATGTATATATAATACATAATACATGTATAGAATCAGAAAACATCATAAACAAAAAAATATAGTTAGGATTTATTTACCTTTGAGTGCCGCTTGCTATGCCCATATTCCCTAATAAGGGTTATCATCAGCATCGTTTCCATATAAATCATCTTCTTACTTCTCTCTTTAACATCACTAGCAATCTTGGGACCTATAGCTAACCCTTTCAACTTTTAATTAAGGAGTAAATTGTCCTATAAATACAGTTTTGTAACCACTCACAATAGAACAAAATTTTACCGTTCCACCATTTTGAAACAAGTGAGGCCAACCAAAAGCAGACCACCATCTCCGTAAGGAGATGCCGACCAATAGCAGACCAGAATTGTAGTGACGCGTTGCAGGGACGGCAATTGAAAATAAGTGTAATTACCTAAAAACGCCTACAGATGGAGACAAAACAACCCAAATTTGTAAGTCAGGGACGCTGTAACAAAGGGGGTCCACTACACACACACACACACACACACACACACACATATATATATATATATATATATATATATATATATATATATATATATATATATATATATATATATATATATATATATATATATATATATATGTGTGTGTGTGTGTGTGTGTGTGTGTGTGTAGTGGGATCGTAAGACGTCGTAAGTCATGACGCTGACTAATAGCAGACCAGCATTGTCGTGACGTAAGCAGTGACACAGTGACG
Source organism: Hippichthys cyanospilos (assembly GCF_059441005.1). Classification (NCBI taxonomy): domain Eukaryota; kingdom Metazoa; phylum Chordata; class Actinopteri; order Syngnathiformes; family Syngnathidae; genus Hippichthys; species Hippichthys cyanospilos. The sequence continues at coordinate 20,005,994 of NC_142378.1, forward strand.
CGTTAGCTTGTATAGTCTGTGGTATAGTGATATCGTACTATAGAGGTGACAACAAAATATCTTTGAATCTTGGACTTGTCAGTTTTGCATGAATGTTTCTACAAAGTTAATTGGCATTCCTAAAAATTTCTGCAGTGATGTTTTCGCTTTGGATTGAGCAAGCACACAATACTGCACACTGGCCAATGAAAGGTGTCTTTTCCCTTGTTTATTGTCATTATACATTATTGATTATTTTTTAAAAACACCTGAACCCTAACCTCATTAAACCCATTTTTTTGTTAAGGAACACAAAATACTGCTTTCTACTCATACCGTTACTAGAATATTATATTTAGTGAATCATAATCAAGCTCGAGTCGGTACCAAAGCTTTTAAGAGTTGAAACAAAGTAAAACACAAGACTGAGTCAATAGGGGACTAAAACTTGGTTTATGCTTGACGCGTCCACGAGCTCCGCGCACCAAAATGACATAATTTTAGCAACCACGCTCCTCCGTGCGACATCCGTGTGGGCCAGATTTTCTGCAGCGCGTACCTTCTGGAATTTTGCTCTGCACGGAAAAAAATGGCATCTGAACTATTGTTTATGGAAGTGTGCTAGTACAAACACCTTCATGATTAAGATGAAAAAGATTATCGTTGTCACCGTGACCTAAATACCATAAACAACTCCTAGAGTGCACAGGCACTGGACTGGGCAGAGATGAGAAGTCAGTTAAACAACCTTAAAATAATTTAGATCGTAAGAATCTACTACAATTCTCTACCTTGGTTATAGTCGTGTTGTTTGTATGCGGGTAGACGCCATTTACTAGCACCTATAGAATGGGAGAATATTAGTATAAAGTGCTGCAAAACGCGTGCTGGTGAGATCATACTTGTCTCATTTTTGCACGGAGAATTCACACTGAATTTTTTTGCCTTGTACTTGTGATTTGTGCAATAACAATAAAGTTTAATCTAATCTGATCTAATCTAATTCACACGTCAGGCATAAACCAATCTTAATGGCCCTTTTTTCCCCCTCTACCATATACCATTGTGAGACAGTACCACCATCTATTTTCTATAGCTGCTTATTCTCACTTGAGTCGCTCAGCTCGGGCAGTAGGCGGGGGACACCCTGACCTGGTTGCCAGCCAATTGCACATAGGGACCAACAACTTTCACGCACCCAATCACATCTAATTTGTTTGATTTTAGTTTGCCAAACTAAAATCTGCTCCCAATATTAGATGGAATAAATGATAGAACTGACAGTTGAAAAAATAATTTGTTGAATAAATTTTGTGTATGTTCGTCAAACATTAAGCTAGTTTTGAAATCAGAGGTCGATAATTCACAGTTTGACACCTGTGATTTAGAGTGACTACACTTGCCATACATGTTTTTTGAGTGTGCAAGGAAGCCGGAGTGCCCGGAGAGAATCCATGGGCGGACGTACCACTGAGCCGACCGGGAGCATAACATTTGCATTAAAAATCAGGGCGTGCAAGTGCAAGAGGAATTCAATGTTGCAGAAGTAGAAATGCACTTGCTGGTCCTTGTATGACATTGGCGTGCCTTCATGCAGGTCAACTGTTGCTTCTTCCCTTGTGGATGAAATGCTGTGGATGTGACATACAATTAGAAAATCGCTTTGTAACCAAGGCCTCCTTGAAAGCACCAATCCCCCACCCCCAGTAGTTGTGCTATGCGTCAATTTGCAAATTGTCTGTCCCTCCGTTCATTAATTGTCATACTTTTTTCAATGAATTCATTTCAACACTGATTCCAAGGGATTGTCCCTCACTGTTGCCATATTGGAGACCAACTTCAAATGTGAGTTATATAACTGCTATCTTAGACCCTACCCTATAGAAATAATGTAACAATAATATTTTTTAAATGATGATAAAAACATTTTCAATAATTGATTTATACAGTAATGGTGGAGGATTTTCATATTCTGCGGTGAAGTGGAGTTTTTATCCCTCTCCCCAAACTCCTTATCCAGCCATTCATGAGGGTGCTATTAAAATATTTATGTGTCATTTCAGAATTGAAGGACATTTTGGCATCAAAATTCCTGAAAAATTAAACGTAACTTTTCAGATTTTCTGCTTCATGTAATCAACTATCATAGGCTTGAGTAGGTTAGCTTACAAAACATTTTTAAACATTTTTATTACATGTTTTAACAAATAAATACATTTGCTCCAATCACAGTTACCAGGGTTGCAGGTAACAGGGTGACAGTGTGTTAGCTTCTTCTCAGAAGTACCTATTTCTGAATGATAACCTGCATCTTTGTTTTGTAATGAGAAGTCATCAAACAACAGAAACATCTTACATGCTCGATGTTGAGAATCTGTCCATTGATGTCCGAAAGCAGAAGTCACAGTTAAGAACACAATCCTGTAGTATGCACATATTTAGTGACAAATTGAATATAAATATTTGAAATGACACATAGGGATATTATAATGTTTTGTTTCTCAGGTTCAAGAATTTCAATCCATTTCATTGTTTTTTCAAATCGGCTCTTCAACATTTTGGGTTTTCGACCCCTCCACCACCTTGTGCAACAAAAAAGACCAGCTTTTAATCACAACTGTTACGTAATTTTTTTACAGTTAATGGGTACTAACTCCTTGATGAGTGAATTCTGTGAAGTAAGATTGGCCTGCTGCTGCTCATTGAACTTACGTTAATATAGGTTATAAAACGTGTTTCCTAAAACCTTTCTTCCCCATGTGCAGTGCTCTCCCAATCAAGCACAGAGGCTGAACAGGCATGTGTCTCTTATTTGGTTGCAAACCTTTGGTTTTACAACACAAAGCATACAGTGCGCCAGAGCTTAGCGAGCTGATGATAACTCTTCCTGAGTATCCGCAGCCCCAAGCTCCAACTCCCTGCCACCACACTGAACTTCCTAAAGGGCTAGGCATAGCCTGTGTTCATCCCTGTTGCCGTAGCTTTGAGACACAGGGGATTCTCTCTCCCTAACTGAAGTTGCCCTTGAGGTATGCGGCTGTTGCACGTTGACAAAACCCAAGCCTGTAGCCGAAAAAACAAGACGTTGAGGATACAGTTTACAATGCAGGAGCAGTTTTAGTTTAATTCCTTTTATTTTGTTCTACACCCTGCTTTAACACACGTACATCACATAGTCCATCTGCCAGGCATGCTGCTCATTCTCCCTCCCATGCTAATACATAGGTGTCAAACTCCAGTCCTCGAGGGCTGGTACCCTGCGTAATTCCTTCTCTCTGTAACACACCTTATTAAAATGATTAGGATCATTTTCAAGTTTCTGCAGAGCTTGCTGATGAGCAAATCATTTTAATCAGGTATTTGGACGAGAGTAACCTGGCAAAACTCAATCCAATGTTATTTGTCATCCTTAAGGGTCAATGGTCCATGCTTAGACCAGTCCCTCATGTATAACCTGTTTGCCTTGTGTAACCCTACCAGGGGCGTAAAGCCTCAGACAACTTAGCTCCTAGGATCATCGGCACACACAAACTCATGATAAGGTGATGTCCCACAGAGGGGTAGTTCTAAACTTATTTATGTTTTTAACGGTTTGTAAATCATACAAATTAAATACACGTATGCCTTTGAACCAAATACATGAAGATTATCCTTTTTGATTAAGCTGTCCCTTTTTCATCAGATAATTCCTTCAATATTTTTTCATTATGTTGGTGATTTTGGTGTTAAGTCATCATTTTTCAATTAATGTGAACGACCTGAATTTGAGGTTTTCAAACTTTTGACCATGACTGTGTTTGAAGAAAATTGTAAGAAGGAGTTGGTAAAATATTGTGGAGTAGTGGTACGCACATCTTACAGAGGGCTGAGAGGCTCCAGGTACTCGTGTTACCTTCCCATACCCCAACATTGCTGATAACTGGTTCATTGAAGACTAATAATGACCAATAGGTAAAACTCAATCAGACTCAAAGCAAGGACTACCACTGCGGTCACCGAATGCATCATTTATTCATTACATAAAGTGCAGATATAATTTAGAGCTGGTTAAATAAAATATCATCCAGTGTTTAGACACACTTGTCATGAAAGCGCTTTGCCAAAGGTATGAAACCCAATTTACATTTAGACAAAGGCAAATTTACACTGTTGTCATCCATATGCTGAGCACACCACTGATGGACTACACATTTCCATATACTGTAGTGAGGGTTGAAACCAACTGTTTGTTTGTGAAATGCTTAAGGTAGGAAATGTATGACATGGTAACTGCAGTCTGCAAAATAACATTTTGTGCATATTTTCTGACAATAATCTAACAAATGCAGGGTGGATCTTTATATGCCACTGCAACGAATATACTTTGTTAATCTGCAAATACAAAGTATTTTTTCAATCGTTATGTGTGTATGTGTATTATGCCACGATGCAAGGATTCTTTAGAGTGATACGAAAACCTTAATTATTTTTTGAGTAAATTCCAAATGACATTCTTATCTTGACTTGTCACATTTGTTTCCCCGCATACTTAAACTTTTACATTTTCGTCAAAGTCATGAATTCTTTTGTGAATGCTTTTTCTCGGTGTTGCTGACTAAAGTGCCATCTGTTTAGACAAAAGATGACACTGACTGAGCACGGTTATTGTTTTTCTGCACCTCTGGACTTTGCAGATGTAATTAAACACTTGCTGATTAGTGTAACTGCAGCTTGCTGTCATTGAGTTTTTTGGTCAAAGACATTCCCTACGGATGACAAATGTTTAATGGGGCCCATTGATGGGCACATTGCATAGATTCATCTGTTTCTACAATCGATTTGTTCCGTAGAATTTAACTTATATGGCCGGATCGTGAGCAGATAGGCACATGCTGACTTCAGTAACGATCCCTGGCCCGTTGAGACTGGAAATAGATTTACTTGTCTAAGTTGCAAACCTGTGAAAGGGCACTCTTTGAGAACAGAGATCAGACATAATTGTATTGAACACATTCTTACTCAAAACATTATGGATTTTCTCAAGCCCTATGCAACGTTTGTCAAGATTTGTTTAAATGAGCCTAGCTGTTTAAAATTCTGCTAATAGTTGACATAGGAACAGATAAAAATGTTTTAAAAAGATTCATTTTGTTGAAAAAATTTCGCCATCTAACAAGGAGGTTCCCTTATTAATATCCAAGTCCATCTCATATCATTTGGCACTTCAGAAACGATGCCTGCTTTGGCGAGAGGTCGAACAACAGTACAAGCAGACACGTTAGCCCAGGGATCCACAATCCATTCGCAAATTGTGGCGTAATTCACCCTGCATTGTCTGACAGTCTCCAATCAATCAATCAATTGATCAAATTTTATTTGTATAGCTAGCCCTAAATCACCGAAGTCTCAAAGGGCTTCACAGATGAAAAGAGGTCATGTCGAGACTTCTTTCGAAAAAAAAAGAAGTCATACAGAGACATCTTTTCGGTGCAAGGTACACAACAGCATCCCCTGTCAAAGCACCCGGAAGGAGAAGGAAAAACTCAAAATCCGTAATTAGGGGAACATCACAAACCTCTAGAAGGGACCACAGGTGGGAGGAGCCCCCTTCCAGGCCCACAGGTTGAAGTGATGCTGCATGTACCAAATACAGACAAAAAGATACACACTACAGACAATTACAGGTAAACAATATACTGTAGATTACACAAAACATTGTGCTATATAGTGCAATGATGACTTGACAGCAGGCAAAGCCATTGGGCAGGAACCTTCCCACAGTCCAACCAAGTGGACCGCAGACGATCGATCTCTTAACCCGCGGTGGTTGATCAGCGCAGGGCCAAACGGGGGCCGTCAAGTCAACCTTCACCATCTTGCTAGCCCCCTCTCCGAGCCGGAAGAAGGGGGCAGGAATTTCAAATGAACGTGCGTCCACTGGACGCAACGTTTTTTTTTGTAGGGGAGTCGCTAAACAATTGTTTCACACGAGACAATTGCAGCCTGTAGCAGAGGGCTTTGTTTCGTTGCCTTAGCCAATTGCTACTTTCACAGAGTATTATATCAGATATCGTTCAAGGTAGGACCCAAGCAGTCTATCAGTCTAGCAGTCCACTAACGCGTGGGTCAAGAAGGCAAACCCATCTAAACTTTTCCCCATCCAAACCAACAAAGTCGGCTGTCTGGGAGGTTTTCTGATTTTGAAAACGAGACTGGCAGAACAAAGGTAGAGGGAAATAGACTCATGAAATCATAACATTGAATGACAGAATACTCAATGTATTATTAATTAATGCACGTAGTATTTGAACGATTGATTTGAAATAAACTACTATCGCTCGATGGTAGTTAATTTCCAAACAGTCATCTTTCCTTTGAAAAATCACAATGAGGTGGCAATTTTTGTCCATGGTAATGGCAACCAAGCATAATAGTAAAAACAAATTATTGTGGCCTGTTTTGCGTATTGCCACCATGCTGGTCCCTTTCCTTTCGACGGTGTGGCTCACAGGAATGTCAAAAGTGAGCGGCACCTCCATGTTAGTGATGTGGTAGGGCTGGATGTCTTTGTCTGCTATGTTTTTGCAGCAGTGGGAGCAGAAGATTGACCAGCCTTTCCTTACAATCTGTCAGAAGTTGCTGCGCCATGGTAACAATTGCCCAGCTAGATAAAACGATAGCACCAAGAGGCCTCTCATGTCTTCTGTGACCTTAACTGCCCACAGTCAAATGGTGACTGTTGAAACACTCCTGCTGGCTGTTCTTTGAGCATGAATCCATTGCTTAAGTTGGCCATCCAACTTGGGCCACCTTGTCTTGTTCCTGTGGAAATTCACCTGCATCTTTTTGACTTGGCAAAGGTCATTTTCTTGCTTTCTCTACTTGCGAACCATGGACTCATGGATTTTAAACTTTCCCACTGCTGCTGGATTCCCATGTTGTCAATGTCTCCTTGTAGGTGCCATTTTCAAAGGTTTTACATTTTTGCCAAACCAAAGTTTGTCACGGCTGTGACTCGGGCAGGTAGATTGTGAACCCCGGGACACACGAGAGACAGCGTGGAGTTGAAAAAACGGTTTATTAACACAAAAAGCACGCACCGCGTGAGAATCTAACCAAGATACTTCAAAGTACAACAAAAGATAATATGGGACTCAAAGTACAACTGAAAGAGACTATGCGAAAGGTGCAAGAACTTACTGAGATTTGGGGGGGGGCAGAACCAGCAGGAGGACGTCGCCGAAAATGCAAAGTAACAGAGTAAAGTGCTGACCAACTGGCAGACTGGGGGCAAGGAGGAAAAGTAGCAAATAAAACACGAGAGCAGGGGCGCTAGGAATCGAGGGAACGAGGAACGAGGGAATTGCATGTACTCGAGAGGGCTACAAACGCAATAATCCGGCGACGCCCTCCAGCTCTGACCGCGCCTAAATAGTCTCCTGATTGGAATGAGGAGCAGGTGTGCGGCCAGTGGTTCTGCTCCCCAATCTGCAAACAGGACAACACATTAGGGACGCAGGATGTGACAAAGTTATGCCCAACACGCCTTCAGCCTCCACTTTCTTGCCCACCCATCCTCCTTTAATGTATGCATCCTGTCCACTATCACTTTCTCCTTTTTTATGTGAGCAGGAGTTGGCAGGATATTATTTCAGTTATTTAAGTTGAGCACTTGCCGAGAACACTCAGCAGCATTTACAGATTTTGGAATCTGGTTGATTGATTTTGATAGTTTAAGACTTTTAAATGTGTCTTTTGGCCGTGAAGCTCGAACCGTTCAAGAAATTGTATTTTATATTGATTTGGATAAATATTAAATAAATATTAAATTAAAGTCAACATTGTCGTTGTACATTGTAGTTGTAAAGGTAAGCATGTTGTTTGTGGATTAAAACATGAATTTGTAGTCTGCCGTTGTTTACATTCCAGTTGGTACGTGTCTGTTTTCTTACATCACCATTGAGAAACTCTTTGAAACTCAATCTTCACACATCGATTGCAGCTCAAAAATCTTCTGGACAGCAGGAGCTAGGAACATTGCAATTAAGAAATGAGATGAGTCCACCTTCTGTAGGCAAATTCGTGTTTGTTACAAGCACTCTGATTGGCTCTTAGCCAAGAAATGCAAACCAGTCCATGCAGTGTGGAAGAGTGAAACAATGAGAGTGGGATCGTGTTTTAGCGGGCATATGTTTGTTGTATCTTGTTCAAAAGCCATTCGGGACTGTGGGCGGGTGATTGATTTTCAGTTTAAGGACGCCTTGATCTTAGATGAGGCGCAAAGTCCCAACCAGCGACGTGAACTTGCTTATTTTGAGCCTCATAAATGTATAACATATGTGACAATCATTTGTGACGCATGTATAAAAATCTTAGAATCCTTATCTGCAACAAAAGATTAAAAAGATTGCTCTCCCAATTTCACTTGTGTCTGAATCTAAAACATTCATATAAAAATAAATTCTACAGCTGCTTCATTAACATGTGTCTTTTCATCACACAACTGGCATAGTTTGATCCAGTTAACTTTTTTTGGCATTAACATTTGGCAAAGGACATGCCCACTTTTAGAATGGCCATGCATTTTTTTTCTTGTTTAGTAATATCGGTACCATAAAACTCATATTTAATAAGAAATTAAATCTTCCAATGTGCCAAATGTAAATTATATACAAATATTTAACAGTGGAAAGTGGAAAACAATATCATGATTTAGGTCCTTTAAAACCGCCAGCAAGAGTTGATTGTAGTCGGACGTAAATAATTCCTCCACCCCCTCAACTTTCTGATCAAAGTCATGGCTCTCATTGACTTGCACAAGCGTGAAATATGTCCATTTTTATTGGCATGTGATTATGACAGTATGTAGCTCAGATACATGGTAAAGTTGTCATATTTATTTGTATAGCTTTTAATCATAAGAGTCTCAAAAGATTTTTTACGCCCACGGTGGTAATACTATCGGCTTATGACCGCCCCCCCCCCCCATCACCACCAAAAAGAGCACACTGACAACTTTCAAAGCGTTAAAGACATTTAGACCCAAGATAAAGAAATGAAAAACAGTTTACTGAAAGGTTGTATAATGAAATTTATTTAGAAATGCTTTAAAAAATCTATCAAATATGTGGAGGAACCTGGACACATATTCTATTTGTGTGTATCATAACAGCTCCTTGCTGCCTCACCTGAGTTTGTTAACCTCAGACCCCAACTTTAATGTTGTTTACTTTAATGTCATGTACTTAATGGTGAGTACATTGATTTTATTATTCCCCTTTAGTTCTTCTTCTCAAATTGTTCTCTTATGGCATGTTTTATAATTTCATCCATCCATCCATCTTCTATAGCAGCTTATCCTCACCAAGGTCAGTCGCTGGAGTGAGGGTGTCTATCCCAGCTATCTGCGGACAATCAGTGGGGGACATCCTAAACTGGTTGCCAGCCAATTGCAGCAGTTATTTTTGAACTTGCATAAACTCAAAAGTTTTAAAGACTATAGATGTGCACGTTCCGCCACCAGAGCTTTATGCTTTTATTTGACTGTTTCCAATAAGAATACCCATCGCACCTGCTCCTAATTCATCCGCTATTGATTTTCTTCAGGTTTTCATAATTGAAATATGATCTCTCATACCAAACAGGAAATTATTAATCAACAGCTTTCCAATAATCTTTCATGTCAGGGTTCTGTATCCTTTTCTACCAGCTCACTCTCAGAGTTTGATCCAACTCAGCCAATCAGCTTCAGGAACGTTCAACGGCTCACACAGGGAGCAGGAATAAATCATGGTGACTGCTTTCAATCAATCAATCAATCAAATTGTATTTGTATAGCCCTGAATCACCAAAGTCTCAAAGGGCTTCACAGATGACAAGAGGTCATGTCGAGACTTCTTTCGAAAAAAGAAGTCATACAGAGACATCTATTTGGTGTAAGGTACACAACAGCATCCCCTGTCAAAGCTCCCAGAGGGGAAGGAAAAACTAAAAAATCCCAATTTGGGTAAAATAAAAACAATCAGAATGGACCACAGGTGGGAGGAGTCCCCTTGCAGGCCCACAGGTTGAAGTGGATGCTGCATGTGCCAAATACAGTCAAATAGATACACATTACAGACAAATACAGGCACACAATATAGATTACAGAAAACATATTGTGTTATATAGTGCAATGGTGACTTAACAGCAGGCAAAGCCATTGGGCTCCGGGGAAGTTCCACCCTCCATGTAATATAATTTGATGATAACCAGACCTATCATTCAATTTAAAACATAACGTTTGTCATTATTATTTTGAAATTTACAATAATTTCATTCATTTTTAATGAAAAATGGTCTAAATCTTACACACTTTCCCTTTAAGGGGTGACAGTATCTCTTTTGCGTTAAACTGGTGACTTTTTTAAAAATTTTATTTTTATTTTAAACCATCCACTGCAGTTTTAGATCTTACTTTAGGAATAAACTGTAGGGTTTTGTGATCATTTTTACTTCTTTTCGTAGCAGATTGACTGTGCATACCTTATGTAGTAAAAAGTAAGACTGATGCAAAATGATTTCCTTTTGCAACCAATTAATTGACAATTAAATGCTTCATATTCAAGACCAGGGATTGCCAATCTTTAACATTCAAAAAGCCATTTTGATCCGCGCATTGTTGTCTTGTCTACGGACAAGATAACTCTGCAGGCTGAAAACACTTTACATCTGTGTATGTACGTACGTTATTTTCATTGAAAAAAAACAAAAAACAAGCAGACTGAACCGAAGTCTGAATCTATCCATATTTACAAACAGGGGCATTAAGATAAGATTTATTCTGTATTAGGAATTCTTCAAGCGCTCCAGTTTTTATTGTTTATTTCCCTTGTTATCTTCTTTTGAAACATCTGCTTTTAACCTGGAAGGCTGCGCTGTATTTTCTGTTTACATTCTCCTTTGTCATTTAGATCTTAGCAATGTTTGTGTTAACAAAGGTTGTTTTTTAACCTTTCAACCAAGTATTCAATCTTACTTTCCTGATTTCAAGAAAAGAACTATCAGATTGACCCAGCAAATGAGTCCATCCTTGCTCACACACAGGGGCATTAAGATAACTTTGCGTGTGTGTGTGTTAAAAATTCTTCAAGAGCTTCAGTTTCCAAATGTTAAGTTATGTCTTACTCTGTGTGCTTTTAATCTGGAAGGCCGTGCTCAATTTCCATTTCCTGTTTTTACCTTCCCTAAACTGCCTCGAATCATGTTTCAAGTTTTAAAAGTTTCCTTGTCATATGCATAGCAGTGACGGTCCGTAATTTTCACACGTACGCCTTCTGTGACGTCAGACTCTCAAATAAATACCCCTCACTAAACTACACGGAATATTTTCCAGAGCTTTTAAAGGTAAATAAACCCGCATCAGCCATTACAACTTGTCATTATGCTGTCAATTAAAGAATTAATAATAATTTAATGTATCCACAAAGTTTTCTGAAGTCCAAATTACAAATTACAGTTTAATATAAGAACATCATTTTACTATTAATTGAATATGAACAAAATAAAATAACACAAAAATATTAAAAATGAAACAATAAATATAGAAAATGCTTGCACTCACCAAAACAAATGGCGGTCATAATCGATCAGTCTTTTCAATATCTCCTAACTTTTCTTGACCTCTTCTTGCTCAATCTTTGTTTTTGCACTGAGATGTACAGTGTGTCCACTTGGGTGTTCCCAAAAGTTTTTTTTAAAAGCATCCTAGTGCATTGAGGAGCTCTCCTTACCTTTGAATTGAGATGTACAATACTGTATATCCACTTGGGTGTCCCAAGAAGTTTTTAAAAGCACCGTAGGACGTGTGTCCAGCCATGCTTTTGTGTCTACTTGCTGCCTTGGTTGAACAGTTGAAGTTTGAAAATCCAGTGTAGCTCCAAACACCAAATCGATCCTTTGCAAACACAAGGCATGCCCTGCAGAACAATTTGCCAGGGTTAGCTCACGCCCCAGTCAGAAATATGGACAAGTTGGGACAGGTTAGCTATTAGCTACGCTACGCCTCTAAATCAATCAGAGAAAGCCAACACAGCGTAGCTTGCTTGATGAGCATTGCAACACCTTCCTGCAGTGAGCATCCACGTGACGTTCGACGTGAGGGCTCTAAATGGCGATCTTATGACTTGTTTGGCTATTACAGCTCTCTAGTAAGTTAAATGGGCCGATCACAAATCCATCTGCGCTTGTGCAGAAGCCCTCACCTGTTGACACGAATGCCCTACCGTCTTTGGGAGCAGGCAGTTTACATACAGCCTGGTGACACAAGTTAGCTGAATTCTAATTGAGTAAAAACTCCCACTTAAAATTACAACACTAGAAGGAGCATAACCAAATGGATATACGGTTAAATGACACGGAAAGAACAGCATATGGAGAATCATTTATTTATAAATAAAAAAAATATTATATATATTTAGTAACTTTCATTATACTTATTATAAATGTTATAGTTTATTATAGTTATGATAATGATGACAGGTTATGTTTGGCCAGTAGAGAAGGCCTTGGTGGCCCTGACGGTCCACCACTGATGCATAGTAATACCACACAATGAAATTCTTATTCTGTTCACATCTCCGAGGAGACCACATTCCATAATCGAGAAAATAATAAAGTAGGTAATAAAATGAAAAAGTCTTTTTGTGTTCCGTCGCACCAAACACATCCTATAGATGTTGCTGTATCATGCAAACATGCAATTCTTCAATTCAAATGCGTACCTGAACCAAGTATTATTTTCCCAAACCTCGGAGAGCACCAACATGAAGATGATAGAGCCGCATGCGGTTCCCGAGCTGCCGGTTGCCGACCCCTGTTCTAGATCTTATTGTCAACAAGATTAGTTTTACAGTTTTCAGTCATCATTACTGTTTTTGGTTTGGAAAGCCTTGCACCATAATTCAATACATCAACCTCTGATTACTATTCTTCATTTTTAGTCATGTATTTCATAGAAGGTAATTTTTGTCATTTCACATGGGTTTCATTAATGTAGGCTGACTGTTTTTTGTATTCTGGGCAGGAGCAAAAAAAACAATAAAGACCACTGAAGCAGTGCAATAATACTTGCTGACATTCCGACCTGTCGTATTGTGCCATGTCGAATCATTGAGTAAACACATTGGCTCAGTGGCACTCGGAGGCCTCATCTGCCAGTTAGTAGCATGGACAACCAACGCAAGTTACTGTAATTGTTGATGGCACGGGTAGGAGCTACATATTCTAACCTCACAAGCACCTCATCTTTTAAAATGTCACCAAATGGTAACAGTCATTTTTTTTTTTATGGGCATTACAGGTAATAAAGGGGATTATTAATTGTAATGTATCCAGCTGTACAAATTGAGAAGATTGAGGGTAAAAACGTGCAGACGAAGGCTTCGGTAACAACAAGATATTACAAAGTGTGACTGCAGAGTTTATATATGGCATTTTCATCCTTCGTATTATAGCCTTCCAAACATGACAGCAATCTTCCTGGTGCTCACACTGACGAGGAAAATTTAATTACTTAAATATGTCTTATAATCTTCTTAAAATGTTTGTATGAAAAAGGATTATTCTTTCATTGATTGGATTTACTTTTATGGTATAAAACCAATAACAATAAATAAATAATCAAACTAAAGCAAAGTTTTGCGTGCCTTTGTCAAAAATGATTTGCCCTTCTTAAGTTTTTTTTGATTGCTTTTTAGCAATACCATTAATTAAATGCTTAGCACTTTGTTTAAATGCCATGATTAAATGTTCCACAATTATTTTTTTTCCTGCATTGCTTTTGGCCTCGTATGTTGACACAGATTTTATAAAACCACTCTGCTTTAAGTATATGAATGTTCCTCTCACAAAATACATGTGTGATCTGTACTTCGTAAAACCTTTTTGCTCATCCACAGTTTACCATATTTTTCAGAATATAAAATGACTAACTGCAACTGCCGCAACTGCAAAAATAAAAAAAAAAAAAAGGCATGAATAAGCAGCACTTGACTATGAGCCGCAGGTTATAACATCAGAAATTTGCGAAGAAGGACGGTATATGGAAGATGTGTACCTTTTGTTTCAATTTATATTCAAAACCTTTATTTAAAATTCCACTTACAGCAACAGTGTCAACATATAAACACATTGCACATATATACAATCATACATGTTAATATATATATATATATATATATATATATATATATATATATATATATATAATATATATATATATATATATATATATATATATATATATATATATATATATATATATATATATATATATATATATATATATATATATATATATATATATATATATATATATATATATATATATATATATATATATATATATATATATATAATCACACAAGTTCTTATTCATATTCTTCATAATTTTTATCTTTTTAATACTATAATTAAAAAAAAAATGCAATTTCATTGTTGTTCAACAAAATAAAGACATTTTGGTTACTGGTGGAATGCCTCCAAAAAAAAAAAAAAAAACTGCACATAAGCCGCACTGGACTATGAGCCACAGGGTTCAAATCATGAGAAAAAAAAAGTGGCTTATAGTCCCAAAATTACATTAGTTTACAGTGAGCAGATTCTTTGGATCTTGATATATCAATTTAGCAGACATTTTCAAAAAGTCACATTTTTGGATGTCGACCCCCCTCCCCCCCCCCCCCTCCCCACCGCCACCGCCAACAATTTGACCTATTGATTATTGGCCAGTGGTTTCTTGCTTCTCTTGTTTCCCATGCCTCTTATGTTCCCAGTGTTCCTGGACTCATTACAGACCAATCAGCCCCAGGCATTGGAGTGTGCACCCACAGGGAGCAATAACTGTAAATAAACACCACTGCAAGTTCTCTGATAACATGTTAGCTAGATGATAACAGGTCTTCTTAAGCAGGCCTGTTGTCCTTTTCTTTACCTTGGGCTTGGCAAAGATTCTTTAGGTTTGCTTTGTTCTTTTATCCCAGGATCTTACGAAATGAATAAAAAGAAGGAAATCATATGTATACACGAACTTAATATGAAGGAAAGGAAAAAAAAAATATGGTGGAGGCTTCCAGGAAACAAAGAGGCAGACAAACGTGTAGATCTACCATTGTGCTTTTCAGTCACTTCATGTTCAAGATAACATGTCAAATTAATTGAAATTAACTAGCTCTAATAAACTCACAGCTAACCCACCCGTTAAAGAGTTTGCACAGATGAAAGTAAGGCAGGCATGGTATTTGACTGTTGCAGGGAGTGGAGCTAATGCACCATCTTGGATATGATTGATAACATAACCCATTACTATACCTATTACTTCAGATAGATCACATCAGTCTAGTTGTAGGGCCTTTTGGAAGGAAAAAAATTATACATAGCAAGCTTGAAAATTGCACTTTCATAATGTGAAGGTAGGCCTGCACATTCTCAAATATGTGTGACGGTTTCCTACATATCTCACTGCTCCTCGTGGCCAGCTTTCTTCATGTAGGGTATTTTGAAACTAGAGGCTCAGTGGAGCATAGTCAGACTCAGCAAAATGACTTTCCTATTGTTCCTTCTCATCACACAGTTGTATTTTGTTTTTGTGGCATGCTGTATTAATCTTACCTTCAACATGTTCCACATTTGCAAACACTCATATTAAATATGTGGCTGAAGCACATGAGACATTAGTGTCTTTCGTATTGATATATGATTGCCTATCAGTTTGCTTGTCCTCTATCCTGTTGGTTGTGTAATTTTCAAATCAGACTGCAGTTTTTTTTCAACCCAGATCTATAGTAAATGACATTTGAATCACTCTGCAATGCACATTGCATATACTTGACAGTTTCAATTTCTGGAAAAATTGTGTGTTGACGGCTGATATTCAGAGAAAAAACATTAACTTGGGATATTACCTTTGAGTGGTCATGTCTTACATTTGAAATACAGTAATATTATAATGAAACTAATTACTTTGGAAAGACAGTAATAAGTAATAAATAATGTATTACAGCTTTGAAGTAAGTTGCCCAACACTGTTTATTTGAAAGGAGATGCACCAAATACTTGTGAAAACAAAACAATAGCAATAACGTGAAAAAAGCTTTAGCCTTCACATTTGACCTTAATGTGATAATGAAATAAAATGGTCAACTAAAACCCCAACCTGACCGACACTTAAAAGCTATAATTGAGTATACCTGTTATACAGTTAAGTTCGTAGAAACTTGGAAGATTACTTCTTAAATCTCGCCTGCAGATATAGTGATAAGGTATCAAAGAAGAAGGCAGGCTTAAAGAAATTATGAGGCGGTAGATTGATGTTGCCTCAGTGACATCTTGCCTTCAGACGAGTTGGCAAGAGAGAAAGAGACAGACGTAGGGGGGAAAACAGCCGTTTAGCTGCAGGACTAAACTAAACCCCCGAAACCAAGGCTGCTGGCTGGAATCAATTCTGTCTTTATCAGTCCTTCGTCTGTGTCTAGGAGTCCTGCCCACACAGCGAAGGAGCTGAAGGCGGGACGGATATGTTTTCCGATAATGAAACTGAACACAGCAAAAATGGGTTGAAAAAAAAAGATGCCTGGCCACAGACCCTCAGCAGTACAGCAGTCTTTTAAACTTAAGTGTTGCCATTTAGACAGGTTTGGTCTTGATTGTACCTGGTCAAGTTAAGTGCAAACACTACTACAGTACCGCAGTATATTGTGAACTCATAACGCAAAGCAATGAGGTAAAAAAAAAAAAAAAAAACTAATTTAAGTCAAAAACATTTGCTATGGGATTTCCTGTCAATGTGAGAGAGTAACTAGCATACTTTTGTGTTAGATTTTTTTTGTTACAGTAAAATATACTTGCTCTATACCCACATCCCCCCAAACATACACACTCCCTAACGAATGCAGCATTTACATGCTTGTTGCTCCTCATTTGACAATATACCATAATTCTCCAAATTTAAGACACTTTTTCTCAAAAAACAAAGGCCAAAAAAATGGGTCTGTCTTGTAATATAAATGACTTTTTTTTATGACATTCGGGGAAGTTTACATCCGTCAGCAACATACAATTTTGATGTACAGATACACATTTGTATATCAAAGGTATTCCTATTTCCAGTAAATACAGTAATGGGACAAGCTAAAGGGCAGAAGTCAGTTGGATGTAAGCAATCAGTGCCTTAGTTGCCGCTAACAACAGCTCGTGGTAGCTATGGATGTTATGTAATTATTTTCAATAAAAGAAACGAGCAGACTGAACAAACGTCAAGTCCGTCCATGTTAACACACAAGAATATTACTGTAGCTTTTAACAGAAAAGTGATTCTTGTACCACAGCAGGTTGCAAACTGTGAGGCTACTACAAGGTTTGGGCTAATGGCTTTTGCACGTTGACCGAGAGTGGAGCCTCTAGCCGACCAAGCAGAGTAACGAGGAGGTAAAATCAGCATTCACATTTATTTCAACGGAAGTCTGAGTGAAACTTTCTACAAGGCTCTCTCTATCAGCTGCTCCGTGTGGCAGCCTCTACATCTCCGTCTCACTTGCTCGACCACTCACTTAACCACAAAACAGGTCTCGCTCACTGTAACTGCGACAAATATATAACTCACAGATATGAAAAAATTACAAAGATGGGATTTATTCTGCTTTGCTATAGTTTTTACACTGAGGCCAAACTGTTGGTAAGTCCTTTACATGGTAGCATCGAATATACTAGAATTTGACCCTAAAATTAAGGGTATGTCCTATGCACAACAACCTATTTTGGGGGAATTAGGGGAATATTAACAGACCATCATTGTAACAAACCATCACATATCAATTTTGTTTTCTCACCCAAATTGTATTTGATAAGGTTTAAGTTTAATACTGCATTATGAACTTTTGTTACCATTGTACATTTTGGAGGTAATTTCAAGTCAGTTTTGATTTTTTTTTACAATGTTTTATGCTAGCCTTAACACTAATATCACATTTTTAGGATATGAGTGATGAATGAAATGAATAGCAACATTTACCTTTTTGCCACTTGCCATCATAAGAAAATGTCATACCTGAACCATGAGCGAAGGCTAAGTTCCAATCATGGCTCAACTTGCAAACATGACATGACCAATCTCAGACAATGTGAGCTATGGTTGGTCGTTACTTGATCGCTGACCTCCTTTGATCTCCCTTTCAATCAACAGCAAGAGGCAAAATGGCTGCCCACTTGAGATGGATTTTGCTGCTTTATTCACATTCCATGACATAGAATATCATCTGAATGCTGTTTTTAGATTAGTGGGGATGCAGAAAACGTGTTATCATAAAAAGTTATTTGACTTAAATTCCCTTTTAAGAGTTTCACCTACAACACATGTGGCTTACCAGACAATAAGAAAACAAAGACAATTTCATTTTTTCGAGAGCCAGTTATGGTGTAATTTAGGGGACCACCAGAACCAAGCTGGTCATTTAAACCAAATTAAAATGAGTACATTTCCTTGTGTCCTCTCAAGGATAAAGGCTTGTGTTTAACGCAGCCTGTCAGGACACCAATGAAGAAAATGATGAAGAGAAATGATACACTAGAGGCATAATATGATAGCATTATTTTCAAGGACCACAAATTGTCTTCTTTTACCTCAATTTGAATTATGACCTCAAAAGTCATAATTCATACTATTTTCACTCCCACAACAGACACATAAAGATTCAAGTTTTTGTCTTTTTATTTATTTATTAATTGCTATAAACGTTTTCATCAGCAGCCAGATCTAATTTTATATTATCCTAATTAATGTGTATTCCCCTACAATGGCAGCAACACTATAAAGACGTCAACACGGGATTGATAGTAAATATAGTAACATTACATCAATGTCTTTCAGATCAAAGGAACCAATTCAAAAACTTTGAGATGTACCACAGTAGTTTTAATACTCCCCGTTTTCACACGCAAACAGCTTTCTGAGTTTTGAATGTTCCAACAGGTTCTTCCCGAGTCCCACCACTGCACTAAGGTGTTTGTGTACCTACCAGGCACCATTGCGACTCAGCAGTTGCATTCACTACTCTCGTCAGTTTAATAATTTGAAACAATGGAAGGAGAAAAGATTATGATAATAATGACTGAAGCAATTGAAGAACGTGAAGGCAGCATAGCAGATGTGCAGGATAGCATACCTTGTACACAGGCAAACTCAGGCAAATAGCAATCATAAGGAGCTCGAAGCGCAGCAATGTCAGTTTAATATTTTGAAATATTGGACGGAGAGGAGATAATGATAGGTATATGGATGATTTGGAAAAGGCTCTCGTGTGTATTTACGGTGACGAGGAAATCCTACACCAATTATATGGCAGCGCTTAGCATATCCTCGCCAAAAGGGCGAGCCGCTGACAGATCGCTCACCTTTGGTGTGTGCTTCCGCATTTTCAGGGTGTGATTTGTAACATGAATCTTTGAAAAAAATACATGGGACTGAGCACTGACTTAAACGGATTGACGTCCATCGATTGGGGTCAGTACAGGTCATCCATGTATTTTCAAGAGGATTCCCGTCACAAAGCACTCATTGAAAGAACAGAAGTGTTCGTTCCATTAGCTACTCATAGCACAGTTAGAATAAAGTATATCAGTTTATTAGCATGAATCTAGCCAAGATGAATACAAATAATAAAAAAGAATAAGTCTTCTGCAGCATGTTGAAACAAACGGTGTGAGCTCAAAGGATGCTTCTTAAGTTCCTCATGCTACTAGTTTGCCATTCAGCTTTTTATTTAATGCCACTTGTTGGACAGGATGGATAGAGCAGTTTTTTTGTTTTTTTTTTCCTCTGCTGAGATACAACATCAGTCTGATACCTGGGCGGTATCTCCTTCAAGCTTTGGTCCTCTACTAGGGCCTTGGGAGCTAGAGGGTTTTGCGCAGGGTCTTAGCTGTACCCTGTATTTCACTCCTCTGAACGGAGATGCCATATGTTGTTGCTAATATCTGCTGGAGCCACCCACCCAGCCTGGGGGTACCAGTCCCCTGTGTCCCGATCACTACTGGTCTTTACCTTCCGCATTTTATCTTGTTCTTCCTTCAGTCCTTAGTATTTCTCTAGATTTTTGTGTTCCTTTTTCCAAATGTTACCATCACTCGAGATTGCAACATCTATCATAATTGCTGTCTTCTGATGTTTGTCAGACTGGTTGGCTATCACTAGTTTGTCAGTCTGCATCGTTGCCTGTTTATTCTCTCCTTTATCAGATGTCCGCCGTCTTGATTTTGGGGCCTCCAATCTATATTTGTTACAGATGTGATCATACACTATTCCTGCTACCTGGTTATACCACTCCATGCCCGTCGGCATCTTACACCCTGCTGTGATGTGCTGTACCATCTCTGGGGCTTTTGTACATAGCCTACACCTGGGATCCTCTGGTGTGTTAGAACCTGGCCTCTATATGTGTTTAGGGTTTGTTCTTGTGCTGCCATTAATAGCCCCTCCATATTGTCTTTCAGTCAAGCCTTTTCTACCTCTGGTGTGTTAGAACCTGGCCTCTATATGTGTTTAGGGTTTGTTCTTGTGCTGCCATGATTAGCCCCTCCGTACTGTCTTTCAGTCAAGCCTTTTCCAACCACTGATATGTTTTCTTGATGTCAGCCATTCCATGACAGTGCCCCTGGCTCCTTTTCTTTACTGGGCTTCTATTGTAAGAGGCATTTACTGAGCAATTCGTTCGTGGGGGCCACCACCTTGATGTATTGTTGGAGGCCTGTTGTTTTCTTCTGGATGGTTTCCTGAACGCTTACTTGTCCACAGTCCCCTCTTTCCATTTTGTATACCGTCTTCCGGTGTTGGACTTAGGTTGCAGCGTTCCATGTGTTGTCAGGAAATTCCTTGTCTTTATGTAAGTGGCTTGCATCCAGGGAATCATGCCAGCAGAACATTTGAATACCGGCAAAGCATCTGTGGTTATGGCCTGGGTCCTATTGTTGCTGTTCAGCTGACAATTAGGGATCTGCCCTACCCTCTTTAACTATTTTGCCATAGCTGCCCTCCAAGCTCCTCATGATTGCTGTTTGTCTGTGTACAAGGTACTCTGTCCTGCACACATGCTTCCTTCAGGTACTTCAATTGCTTCGGTCATTATTATCTTTCCCCACCTACAGTAGATATCATTCATCATACTTATCTAGTCCGAATTATATTCCAATGTCATTGCTATATGTCCTTGTAAGGTGAAACAGAAAGTCAATTTCACATTCAGTCTCAGCAAAAAACGTGAGTGCATATGTTACCAATATCTTAAATATTTAGATTTTGATAAAAAAAAAAAAAAAAAAAGTGGTGACCACAAAAAAGTTTATAACTCCCCACAAGAGTGGCTCGATAGTGCAGTGAATAGCAGATCCACCTGACAGTTAAAGGGACTTCAAAATCACCTGGCTCTAGCCTTCTTGTGTGGAGTTTGTATGTTCTCCCCGAGCCCGCATGGGTTGTCACCGGGCATTGCGGCTTCCTGCCACACCTCAAAAACATGCATCGCAGGGGAATTGGACATAATACATTATCCTCATTGTCCGTGCAACTCTTGTAGTGCCTTTGTCATTACATCAACTATCTTTCATAAGGATAATGAAAAAAGCATGCCATTAACAGCCACCAAAAGTCATTGCATTATGGAATTCGTTCATACAGTATGCTTGAGATATTTATACAGTATTGGAATAGGTTAAGCAAGAAGAAAGTATGAATATTCAAGTTTTGCACTGACATGCTCAAAGCCATCGACCATAGTAGCTTCACTGCCTTCATTTGAAAATACCTGCGTTTTTTCCAAAGTGTGTTATTGTAACTTTTTCTGATATTCACAAAGAGTGCAGGCATCGATACACTTATTCATGTTTGTTGTGCTTCATTCTTATAATTGCTCACACCCTACTTTCAGTTGTGTAATGTTCTCTTTTATTTAGTGTACACATGCAGCACTTGACTGGAGCAATTTAGATGAATTCATTTATGAAGTATATTACTTGTGTATGTCAGTATCCATGTCATGCAGTGACACCCTGATTAGTCAACTAAGCTGCAGCGAGGGTAGTTTTCCTTGCTTGTGTGCTGGGATAAGACACTAATCACTTACCATTAGTGCTTCCTGCGGAAGCTATCAGCGGATGAGCTTGAAATATTTAAAAAAAAACAAACAAAAAAAAAAAACAAAGTCATTACTTATTATATTTGTACAGTCTTGCTTTTTTTTTCCTGTTGTGGCTTCTTACTAGCTTGCTGTATTTAAAATACAAGTATATATTTTCTCCATACATTTATAAATTTACATTCCCACTTCTTTGGTGCTCTTCTAGGAGCAGGATGTGTGATGCAAGCTAATGAGTAGATTAGCTCTGTCCTGTGGCAACCAGAGTGAGATATTGTTTGAGAATGTGGTGCTTAGCCCATCTGTCTATAATCACATGCATGTGCTAATCAATGTGTGCTTCAGCTACCTGGTAACCTTGTGAGATAGCAGGATTTCTGAGAGTATTTGAGATCCAAATTCCATATTGCCAAACCTCAAGCTTGAGGATGATCAACAAAATTTTGCAGACCCAACCATATAGTCGTGGAAGAAGCAAAAAAAAAAAAAAAAAAAGAAAATAGGAGTTACATTCAGTAAGCATATAAACAAGAGGTGGTGTATAAACCTTGGTTCATGGTCCCATTTGTGGCCCATCATTCATTTATAGAGGTCAATGACATATACTCAGACATTTGACATGACCCACAAGGCTATTTATAAAGAAATAAAGGGTGGTGTTTGGCAGAGTGTAAAGGGAGGCTATTGAAATACCAGATGCCGCTACTCACAATAATTTGGTTAATTTGTAAATAAGGCACACCAACAGCTGAGCTTAAGTTGTAAAACAACTTTATCTTTAGCCATTTGCAGGTGATTTAGAGCTAAAATCCTAACTGACGATCGGCTCTCCTGTGGTCCTCAGAGGTAGAAAAGCCAAATACTGGGCGTTCTTGTGTTAAAGCTTTTTTAGCTATGCAAAGAAAGAAACGACTGCACTGCATAACATTTTGACAAATAAAAATTCATTTTAGTGGCAAAACTTATTTTTTTCACTTTCTGATCTCTGTCAAGGTGTGATTTATAAACATAACACAATTACACTAAGTTAAGGGTGCACAGTATTGCCAAAAAATAAAACGTTGATTTTATACAGTCATTCTGGACATGTTTTCTATTTATTCCAATATGAATTCTGTATAGAGTGTTCACACAACAATAATTTACACAGTTGTTGGATCTGTTGTACAAAAAAACTATTCACTGCCTGTGTAAAAAACATACTTAAATTCTACAAAATAAATGCCATTAACTTAAATTTTCACATACAATTGATATCTTTAAAAGCACATTTTATCTCTTGCTGTCAACTAAAAATCACACAACCTGCACTAGGCTCTTATAACAACAGATCACACCTTAGCATGCACACATGACACAACTACACTTGAAAACAGGGGAGCCAAGATTGGTCCTTCCCCTAGCCATATGATGTCATTTTCAGTTGGATTTTTTTTCTTTCTTTCTCTCATTAGTGTTTTGTGTTTAAATTTACTCATTTAATAATTATTAACTATTATCATATATAACTATTGAAACTTTACTTTGTTTGACATATGTAGATTAGGGTTCATATCATTTCAGTTTTGACAGACATGCTACTTTAACTCATTAATGAATTAGATCGATTTTTCGCATCACTTTCAAATGTATTAGTAAGAACTGGATTTAAAAAAAAAATGTAACTCTACCTTTCTTTCCAAAATACATTAGGAGAAAACATACCGCCACATTTATATCAGACATCATTTAAATGAAACTGTCACTATGATTTAAAAAAATAATTCAGATGGGTAGTGAAGTCACAGCGGAGTTTTCCCCATTTTGTTCTGAATTGATGAATGGTGCCTGTGCCACATGGGTATCTGCAACATATAATGCCGCTGTGTTTTTTTTGCCTATTTATCACTGTTAATTTCATCAAACCAATTTTAATATCACACTGAGACAACACAAGGATAAGTAAAAATTTTTCTAAATGATGATCGTATTTACCAATTGGGAAAAAATGTACAAATACAAACCTGACCCTATGTGGAAAAATTTATTATGCCCCTTATTAAATCACAAAGCAATTGTGACTAACCACAGCTTTGGAAAAACCAAGTTCAATTTCACAGGCCAGGCCCAAACCTAATTCCCACCACTTTTGTTAAATCAAGGAATCATCTAAATAGAATCTGTTAGACAAAGTGAAGTCAGCTACAGAGTACCACAGACAAATGTATCATCCCATGATCCAAAGATATTCCAGAAAAAATGATGGAAAAAAAAGTGACTGAAATCTATCAGTCTAGATAAGGTTATAAAGCCACTTCCAAGGTGGAAGCTCCAGCGAAATACTATCAGAGCTATTATCCACAAAAGAAGAAGACTGGGAACAGTGGCAAAACTTCCCAGGGTCTGTCGACCAAGGAAGATTACTGCAAGAGTGTGATGATGATTCATTCAGGAGATCACAAAAGAACCCAGAAAAAACATCCAAAGAAGTGCAGGCCTCCCTGGCCTCAGTTAATGTCATTGTTCACAACTCCACTACAAGAAAATCACTGTCCAAAAGTGGCTTCCATAGGAGGAGTCCCGAACGAAAAGCACTGCTGTCAAAAGACAACAAAGGGTCATCTTATATTTGCCAAAAAGCATCCTGATGATGCTCAAGCCTTTTGCAGAAACATTCTGTGTACTGAAGAGTCAAAAATAAAACTTTTTGGAAAATTTGCGGCCCCCAACATCTGGTGTAAAAATGGATCAGCATTTGATAAAAAGCATGGTGGTGGCTTTGTGATGGTCTTGGGCTGCTACACTTTCCGAAACACAACACCAAGTCCAACTCTCCATGTACTTGTTCAGTTTTTATCCCTTCATTTGCAATCCCCATGTTGGAGGGGTTGACTTATACCCGCAAAACTCAAAACAGTCCAATTGTTTCCACATATTTGTGTTTGAATAACATTAATTCTAAAATGAAATCAGTAATATGTCATTTGCAAGGCTTAATATGATCATGTATTGTATACCTCTAATCCGATATAGCAGTATGCATCCGTTTTAGCGTGTTTGCACTTTCAAATGCACTTTTGTCAAGTGCCGCCTTATTACCACTTTGTTGTTAACAACGAGGCTGTGTGGATCATTTTTCTGGTGGATGTTAACCGAATATTAAAAGAAAAAGTCGGCTTGTCTCCTTCAGCCCTTGGACGTTTGCTTGAACAAGCCAGCATGGACGTTGGAAGGTGGGGAAGCAAAAGTGAAGGGCAACCTTCCACACGCTCACAAGAGTTGTCACGTGGATAAAGAATGTCCCAAGTAAGATGATCATTAAATCATCTCCATTTCAAACAAAATGGACGAGTCCAGTGATAATAACCTGTGGAAGAGTAACAAGGATGTTCTACGCGGGGGCACATTGCTTCACACTTTTCTCATTTCTGCCCCTCCCCTATCCCCTATAACCGCAACACTGTTTTTCAATATACGATGAAGAAATGCGTCTAAAAGTAGTTTTTTTTTTTCATTTTAATAACACATCATTTGTTCAAGTTTGGCCATTTTTCGTGTAACCGCTAAAGTTGGGGGTAGACTACTAATCGCGTTTTTGTAAAATTCATCCAAATTAAAATAAAAAAAGAGCGGGGTCATCTTATAGATGAGGACAATTTGTACATGGACAAATACGGTAAATTAAGGTTTTGGAGTGGCCAAGTCAAAGCCTGAATTTAAATGTAATGCGATGCTGTAGTGTGACCTCAAACGGCAGAAAAGCAGCCATTAGGGCAGACTTGAAACAATTCTGCAAGGAATGTGGTGGATATTGGCTCATGAAAAGAAACTTTTGTGGATGATAAATATGCAAAGAAAAACAAATCAGAAAGAGGGCAAATACTTCTCACAGCTCTTTATGTGTTCCATGATGAATGCCAGCATATACATCAGTAGAAACTTGAAGCATATTTTGAATGTCTGTCGTAGCCATCCACCACTCGGTCATCTTTTAGACAGCTATGAGAATTGGAATCGAGGAAAAAGTTCCCACTGGACTAATTATACTCCCACTTATCATCTGGCTTTTTTCTGTGTTTAGTATGTAGTATGTCTGATGGTTGAAGCTTTTTGTGTCATTTGGTCTTTCTCGTGACTAATTGCCCTCTGTAGGGATTGTTTTGGTGTGATTGACTGCTTGATGTGCCTACATGCAGTGTATCATTAAAGTGAGAGCCCATGCCTCTTTGTGCTTTTTAGAGCTTTGCTAAAGCAATGTTAAATTAGAATACAAATGAAGTGATCCAATCTGATGTAATGTCTGCTATTGCAGGGAACCTTGGCCGTGTTGACTACATCAGTGAATTTGAGTTTGACCTCTTCATTCGGCCCGACACTTGCAATCCCCGATTCCGCGTCTGGTTCAATTTCACTGTGGAGAATGTCAGAGAGTCACAGGTCAGTATGCTTTACTGTATTTTGAAAGACACTGTTGGGATTGTTGTTGTCAGACTGTTAAAACAGTAGCTAGGGTATGGACATTGCAATGGAGTACATGGATACATTTATATTAACGTTTATATTTTCCTCTCGTGGTGGTGAATTAGTCATTTCATAAAAATTCAAAAAAATTATATGTGTATGCTATCTTGTTTCCCTGAGTAGATGAATATTTTATTTATATTACATATTTATTTTCAGTGTTGAGTGTAATGCATGACAAAAGTAATGTACAGTGGGTCCCCGTGTTACGATATTAATCCGTTCCACAGTTGGGGTCGTCAGGCAAATTCGTCGAATGACCACCGTCTCTTTAACATCACTAGCAATCTTGGGACCCACGGCAAACCTTTTCAACTTTGAATTAAGCAGTAAAATGCACTACAAATACAGTTTTGTAACCACTCACAATCGAACAAAGCTTTACCGTTCCACCATTTTGAAACAAGTGAGGCCGACCAATAGCAGACCACTATCTCCGTGAGGAGACGCCGACCAAT
This sequence comes from Hippichthys cyanospilos, assembly GCF_059441005.1. Lineage (NCBI taxonomy): Eukaryota > Metazoa > Chordata > Actinopteri > Syngnathiformes > Syngnathidae > Hippichthys > Hippichthys cyanospilos. The sequence continues at coordinate 20,033,070 of NC_142378.1, forward strand.
AGCAGACCAGCATTGTAGTGACACTTTGTATGGAAGCAGTTTGACGGCAATAGTAAATAAGTGCAATTACCTAAAAATGCCTGGAGCTGGAAACAAAACCCCACACATCACTGTTATTATAGATATTTTATACCACATTAATAGACTTTTAAGACAATGGTCAGCAAGTCCTCGCTGACATATGACATAGTGTAGCTAACGAAATCCATTTCCTTCATTTTCATTCATTTTCTTTCCCAGTTAAAATTAGTGAGCATTCCTTTCCTTTTACAGACCAAATACTTTTCAACTTGCATGCTATTTTGCTGTTCATGGGCGTATGTCCTTCTTGTGTACAGACTTTTCTCCTCCGCTGTCACTGTGTTTTTGGCAAACCACTTTCAGGCTAAAAATGCACTGTAATGCATTGCGTTAGTCTCATTTATAACGAGTACAATATCACTATTTTTGTGTGTACTATATTACACTACTGCGTTACAGCAACAAGTAATGCATTACAGTAATTACATTACTTTTGTAATGTTTTACTCCCAACACTGTTGAGTTGTGTACAAAACATGTCACCCCACTGAATTGAAGCAATCTTCTTTTCCCTGCTTCAGTTCTTGTCACAGTCTCCTGGTGTGATTCTGCCTGTGGCAAACTATGCGCATTGTGATTGGTGGACTGAGATGATCACGTGGCACAGAGATACACTGTATGTGATGACAGTTAACATAGCTTGGGGAGGGAGCATGACTGGATGTGCTATTTAAATATGACTTTGTTCGAAAAGAAGAAGGTAAAACTGGAAACGTTGGCAATAAGTCCTTACTTTTATGTTATCATTTTTTTCTGGATAATCTTGTCAGTCTTAGATAAGAACAACAAAGACAAGCACAAAGAAAGCAGTGAGTGAGTGAGTGAGTGAGTGTGTGAGTGAGGGTGATGCAAGCGACGAAAAACAAAATAGATTACGATACAAAAAAGGCAAAATAAGAACGAATCCTCACCATACAGTCGCGCCTGTCTTCCTGTGGCGTGTCCAATACGCCCTATCTGAGCCTATCAGGCCAATCAGCCCATCTCCCCGCAGTGCTGTAGTCAGCACTAATCACATTTTATGGCTCTGAGATGAATGGGAGGCCTCGACTTGGAGCTGAATCGATCCCAGGGCAAGATAGGCCAGCACCAGCAGCCTGCAGCTCGGCCAACAGGATATTTGCTGCTGTGGCAAAATGACAGAAAGTGTGTGGGAGAGACTGGCAGGAAGGGGCGAGGGATGTGTTGTACATAAAAAGTGTAATAATATTACTCCTTTTAGTGTCTACGAATACATAATACACAATCGCACATTTAACTGCCTGCTTACACATGATGAGCAAAGATGACAGCCAGTGCCATCTGTTTCTGGAACATACTGTACCTCTCTTATCTTGTCAACTGTCCTTCAAAAGGACTGCGTGCGAATTTTCTCTTTTCCGTTTGGCAGTGTTTTTAGCATATTATGCCATCCAAAATTCACATACATTTCAAAAATCCTAATAGCTGTGTGATATAGCACAATCATACGAATTAGGAAATTAGACAAATGATAATAGAATGTGTATGATAAACGGCTTCGTGAACACTTTGTGAGCAGATGCCATTCTATGGAGATATCAGCCTAGTTCCATGGGAGAACCAGACTGGTGGAGTGTTTCATCCAGCTAAGCCTTGCTAACTCTCAGCGTGAGCCAGGGGAATGGGGAACAGTAAAAGCCCGTGATATTGGAAGTGAGATGGCTATTTTGAAGGAATGTAAGCTGGTGAAACAGATTTGGTCTGCCTCAATCAGCTTAGAAGCTTTGTTGAAATTGGCTTCACCGTAGCGCCGGTTATGATGGATGGTTGGCTGGATGAATGTCTCCTTTTTATGTCTTATTTTATTCCCTTCTTTTTTGCATTTCTGAAACAAGCTGCATACTTCAAAAAACTCATATCCGTTCTGGTTTAGTTGGTTATAATGCTGGGGGAAAATACTTAAGTGAAGGCAACAGTGTGTTGACAAATAGCTGGTTGACAGACATCCTTATTTCACCCCTTGCCCATTGCACTGTACCTATGTCCATTACACTGTACCCACTTGACTCATGTGGCATGAGGTACTATTCCTAGAACTTGACCTAATATGGATACAGCACATAATCCATAGGTGGTTGTTCATGGGCAGTGGCATATCTTGCATAAAAAGTTGAGTGGGTCACCAGAGTGGACACGAACAGCAAACCCTACACAATAAATTATATTTCAATTCAAGAACACAATCCTTTTTTATTCATCACTTTACATGATGACTAAAAGCATGAAAGGATTACAAATGAAAGTATCTCACACCAGAGCCGTTCATTTCTTGAATAGAAAGGACGCACATTGATCTTTCATCTGAGCAAACTTGTCCAAAACCCATACGTCAAAGTCCAATAAGCCATGACTGAATGCATTTTCAATGGACAGCATACAGTAGCTAGTGCATTTAATCTCTGCTGGTCCATTGGGCTTCTCGTAAATGTTTTGATCCTTTTAGTGTTAAAAAGTATTTTTCTGACTCAGTGTTGTCATTTGACTTGTGATGATAATTTTGAGCTGTGACACAATTTCATATACAGTGATCCTTAATACTTTGCGGTCTCAGATATCGCGGTCTCAGTGCTCTGCGGGTTTTTCCAGGAAAAAATTTAAAAATATTTCAAAATAAAAAATTATTTAAAAAATGCGCAAAAATGAAAAAAAATTGAAAATGGTACTGTATTCATCAAATTAATAAGTAATATTAGTTAATAACTATGTTAAGAATTCTTCAAGCGTTAAGAGTTCGTGACGTTGTTATCTTATTTTGAAATGCATGATTTTAATTTGTCGGGTCACGTTGCATTTCCGTTTCCTGTTTTACGTTCTCTGTGCGTCGTTCGGCTCGTTACGGTGACATAGTGAATGACACCGTAAGCTCATATTTATAGTTTATTATCATTTATGTTGATAACACACGCTACTGCCTAATGAGTGTTTATTCTGTTTATGTGTTCGTTTGTGTAGAGGTTGCACTTTATCGTTAGTAGTTGTTGTTAGTTGTTGCTAACCCGCTAATGTCGGCTAAAAATACAGTAAATTCATAGATTAAAGTTCGGCAAGTGTTTATATGTTAGTTGACTGACTTTAACATTGTTGTTGATTTACTATTCAACAGATACTACATGATACACCATACATGAGCCAAAATAAATGTGAAGTTCAACGTGATGACTTGCATACTCTTTCACCGGAGTCTTGGTGCAGATAACCAGTCCTGAGAACAAATTCTCAACAAACTAAATAATATCAGTTATTTAATGAATATACAATATTGTTAACAATGTTAATAAGGATAATGTAATGTTAAATTACGAAAGGAAATAAAATACGCAAAAAAACGATTGTTTATCGTTACTGCGGCTGTATTGGAACTGATACCCTACTTCACGGATTTCAGACTTTGCGGGGGATTGACACCCCCCATTAACCGCGAAGTAGGGGGGATCACTGTCATGCATCCTGTAGGTTGTAACCCTTACTCTAACTGCAGCAGAGACGTTGTGTTGCCAGTATGCAACTCTGAGTGACAGGACAGCAGATTTTAGTTGCACATTCAAATTCAGCACATGGAAATGATTTGCCTACCACGAGCTGTGCTACATAGTTGCACTTTGTGTGCGACACCTAAAGAGCTGTTCCACCATGCCAAATAGCACCAGTAATTTGACAAACATTTGGAGCGTCGCTATAGTAATGTGAAGTTAGCAAAAAGAAAATAGGTATATTTTTGAGAGTGGGGATAAAACAATGCATCAAAATGATTGTTCTCTTGCTCATGGATGCCACTTCCACCTCTAGAGGTTGGATACTCGTGACAGAGTGTCGTGCGTAGAAGATATGCTGCCACTTTTTGCAGGGGATTGGCTGGCATTTCAAAACTAGCTATAATGACAAAGTCAGCTAACAGTAATTTTCACTGTACAATTGCTATTAATAAGTCTAGAAATAGTTCTGATCAATGTGTATCAAGATGAAGCACACAAAAACTCATTTTAAACAGTGTGTTAAAAAGAATAACGATGATGTAGGCTAGCTGCTAACATTAGCCACACCAAAACCATCTATTTTCAAAATGTCTGTCCCTAACCTAGTCGACTGAAATTGTATGTACCTTGAATATCTTTAAAGGTTTATCATACATTACAGATGCAATGATCTGTATTGTTTTTAGGCTTAAGGCAACCTTCCACTGGATGTATAATGAGCATAATTAGCTCCATTTAGAAAGGCAAATCCATATTTCCAATTATGTTAGTGGGAGTAATGTAAATGTGGGAGTAATGTAAAAGTAATGCAATAGTCAAGGGTGCACATATATTTTTTGTGAATTATTCACTCGAGCATCAGGACCTAGCATTTGGTACTCAACCTTTCTTTCATTAAATAGTCTTCCTCAATGGCATTTTCAGTGTCGTTCCTACATTAAGCACACTGTCTGTATGCACACAGTGACGTCACATTATTCAAACCCATGTCCTTAAAAAGGTCTCATAAGTCCATCAGTTTTGGTTTGCGCGATTCGTTCGCCACCCGGTTAAATTAGTTTATGGAAGTCAACTAATTTTTTTTTTTTATAGTTTTTTTATAGTTTATATAGTTATATTTTTTTTTATTATAGTCATAGTCAGATATGTAATTCTACATCACAGTCGAGTGATAACATAAACAATCTCATTCACACCCTCACAAGAATGATATGAAGCCTTGACAGCCAGTCAAAGCCACTTCAGTAAACAAAAAAATCCTCAGAATAGGTAGACATGGGGCATGCATGCTTTGCTTTATGAAAGGCTTGGATTCAATACCCGTGGATTCAACATACTGCTGCATGTTAATGAATTGTTGGTTGCACATCTGCATATCCGCTGAGCTGCGCTGTATCGTTACACCGCAGTCCACCAACTTGCCGCCGTGCGCCATGGTCAATTCCACAATTCAAAAAGTACCAAACAGGAAAAAGAATTTACTCCTGCAATGTGATAAAGCACCAGCCATTTCCGTTTGGTTATTGAATGATTATTTCAGTAGCTGTTTGACATTTCATAATGTGTGATTGGTCATTGAATGCACCTCCAGTCAACTTCGAAACACGAGTGGAGTACAGTACATGCTTTCTTACGCTTATCCATGCAGCTATTGATCATTGACTGCAAGCATTTTTGTTTTGTTGTTTTTTTCCCCAGGAACCTTGTTCATGAAATGGAAATTACAAAAAAAAAAAAAAAACACACACAAGCGTGAGTGAGTTTTTCATGTACAGGTTTTTATAATTTAAAAAAAACAAGTAATCTTTCATCATTTTCACTTAGCCACATGCATGAATTACCTATTGGCACAACGAGCTTGCTAAATGAACAAAAAAAAAGAAAAAACCACAAGCTGCAAGAAAAGGATATGCGTATAAGCGGAATAAAGCACGCTGCTTGGACTCAGAACACGGGGTTCAAAACCAAGACCGTATCGGTTAAACAAGGACATTAAATCAATCTTGTTCCACAAGTTTTCAGTTGTCAGAATGCAAAGTTTTACTACCTTGAATTAACAGACCTGTAGCCAACAGAGTGCTAATAGTTTCCATTCCACATGACACCCCCTGTTTTTACTGTAGCGCCAGAAGTAGTCTATTAGTTGCAGAATTGACCACAATTGACCACAGCATCCTTTACTAACACTGAGGCAATCAACAAATACAAATTGGTACACATTGGTGCACATATTTTGGAATGTAGTGTTATTGTCACAAATATATCTTACAGTAGAGTAGCAGGGGCACAGACAAGCCTAAATTACTGTAAGCAAGAGCAACTTTACAATCATATGCAAAACATAATGTAGGTGTTATGGAAAGCATGGATATTTGCTTAACATCCCCACTGGCACAAAACTATGTATATGTATACAGTATATGGTTGTTTAATAAAGCTAGTTCTTGTCATGTACTACATGTGCACATCTCTCAAACACACTATTTAAATGTTTGTTTTTTCTTGTCACGAATATTTAATGTCTCAATAAAAATATTTGCATACATATACTACCATATTAAAAAAAAAAATACTGAATACAACATGCGGGACACTGTCTGCTGACTTCTATCATGCAGAAGTTTATGTTCTATGTCCAAAGTGAGTGAAACTCAACAAGCAAATTTCTGCTTCCACCATTGCATTTCATCCTTTGCCTACGTTACGGCGAGGAAGCGGCGCATGAGTTGATATGACAGCCCATTGGGCAAGTTGATATGCCATTCCATTCTGCTGTAGGGGTGCTCTAAATGTCAGGCTGCGTGAAGGGTACGGCTGTGAGCTATTATCATTGGGGCCTTCAGGGAGCCATTCATAGAAGACAGGCAGTAAAACCTTGCACCAAGCACCTTCAACTCAGATGATTTGTAAGCCTCACTTGCCCAGCGAAAGCACAGTACAGAACGGTTACTCACCATAACCAGGGAAGAGGATGAACCGGCGCAGAGTATTCCATTTTGTACCCTCGATTCCCAATGGCCCACACTTTTTTAATGTTGGAGACATAGCCCACTGAATATAATTCATCATCAGGGACATTACATGGTCTGGTCATCAAGCATGTAAGGCTTTCCTACATACTGTTGTTTGCATAATGCCAACCAACACTTGTTGTTTACAGCAGTGATTCTGAAAGTGGCGTCTGCGCGCCCTCTGAGGTCCATGGCCTGACTGCAGTGGATCCGTGAAATAATTTGGAATATTTAATAAAAATCTATATTGGTGTTCATTTAATTTTATTATACATTAAATTGTGAATACATTCATAACTCTTCAATAAAGCAATCAATTCAATCAGTTTAATATACATTTAACAAGCATTTCTCCAGGGATTTGGAAAATGTGCAAATAATCAGCACCCTCTAAGTCGAAGGTGTTGGAACTGAAGAACAGAGTCTGAACTTTTGTACAGGTATCTTACACTTTCAAATACGAGACTTTTATTTGACCTTCTTGAGTCTGTTCAAAGACAAACAAGTACTGCGAATTTACAGTGCTCCTGCCGATTTGACATGGCAATTTTAGCACTCTTGAGTTCACATTTCTGGAAGTATTTCAGTAAGTATTGTGTCACTTTTACCCAATTTGGGTCTTTGATCCTTAAACATCTAATACAAAGCATTCAAACGTCACTGAAAAGTTGAGAAATCCAAAAAAGGATCAATTTGGCGGTCTACGTTTGACACTGACAGATCATGCTTAAAATTTTAGCGCAGTGGTTCTTAAACTGGGATCCGGGGACCCCTGGAGGTCTGTGGCCTGACTGCAGGGGGTCCATGAAATAATTTATTTTATTAATAAAAAAAAAAATGGAGATTTGTGTTAATTTCATTTTATTTGATATTTAATCGTGGATGTATTCATGACTCTTCAATAAAGCAATCTATTCAACCAGTTTAAGATATTCAAAAAATGTACAAATTTTGAAATTTGTCAAATAGACCCACATAAGCCACGTCATCATCATCAATTTGATTATTTAGCCACAAAATATTTGACAGCAACCTGTTTGAGGGAAATTGAGCCAATTAGTTATGAGGAAGTGTGCTCTTTTCAATTTTTATTTTGTGAACTTGAATATACCTGAAAAGGAATAAATATACTTGTTGTCAAATTGAATATATTGCTGAATAAACACAGCATTATGTTTGGTTTAAATGATTTTTTTTGTTTTGTTTCCGCAAACAATTTCAATGGGCTCCTTGAAAAATTTGCTTTCCAAAAAGGGGTCGCTGACTTCAAAAAGTTTGAGAAACCCTGGTTTACAGTATCTACTCCTGTAATAAGCGCATATACATTCAGCTAAATCCCATATATTAGATAAAAAAGACACTTGGCATTTAATTTACAGGAAGAAAAAAATAGAGTGACAAATGAAGCTGGCCCTTAGGAGTTATACCAGCCTCCAATCACCTGAGAAGACTGACAAGCAGCAAGTCCATTTTTTGGGGGAGTTCCTTCATCCAGAAGCTCGTTTGTTGGTTTCATAGGTCACTGAAGTCGGACAAGATGGATGTGTTCACAATCTACGCCCTTGTTCAATCCAAATGCATATGATGGGATTAGTTCAAGGCTTTCAAGTCCATCCATTCCCGAATTAGCTTTCGGGCTGTCCTGTAGCAAAAGTGTCAGCGGAGTGTGTTAAATAAGTGTAATAGTTTGATTGACGGCACAATGAATACTATAAATAGGCATACATATTTAATTGCTGATAATTATAAATTACATTGTAAAGTATGAATCTATTCCCCCACGCCCACCCTCTCTCCTTTGTGTTTCCCATCAACTAGTTGAATGGCCCACACGTCGACTTTACCACTTTTTGGTATTAATAACATGGACAGCTTGAAAAAAACAAGAAGTGAGGGGGGTACTGATTCATTACCACAAATTAGCAACTGTGCCTCAAGCGTTTGGCAATGTTGAACCAAAAATGTTTTTCTGGGGCCTACTCTAGCACAAAGTACAGTGGTTTTAGATGCCAGAGCTGCTTCCTCTTGCTATATTCTACAAATACAACTTCTATTTCACTCTACTAAATGGTTAATCACTTAAAACTGTCACTACTTTAGTGGATAAAGTTTGGAATGACTAGTTTTAAACATGATGACAACTTCTAGAAAGGCACAGGGCATCGTTTTTTCAGTGTGTGGGGTGTATCTTCGATGACCTTGTTCTGTAAAAGAGGAACTCGGGCATCTTTCCTTATTGTCAAGGCTGATGCTCTCCAGATCACTCTATAAGGACATGGACAAAAGGAAATGACGACAGCACAGAATGGATTTTTAAACTGTCGCCCTGATAGTGGAATGAGTTTTTTGTGGGTTATCGCTGCTGACACAAGGTTCCTTATCAAAGTTCATTTCCCTATTTTTAACTCAATTCGCTTTAAAAGGAGGCAAGGAGCTAATGGTATGTTTTTAAATATAGTGACTCACCATCAATTATGGATTTATTTTTGATTTCTTAAAACAGGCTTAGGGAACCAAAAATGTGTGAAATAACTAGGACTGAACAATTATGGAAAATTATCTGCCATTTTTTTCCTTCAAAATTGTGTTTGTGATGTTGTATAGCAATTATCCTGTCAAGGTCCTCTACAATTTTTTAGCAAATAACCAATTCATTCATCTTTCACAATTGGCAATGCCGGGTCTTTAAAAATTTAGATATTACTAAATTAAGCTAAAGGCAAATAAAGCAATTATTACAATGAAAAAAATCTTTATTTCTCTACATCAATCACAGGTTTGAAATGCCAAAACACTGTCATGTGGTCTTGTAAGCACTCATCATGTCAAGATACTTCTGCCGCACTTCTGTGCTAAAAACACTGTACTGTATGTATGCTGTAGGGTATATCGGTAAACATGAACAAAGTATGGTTCATTACAATAAATGCAAACAAACTTGTGTATTAACTACTACATATTTAATATGGTTTGATTGAATGAAACATGAGCCCAAGGGCGAAAGGAGACAAATAAAGCCGTCTTTTCCTTCTCCTGATGCGTCAGTCCACCAAAAAAAAATGTCCACAGCCTCGTTGTTGACAAACAAGAGGGAATTAGACGACACTCAGACAAAAGTGCATTTTTGCTATGTTCTGTGCAAACACTCTAAAACCTAGGTGTCGAACTCCATTCTCCGAGGGCCGGTATCCTGTATGTTTTCCAGTTTTCTCTCCCCAACACACCTGATTCACATGATTATTTTATTAGCAAGCTGATATTGCTTGATCTTAATTATTTGAATCAGGTGTCCTTGAGAAAAAAACATGCATGATACCGGCCCTCGAGGACTGGACTTCAACACCTATGCTCTAAAACATACGCATACTATATCGAATTTGAGGTATTAGAGTTATTAAGCTTGGTAATTGACATGATATTACATAATTCGCTGTCGAAATAATGTTCTTCAAATACAGATATGTGGACATAATTGGTCTGTTTGGAGTTTTGCGTTCATAAGTCGACCCCCCTAACATGGGAGTTGAAAATGAGGAAAAAAAACTTGACTTGTGCTCAGAGAAATATGGTGAAAACAAAAAAACAGCAGCATCCATTAAGAGCGGCATTGGTGACTCCTTATCAATCAAAGTGTAATAATGAGCAAAAATCCTTTTGTCTGTCTTCAATTCAAAATTCAATTCTTCAAAATCCATTCATCCATCCATCTATACATTTTCTTACCCACTCATGCTCACGAGGGTAACGGGCATGCTGGAGCCTATCCTATTCTCTCTTCAGGCAGTATGCGGGGTACACTGAACTGGTTGCAAGGATTTAAAAGAAAAAAAATCTTTTCAGTTTGTGTTCATTTGATGTGATTGTGCACTGATATAACAGGTGCACAGGTGAAAACATCAATGACCTCTAGAAGGCATTCATAAACTGGCAAGGTTTAGCAAAAATAAATACGTAAATTTTGAGACAGAAACAATGGATGTCATAACTTACCATAAATAAATTATTGAATTGTATTTCCTTTACAGCACCAAGTAAATAATGCAAACAGAAAATTATGCTTCAGCAAACATACTTATAGCTCTGAAAAAATTAACCCGCGCACTAGTGCAAATAAAGCTTCCTCAGAAGCTTCATCCAGCATAGAATTTGGAGAACGGCTTACTGACATCATTGCTGTGTCTGGAAATTATGACATTACAGTTGATTGCCGACATTGCAAAAAATGGCAAATATCTGCCAATCATTATCAAGCCGATCAGATGGTATAAACTCAAATATGCATGTGATGTGTATTCACAGAATCAGGTTTATGACTTTATATATGAGCTGATATATTCATATATACTAATGCTACACATAATTTCCTTTAAAAGGATCTAACTCAAAGTAATTTAAAAAATGCTTTTATGCTGATCAGCTCAGTGTATAGCAGTGTTCTGAATAGGCACCCATTTCAATTGTGAATATTTTGTTATTTGGTGACCCTTGTGAGTTTGTATGTAATGTTATTAATAGAGACACACATATTTGAGAGTTTTCAAGGAAGCATCTTTATGTGGTTAAGGACATCAAAGAGCTTGTGCACATCTGCATGCAATGATGAGCCCGGTGTCGGGGCATGGATCAACCTTTTTTTTTTTTAAACCGAGTAATGAATACAGATTGCACTCTGGATAGAAGGCCTTAGCAATCTGCTGCTCCACAAATGAAACAACTGCCACTATAATGAAATGGTCTTTTCATGCCAGCACACTCCTCAACACGCTCTAAATTCAATTCCAGACCCACAGATTTGCATGCTGGGGGATTGAGAGATGCGCGTTGCAAAAGGCAAGGTGCTATAAACGCTGTAATTAGACTATTGTTTCGAGGTATGTGTGTATCTGTGTGCATGTTGATGCATGAAGGTAGGGGTACAGTGGGAGGGGGCGCCTGTCGTAATATCGTCATTAACCACCTGGTTATTTTAGATCGCAGTCGGAGAAATGGGGTCCAATCACAGCAATCGCACTCCCACAAAGACACGCTTGTGCACAACTTCACACACTTGGCTAATTATGCCAACTAGCGGCTTGGGAGAACACACTCCTTGTATTCTGTATTTAGGGAACAGCGAGGAGAACCACAGTGCCTCTTTGATGCTGCTTTTGTTTTGTTGTTTGTGTGGTTTAATAATTTAATCAAGCCAAACGTCCTCCTTCTCTATGTAAGTGTCTGTTGGCGAAGGCTAATTACTCTGCAGATTGTTCTCCTGGTGCTATGGATGAGAGTTTAGATCCAGAGGGGCGGAGGGGTGGCGTTCGTGTGAGCTGATGGTTATAATTTAACAGTGGGTTGGTGGGCTAAGCTGTCTGTCGACCACAGGTTTATTGTTTCCAAAGGATGCCGACAATCTGCTATTGTAAAATGCAGCCATCACTACTAAAGAGCGGGCCAGCTAAGTAATGCCTTCTTTGTCAGTTACAGTAATTAATCATCTGATTATGATTTTATCTAAAAAAACAAAAACAAAAAACAACAACAACAACAAGTGTGTTACCCTTTTTGATGAACTAAAAATAGCATAAAGTACCAAGTCCAACTTCTAATATTCTGTTACATACTATTAATGCTGCAAAGTTAGTCTTTTCAATATAACATTTTCATAATTCTAAAATTAAAATACTTGAAATTGTGACAACAATGCTAAGCATCCTTAATTTTTGTCATTGTATGACAGTTCCAAAATTGAATCCTTAATTTTTGTGTTTCATGTAGATACGTTCCAGCACTGGCGGCGATAGCTGAAAATCCGCAAAGTAGCGCCCCCATTTTTCACATTAAAAAGAATAAATTAACGAAAAGCATGTTTTGTGCATGACATTGTACTTCATTGTATGACCCTAACCCCAAAATGTACTATTTTTTTTGTTTGTTTATTCTTTTTAATGTGAAAAGCGGGGGCGCTACTTCACGGATTTTCAGCAATCGCGGCCAATAACGTATCTACCGTGATAAACGAGGGTTCACTATATATATATATTATATATATATATATATATATATATATATATATATATATATATATATATATATATATATAGTGAAGCCTCGTTTATCACGGTAGATACGTGATATATTGATGTGGGTGTGTTTGCGTATTCAGCTTTTCCAAAAAGTCTCAACACCCTTTTCATAGGTGCCAGATTTTTCATGAGATACTAGTTCTTTGAATCATTTATTCACACTGAAAAAAAGTGGACAAATATTTTCTTCATCAAAAGAAATCAGAAAAGCCTGAGTATTGAATGTGCTGGAAAAGCACAAGCACCAAACTGTGTCGTTTATTGAAATCCATGATTTATTTTCCATTGCTGCGATCAATATACAAACAGTTTCTTTTTATTCATGGTCAGAATAATTTTATGGATGTACTAGTGATATTTGTGCTGTCATAACTCAGAAGACTTTATTTTGCATTTAGGGACTGACCAGACTGATTGGATTCAATGCTGCTTCCAATTAGTTTTTACACAACAAAATCATCCTAGACACCAGATTAGCATGCACTGATTAACTGTATAATGTGATACACCAGGAATAGAGTCTACATTGTAGCCTGTGGTGGTTTAATAATACACAAATGACACGAGCTGAACTTGCCATATTTGATTGGGGCCTTTATAGCAATGTTAATTCAGATTGTACTAAATTGGACTTAAGTAAACGTGTAACTCATTGGGAATTCAAATTAATCCAGTGGAGTCGGTCACATCTGAAAACATTTACTTATTTATTTTTTAACGTCTCGTTTTACGTTGGTATTAATTTTGTAAAATTAAAAGCACTCAAGTGGCACTAGCCTTCCGTCAAGGCTTTGGGACATTTGAGCCAGACGTCTTTATGGACATACATGGCGCCACTGACCCACAATGCATGCCACGATGCACTTAGGATATCAGTATTTGACAGGCTTTGCCGTCATTGTAAACACCATTCTTCTATCTTCTCAAATGACATGACCACATCAAACAAATGGAATAATTTAAGATAAAAAATGTACCAAACAAATCAATTGCCCAAATCAGCCCTTTCCTCAGTTTTTTAACATTTAAACCTACCAAACACAGAATGGATTCAATGGTTGGGTTGGAATCAGTATAACTCAAGTTAAACAAAAGAAGCAGTGCAGGTACAACTTTAAATTATTCATTTCAATGAAAATAAAACAAAGAACATTCACCAACCATTGGTGTCTTCAGAGTAAAACTCTTAAGTGAAGCTTGCGTGTTACCCTGTTGCTGTTCTTTGATCTGTATTTTGTTTGACTGCAGACTGAGTCACCATTCCTACTCAGGTGCTCTAATGAGCAATCGGCAGCCATTTTGCTGGCACCATTTGGCCTCCAGCTATTCAGTTTTAACTCAACAATGACAGAAATTAGTCTACAGTCTGTGGTGCACTATTTTTTTAAAATTTTACCACCTCCAATTTTTTGTTGTATTCTTCGGATGTCATTTTGTATATTAAATTTTTCATAATTTAATGTAATTTAATTTGTATTATATTACTTAAAAATGCTTGAAAAATCACTTTAATGAGACCAAAATGGAGTCAGAGTCCTAAACAATTAACTGACCCCGATAATCCAGTTGGCAACAAAAATAATTATTTTCACATTTTATATATTGTGTAAAACTGATTGTATTTATATAACTGAAAATTAGTCATAAAAGTCTCAAACAAGGAACATTGCTTAAACTGAATATTACGTCATTTCGTCTGATGATTCAACATAAAACCATTAGCTGTTGTAGCATGACCCAGATGATTCTATTTTCTCAAAATTTCACACATTTGATGAGAGTCTAGTCGTGCAGAATCTCCAAATGTATTTTTCACTTTACCGAAGGCTGCACAATTAATCAAAATTTAATCGCGATAAGCTGATCCTCTGCGATATGAAAAAGTCAAGCACTTTTTGTTTTTTAATACAAGTCAAATCAAGGACTTTGTCATCCTACTATCAGGGGGCAATGTTTCCCACATGTTTGCATGACAAAAGCCTCAGCTTTTCTCACCCTAACATATCATTTATCTGTGTGAAATGGCATTAAGTTTCTCACCTGATTCCTAATATATACAGTGCTTGCTAGCAATTGAGACCCATTTTGAAAAATCCCATTGGCAAAAAATTGCAATAAACGCGGTTTGAATGACCGAAAATGACATTTTGACTGGTACAGTAATTGATTTTGCTTATAAGTAAATAATGTGCTTGGTTCTAACTAGGCTAATTATTTTCATTAGTTTGCACTCAGCAAGTAAGTTAGCTATGTTGCCCTGCCTGCCAGGTTTTTGCCATGTCTTGTGAGTTTGTTTTAATTATTATTTACTTCATATATTTATTTTAATTTATTATTATTTGTAAGAACCAAGCCCTGAAGCCTTGTTCATATATTGCTCGTTTAAAAAAAAGGCACTAAATAAATGTTTGACCAAACATGATGGATAATCGTGATTGATAATAATGATTTAAATATTGACTGAAATAATTGTGATTATTATTTTGGCCATAGTCTTGCAGCCCTAATTGTACCAGTAGTGACACCGACTGCTCTTTTTTTTTTTTTCTTCTTTGGTGTGTTTTTCTGATCTTAGCTATTACCATGTTAACAGCGTATTCACTAAGAAAATCACACTACATGCTGCTATGATAATGTTTTGTTATACATATGCACATAAAGGGCATATCAGAGGCCTTTTCTGGCTCAAATAAATATCCATGTTACCCATTACTTATTGACCTTCATCAGAATGCTCTTTTTTAGCAATGACAATAAATATGTGGCATATCAAATGGTGGGTGCAAGGAATGGGCGATTTCAGGTGAACTGTTTTGGTAAATAAGGGACTAGACACAAAAATAGAACATTAGCTATTTTTTCAAACTTTGCAATATTGCTCAATTTACCCATCTTGACCTTTATTTGGAACCACACTTTAAGGACCATATTTTCATTTCCCAGCAGGAAAAAGGTTACAATTGAAATCAAAGTGTATGAAGTTAAGGGATTAGTAGACGATGCACATCATTGCTAATGTGTTTATAGCCAACTGTACAGCTAGCACATAAAGGTAAAGCTATCAACAAATAAACCAGAGAGTCTCACCTTAAATGACTGTTCTTTAAATGCTCATAAGTGATAAATAAAAGTAGAATATAATGTACTTGTTAGCCTCCAGCCCACACTCAAAGAGAAAACTGACAAATGTGTGTTCTTGTTTTCGTCATGCCATTTGGACACTGGCAAACGTTGTCCATCATTCACAATGCATAAAGTAAATTTTGAGAAAGTAAAAAAGTTTATAGTATGATATATATTACATATTTTTTTTAGTACAAATCTCAAGTTGAAAGTTACATCCATATTTTAATGATTATTTTATTTTTATTATTATTTTTTAGATTATTTTATTTTATTTTAGTGACGAGTTGATACCTGAATAAACTCTGTCTAATGTCCATATAATGACTGATTTCATTAGAAACAAAAGCTTGTTGTTGCATTGATGGTACCTGGAAGATGTGAAAAAAAGAATCAAGGGTGTTTCCTTAGCTCTCGTGTATTCTTATTATCATTACTCAACATCGAAAACTGACAACCTACGTGTGCACAGAATCCCCAAGGAACAGCTTCTTCCAGTGATTACCAGATCGCACATCGAGTGAGTCATATGAAAAAGCTGAGGACCAAACGTGGAAATCTTGAAATGGATGAAAAGACAGGTAAAATAAGAGAGTACTGTTGAAGTTTGCTATATAATGAGCAGTCGGGATGTGAAGATTGGTGAATTAATCCGACTGCGAGAGCTCATAAAACGGAGGCAGAATGGTTTTCATTTGACAAATGTGTAATTAAGAATGACTTCTTTTCTTTTTTTTTTCTTTTTTTTTAATCCAACCCACTTGCACAAGCACATTTTGATGGTCTGGAGGTGGGTGGGACGGAAACAAAGCATTTCTGTCCTTCCCTGCGTGCGATATACAGTATGTGTCTCTCTGGTTACATTTTAGTGAGCATGAAAGTGTGAGCATGAGACATAGCCTTTAATTACAGGCCAATTATAATAACACCACCCAAAAAATATTTTGTATCTTGTTTTTAAAGGGTTACAATGCGATACTGATTAAATGATTTGTACTGTTTTTGGGCTGAATGTGTAATGAGCGCAATGAGCTACATTTGTAATGGCAAATCCATATGTCCAGTTACGTAGGTGAGAGTAATATAAAAGTAATGCAATAGTAATTTAATGCATTCCATTTCAAATACATTAATATTGTAATGTAACTAATTACTTTGAAATGACAGTGATAAGAAATAATGCATTACGGTTTTGAAGTATCTTGCTCACTACTGAATCTGAGATAGTTTAGTTTTGGACCATTTAAATATGACATCAACCATTTAAATATGACATCGACTATATTGGTATAATTTAAGAACCCCACCCCCACCCACACCCACACCCACACACACACACACACACACACACACACACACACACACACCACTTTTTTTTTTTTTTTTAAGAGACAGCTGGAAAAAGCTGATTGCTGGATTTTGGCTGGGGTGGACCAGATTACAGTATGTGTTTGTAAGGGGAGCATGAAGGCATGAAGCAAATAGTTCAATGAATGACTTCCATGGAATAAGTAGTCATAAAAAAACATCACATTTTGTCTGTGAATAAGGAATGGCAACTGAGATGTGGGATGTTAATATAAAATTTTTACTTTTGACATCCCATCACCCATAGATATGGGCCTATATTAGATTTTGACAGTACAACAACTGAGCAAAAATATTGTGGTTTCACGGTTTTAAAGTTACAACTCTAAAGTGACTTTTTTTCCCAAATATCTGGGTAAATAATAACTATATTTTTTTTCTCGTGTATTTTTAAATAAAATCTAGAATTTTTCTTATCACACCGAGTACCACTTAGGTGAATGCTCGTGAACCTAGCAGTTCTTCTGAGTTTGTTCAAGCTCGCCAGAGGACACACTACAAGGTCACAGAGGCCGCCACAAGGTTGCCACAAGGTCAACCTTGATGGAATACGAGCTTTAAGAAATGTGCACCATGTTAACTATATATATATATATATATATATATATATATATATATATATATATATATATATATTTATATATACACAGTGGACCCCATTGTTACAACGTTCCAGACTCACATTTTTTTTCTAATTGCGTTGTGGAATAGTTTTTTCCTCCCATCTTTATGACATCTTCCCGATTTTGTAACTGTCATGACCTTTCGTCTGCATCTGCAGGGATTTTTAGGTAATTACACCTATTTTCAGTTGCCCTCCCTGCAACACATCACTACAGTTCTGCTATTGTTTGGGATAACAAGCGGCACTCAAATGTATATATATATATATATATATATATATATATATATATATATATATATATATATATATATATATATATATATATATATATATATTATATGCACTTATTATACTTATTTGGGACAAAATTTTTAAATATGTATGTACAATTTTTATGTGGCTGGCCCAGTTCCTATCACTTTACTAGAACACATTTGGATTTAAAATGATCCTTGATGGTTAATGACACACCCAATACCAAACCAAGGCTTTGATACCAGGAATGTAAATTTGTTTATTTTGTATAGACATTTCCAAATGACTAATGCAGATACTGTGAATGGTATGGCCTTGTGTATTATAAAGCAAATGCAGTCAGAAAATCATTTACGTCTGTTCTTTGAATTAGAAAAGGTTCAACCTATAAAAGATAAGACACTGTGGTTGCCCAACAAGAGAAGGTCACTTTTGCATTTAAAAGTAATGTCCTATAACTAGTCTTTGTATAAAATGTTATATAAAGCATGGTTAATACAAGTGAGGCCTTTAGAAACTAGCAGAAGTTACTTTTCTGTTTTTTTAATCACCCTCATTTGCAAAATGCTATTGTAAAAATGACGTAGTAATTAATATTGCCATTTATATATGAAATGATCTCTTGGAGCCTTATAACCTCATATCAGATGCACACAAATAGTCATGCGGCACAGTATTAAGGAAGATGAGTGCTGGCTTTGGGTGTTTGAAACAGAGCGGAGTCAGGGATGGCCGTCATCATTCCGACTACATTAACCTTGGCCTCCATGTCTACAGGGCCCACAACTTCCATTTCTTCACGACAAATACAGGTCCTGCCTTGGGGCAAACCGGCAGGCAGCATAGTTAATGACTTATTTACTGTTTAATGGATGTATACGGGACAGCCACAACAATTAATGAGAAAATGGCAAATTCACAAGCCATGGGGGAGCCAGGTGGTGGAGGTTATTTTCTTATTTTAACTTTATCTCGGCTCTACCTTCTGCTCTACCCAGATAAACTCCCATACACCTGGAGACAGACAGGCTGACAGTGGCAAGGACGGCTACTTTTACAAAGTGTCGCTGTAAAAATACACCCTGACCTTATTTCCAACTAATTTTCCATTTTGCTTTATTTCATTCTGTTCTGAAATAAATCATGCTTACCGTGTCCCAATTTCAATGAAGTTATTGATTTTTGCCTGCAGTACTGTCCTCCCCTTTGTCGTGAATGATAAACATATTTTTCTAAAATTACCAAACTTCTTATCATACTGGTTCACATCCCGTTTTTCCAGCCACCGCCCCTCCCTCCACACTCCCCGCTATTTTTTCTTGTGTTGTGTCGTTTTCCCCAGCTCTTTTTAGCTCTGTGAATACCATCGCTCAAGCAATGAGCTGTTGCAGGCACTTTGTTGCTGACCATGGTGCTGAAAGCCTCCTACCTTCCAATTGCCAGAGTGTTCATTTCATGGTTCATATACCCCGTTCTCCATTTGTCAGAGTGCTGTTAGACCCCCACACTTATTTCTTTAACCCCTTCCCATACAAATAATAACAAATCAAAGGCACATTTGTTTTACTCCACCGTCACAGCGCCTGCCACCGCCAGGCTTTCACTTAAAGAGCTGGCATTTGTTACACGTTGCTCCAGTTTGTCGTAGAAAATGTTTTGGGGACTTTTTAGACATTGTTTTGTGGTTTGTTCTTTTTATGCCTGTGCTGCTGTGTTTTATTGAATTGAACCATTTTGCAATTTGTTTGCCTCATTGCTTGTTTCATGTGAACTATTGGATAACCAGTGTGATTTAGGGCTGCATGTCTTATGCAAGTCTTTTTTGTGTTTGAATAGAGAAAGTTGTATTGCAAGAATTAAACACTGGGATGCCTACTAGGATGATTTTTCACCTATAAAGTCTACCGGAGAGCCGATCGGCAGGAAGGATTTCAACTCACATCGCCTGTGAGCGACTAACTTTGTTTTGTAAAGAAGGCACACCAAGGGTTGAGCTGAAGTTGCAAAACAACTTCACCTTGCTGGGAGAACAACACACATGCAAATATGTAATTATGCTGCAGGGAACTGCAGGGGGCTTTGAATGAAATGAAAATCTTTTGAAAACTTTACTCAAGTTATTATTTGTTTATTTTATTGTACACAAAGAACATACTGTTCTACGTATAAAAAAACATTTTATTTACATATATATATATATATATATATATATATATATATATATATATATATATATATATATATATATATATATATATACATACATACATACATACATACATACATACATACATACATACAGTGGACCCGGGTTACAGCGTCCCTGGCTTACGTTTTTTTCATGTTGCAGTATTTTACCCGCTTTGCACCAAGTACAACCACCATTACCCTAGGGGGTTGGCTGTATTTGTGTTGTTTTGTCTCCATCTGCATGCGTTTTTAGGTTATTGCTTTTATTTTCCTTTGCTGTCAATGCCTCCATGCAACGACAATGTGACAATGTCTCCTTAAATCACTACAATGCTGGTCTGCTATTGGTCGACCTCACTCGTTTCAGAATGGTGGAGTGGTATAGCTTTTTTCTATCTTGAGTGGTTACAAAACCGTATTTATAGTGCATTTTACTGCTTAATTCAAACTTGAATGGGTTAGCAATGGCTCCCAAGATTGCTAGTGATGTTAAAGAGAGAAGTAAGAAGATGATTTACAGTATATGGAAACGAAACTGGAGATAATACTACCCTTACTAGGGAAATGGGCATAACAAGTGCCACTCAAAGCTAAATAAATCCTTTGTACGTTTTTTATTTACTCTTGATTATTTTTTTTCTGATTATATACATGTATATTATATTTACGTCGCACATACTATACTATTTTGATTATTATTTTGGTCTTACAATTTTGATGTTTTTACTTTGGGTTCTAAAAACATTAGCTATTTAACATAGGTTTGGATTGCCCGCTATACAGCAAATTTGCCATATGATTCCAACTGCGGAACGGATTCATCTTGTAACAAGGGGGCCCACTTATATATCCGTGACTTTCATACGTACGCCTTCTGTGATGCCAGACTCTCAAATAAATATCCCAAATGCGCACACGTACACATTCCTGGACCACACAGGCTATTTTCAGGCGCTTTTAAATGTCAATAAACCTGCATCAGCCATTAAAACGTGTCATTATACATGTTGCTGTCAAAACTTAAAAAAATGAATAATCATTTATATAAATATCCATGAAATTTTATGAAGTCCAAATTACAAATGGCAGTTTACTCAAAGAACATCATTTTATTCCGTTACTATTAATTGAATATGAATGAAATAACACAAACATATTAAAAATGAAACAATAAATGAAGATAAGGCTTGCACTCACCAAAATAAACAGTGGTCACAATCAGTCTTTTCAATATCTCCCAATTTTTCTTGATCTCTTCATGCTGCCTTTCTCTTCGCACTGAAATGTACTGTGTATCAGCTTGGGTGTTCCCATAAGTTTTTTAAAAGCACCGTAGTACATTGAAGAGCTCTCTTTACCTTCGAACTGAAATGTACAATAATGTATATCCATTCGGGTGCCCCAAGAAATTTTTAAAGGCACTGTATCGCATGTGTCCAGCGGTGCTTTGGTGTCTCGTTGCTGCCATGGTCAAACAAACAAACAAAAACAAAAAGCATTCCCAGCAGAGCTATTTGTTAGGGTTAGCTCATACCTCTGGTAGCCCAGTCAGAAAAATGGCCAAGTCGGGACTGCTTAGCTAATAGCTCCGCTACGCCTTTAATCAGCCTAAGCCAACACCATGTAGCTTGGTTATTGAGCATCGCACCGCCTTCCTGCAGTGCGCATCCACTCATGTCATGTTCAACGTGAGGCCTCTAGATGGGGATCTTATGACTCAATTGGCTATTGCAGACGTCTGTTAACTCCAGTATATCATATGACTACATCATTTTCAGTATATGGGCCCATTCAAGTATCCATTTGCGCATGTGACAATCCCCGCAACTGTTGAAGCATACGCCCTAGCGCCTCCAGGAGCAGGCAAATTACATACAGCCTGGCGACACAAATTGAACATGAAAAGCCAGGGCATACAATAATACACTGAAAAAATACACATCTTTTGTAAAGGGCTTCTAAACCTATTTAGACATTTTCAGGAGGAAAGCATTTAATCTGTGATTGATAACAAAATTATTTTTCTATGAATGAATCCCGAATATTTTTTAAATCACATTTTGCCACTTGCTGTTGATTGAAAATGTCATCACATACTCAAGGTTCAGCTAACTATCCATCACATCATTTTCAGTCAACAACAAGTGTTAAAATGTATTTTTAAAGATATTCATTGTACATGAAAAGAATTTAATGATCAAATTAACTATTAACATTTTTTTAGCTACTGAGAATAATAATAAAATAATAATAAAAATTGCTAAAACTAGCCAAGTAAATTGATATATTTACGTGTTACATCTATTGAAGTTGAGCTTGCATCAGGTTTAGACTTTTTAAAGGTACAGTGACATTTCCTCCAGCAAACACCGAGGTGTGCTGCTTTGTTCAGCATCTACTTGTGTTTATGTTGTAAAACATTTTCATGTTGCTGTTGTTACCATGGTGACTTAAGTTAACATGCCACCTTACACCAAACTACGATGTGCTGTGCACATCATATGACCTTGATCATTTTCAGCTGTGACAATCTGCCCCTGGGTTCAGTTCTTACTGCACCGATACAAATCTGTACGTAAAAGTCCAACAGTAAGCCGAGTGTGCCTCGTGATGCAATCTTACTGTTGGGAACTTCACAATGTCATATGTCAGTCTGTCCAAAACTTAGGACCAGCTGTACATACATAGAATTTACTGTGACAAAAACAAAACAAAAAAAACACCTGCCAACACAAGATGGTTTTATAAATAAAAATAAACAACAACCCATAATTATGTTTCACTCTCCATTTCACTCCCTTCAGTGTCCTTCATTTAGAGGACCGTCTGTTGTGGTTCCAAATTGTCCTTCATGCCAAGCTTAATTTGTGAGCGCTACTATGCCAGACGCAAAGTAAATGTGTTTTTTCAATCTCTCTTGCTCCCCGACCATTCCACTCTCATCTTTGCCTTCTGTGCCTATGGACTCCCTCTCGTCCCCTGTGTTTTTAGGACAATCTCAGCGTCGCCTCAACTCTTCACTGCCTTGCGCGTCTACCTGGCCACCCATTGCCCTCGCTGTCACTTTTTCCAGCTCTCGATAAATAACCCTGTACCCCCTGGCCCTTGGCTCTCCTGGCTGTTGCCTGGGCTGAATTTGTCACAATATCACTTGCTGTAAAAGGAGAAATTGATACTGCTGCCGTGAGCCGCAAGGGATAGTTTGAAATGCCAGAATGCGATGGAACCTCTACCTCTGTTCCGTGAAGTTGGTTGACATTAAAACACAGTTTCTCATAGAAAATAATGTAACGTTGTTTCATTTATTCCAAGCTCACGCTATTTTTACAGTTAAAAAAAAACATATCTGTTTTAATGTTAACTGTCAGTACAGTATATCAAGGCTCCCTTGTGACGCTTCACTTTTTGCGGCTTTAATGCTCTGCGGTGTGTGTCGATAATACCGTAGACGCAGTGATTTTGACACTTGACGTTACTGCTTTACAGCAGCGCCTACCCGATGTAGTGCAATAACACTTCCACGCTCAGGTCTTTGTTAAAGTTGTAAACCACACCTTGTTTAAGATATGATTAAACCGCAAAGTTGGAGAGGTCGCTTTAGAACATGTTGATGTTCTTTGCAAGGGAAGATTTGACCCAGACTCAGGTTGTGTTCTTGTCTTCAATCTGAATTATTGAGAAATCTGACACAGGGCAGAAATGTTTCGATGGGGTGGTCACGATGTCACAAAACCTGAATTATGGGTGGCCATGTGTGGCATGCACAGCCAAAGTTTCATGAAAGAATCATTTTCATTTCATTATATAAATTTCAATGTAAATATGCAGGTATTCTAAATCACTGGCAGTTATCAAAGGGTCTATGTAATAGAGTGGGCTTGGCCAGCCCTGGGCACCATTGGGTACATGGAGTGTTTATACTTTAGTTCCCAAGATGATTACGTAGGTCCATAAGGATGCCTCCATTTAGAGGCGTAAATATCAGAGCTCAGAAACTGCTTAGGCCATTAAAAGAAAAAAAAAACTAGCTCGATAAGCGGTTTAAAAAAATAAAATAAAATAAAGAAGAAACTCCAGAACTAATTTGTAGATTGAATAGCTCGGGGCACGTCAGTCACACTGTGTGGCTGGTATGGGAGGACTAAATGAAAATTTGTCAAATTACCCGACCTTGGCACCTGTTAGTCACAAAGAGCAGTGAAAGAGTGGTGTTGATATACAAGCAATGGAGCAAGCCTTAAATTATTGATGATGTGCTTATGAACTCTTTAGTAATATGATGCTTTTTTTAAATTATTGTTTTAATTTTTTTACAAACATTAGAAATATTACAAGCAACATGTGTCAGAAAATGACACATGTTGCTTGTATTAGGGTATATTAGGGTGTAAGACCATGGCGGAACTCACGCAATAGAGCCAGCTGCTCAGAGGGAAGTACCTACTGTATGTATCGCTATCCAAGGGCTTGACTTCTTATTTGCAAATGTACATGAAAAAGTCTCTCTTTTCTAATCGGGCTCATGCGATTTCAAAATGTCTGGTGCAGCCTGTCTTCATCTGTTGCTTTGTTAGTGTTTGAACTTACAACAGAGAAGAAAAAAAAATCCTGTGTCAACAAGGTCATTTGTTTCCATGTTTTCCTTTACTTCACTGTGGCTGTGCGTGCATGTGTGCTCATGCGCTGCCGTCACCTGGCAGCCTTGCAATAGAGCCTTTGACACCCGGCTCCTCTATGAACCGTGGCGGGCCGAGTGAGCAAATGGCAAGGCTCACCGGATATGGAGCCGGTCCTCGGCCTACCCGCTCCTTCGGAAGACCCCACCAACCCTGCGGCACGCCCCTCAAGTGCAGACACGCAAGCGAGCTGTGCGGGCAAGCTAGACAATGAGAGCGGGATAACATTCTGATGGGATCGTCCTTTAGCAGGAATATGATTGCCATAGCTTGTTCAAAAACCATTTGGGACCAAGGCTCAAAGTCCAATCGAAAACAGCCAAACCACTTACTTATTCAGAGCATTGTATAAACTCGGGCAAAGAAAAAATAAAGTTATTTAACCTTCAAAGGTTCCTGACTGTCACAATGGAAAAGGAAGGAAAAGGACTGTTTGAAGAAATTCTTTTTACCTTGGGGCATAGTTATTTTCTTCAGCAAGTGTTTAGTTATCCATCCCTCCATCAATTTTTATAGCCGATTATCCTTACTAGGGTCACTGGCTTGCTGGTGCCTATCCCAGCTGTCTTTGGGGATATAATAATTGTGTTTCCATCATTAACTGCCAGGTAGCAGCTTATCTAATGTATCTTTATGATACATTTGTATTCATCACACTATACCAAAGACACCGGACCCTTTTCTAAGCTGCATCCATTTCCATTTCTGATACTGTTCAGAGCTGTACAACGCAGAGTTTGGATGTGAATCTTGCCTGAATTATGTTTCGATTCTTGAATTTTAATGAAAGTGGAACACAAGAAGCAGAATTGCAATTAAAACGGAAATTGTAAGAAGTTTAATCAAAATTCCATGAAATCTGTAGGAATTCATCATTCAAATTTGTAGTCCGTTTTACAGTGAAGATTTACAGGATATATGCTGTACCTATTTAAAACATGAATTTTATTCTATTCTGATCATTAGGCCTTCATGCACGCGACACTTAATTTATAAATATTAAAGTATGGTGTCTTTAAAATGACTGCCCGAAGATTTTGGACACTTTGTTTGACACTCACCAATGATAGACATTGTCTCATCCTCACTGATGTATGATGAGAATGAGTTTCTTTTAATTGTATGAATTTAATGGAATTTAATTTGCTTCCAGTTCCTGTAATTCAAATTCAACCCAACATCTTGTGGAGGCATTTCAAACTCAAACTCATCTATTCAAATAAATTCAGAAAAATATACAGCCTGCTATGATTATCATTGTCATTGCCATTATGCTTTACTGTTCAGAAAAAAAAAAGAATTAATAAATAGATGCATACGTACATACAGTACATGCATGCATACTTACAAACACACATACATAAATTAATAATTAAATATCACGTCATGGTCATGATATTATTTTTCTCATACAATTAATGTCACGTGTGTTCTTCATTAAAATTTTGGTAAAAGTACAAACTGACCCAAATCAACGTTAAGAAGTCAATTCACCCAATTTGTACGAAAGGGAAAAAGGAAGACGAGTGAGTTGCTGCAGCAACATTTTAGGCCATGTGCTTAATTACACAACAAACAATAAAACTTGCAGGCTTTTTTAGCTAAGATGAGACACTTAGACCTCGTCTGCTGCCCTGCAGGGGTTGTTATTGTCCTAAAAAGACATCAAATGGGGCCTTTAAATGTACTCTGAAGGATTGCAAAGTAAAAAGGGGGACTTCATTAAAATAAGTAAAAAAAATTGGCGTGGTTCTACTTCATTGCTCGGAAAAGAGGCCACTAATCTGACGAGACATCCCTAGATGACCAGGTAAGAGGAAGAAAGCAAAAGTTGCTCCCTAAAATCCGCAATTATCCAGATGGCACCATTAGCGATTAAGCCAGAGAAGTTTTTTTTTCGCTTATAATTGACTCCATAGGCTATTAGGCAGGTTGGCACTAGGCTAGGTCCACTGGTGCACACCCCAGATGTTCTCTCTGTGTGTATATATTATAAGTGTGAGCAGGTGAAAGCTTGGCCCGTTTCCTGCAAACTGGTTGAAGGTCCTGGGTTGTCTGTGGATGGACAAGGAGCTGGGAAGAAGTCACACTCAATTATATCAACGTCTCTATCAGCCTGGCTGTTGTCCTCTTTCTTTTGACATCTCTCTATTTCCCTGTCAGGCCTTCTTTCCATCCCATCTTGGAGAAGCCACATTGAAGTGCTCTCTTTTCTGTTAAGATCTTTGTCTTTCACGTTTGGGTTTATCCAATTATACAATGATATTGTCATGTGCAGCGAACCGATTCTTCTGTGCCTGTATATTGTGCTAAATGGTCAACTATATGTTATGCTAAATCGTGTAATCTCAATCGTTGAATTGTTCCAGAAACAGACTGTTCTTTTTTTTTTTTTGTCTTAGATTATTTTTCTCTCATCTGAGTAGGCTCCAAGGCTAAATGAGACAACCCTAGCCTGAGTCTTGGTGTGAAAACCTGACAATATATCATATAAGATCACATCCAAATCACAGATGGTATATTCTTTTGGGATATAACAATGCAGAATTTGCCATGGTTTGCAAAATCAAGACCCTGTCAATTGTGACTGCATCCTAGGCATGTCTAATGCTGCATTCAGACCAAATGTGAAATATCAATTCGCTACGCTCACTCGGTCACCAAGTGTTAACTGCCGGCATTTAGCTTTTACAAATATTTGTGAGGGTGTGGGCACCCCCATCACTGGGGGTTGTGTTGTGTACTTTACAGTGGTTCGGTAAAGGAGAGTTCCACTGAAAACTTCAATTTCTTTTTCTGGGATGTAGCAGAGCCAGCGTTTTCGCTTTAAGAACACCTTTATTGTTTTTTTGTTTGATTTTTTTGCGTTACGTGTCCCATGCTTTGCGGCAGTGCTGACAGGAAAAAAAAATGTTTCAACATCGCAATCAAATAACCGATACTGTGTTGAATACTCTGCTGTTAATGCTACGCTATCAATATCTTGGCACAGTAACTACAGTTCAACAGATGTTAAAAAAGGAAGTACATATCAGCTATCCCAATTTCCTCTTTCACCCTTCTACAAGCCATGTGAGTGCTCTTGCTTGTCATGTTCTGTTGGTTTTTGGTTGTGGGTTTATTATGGGGGGTTTTGTCCCTTTTCTGTGTAAATAGTTCCTGTTTCAGCTCCTCTTGTGTCATCTCGCGTTAGTTTTGATTTGGTCCAACTGTCTGCATTTACCTGCCCCTCGTGTGACCACCAGTCCGCTTCCCCTGCCTATTGTTTCCGCCCCTGCTGTTGTTGCGCGTCCGTCATTAGTGTGTATGTGTGTGTGTATTTAAGCTGAGTTTTTGTTACATTATCGGACCGCATAGCAGTCGCATGTCACCAATCGTTAGTAATCGTTCCCTAGTCTCCTGTCACTCGCCTCCCGTTTGTGAATCCCTGTGCTCACCTGCCTGTTAGTATTTTTCTGTTTACCTTGCACTTTTGGAGTTTTTGCCACCCTGCTTTTTCCGTTGCTGTTTTTATCTGCTTGTTGACTACTAAACATAGACAATCACCCACACCCTTGGCCTCGGAGCCTCTCTGCTTTTGGGTCCTCTACCCCTGCGATCACGCCAGCGTTCCTCCCCGCCGCGCCGCCCGACCGTGACACTTGCTCGGCTCCGTTTTTGTATTGAAAGCTTAGCTAGCCATGTCGGGTAGCCACATGTATCTGCAAACCAGTCGCTATGATGTGAGACATTGGACGTTAGGAAGTTGATTGTCTATTGCGACAAAAGTTAACATTTTTTAGCTTCTTGCGAACAGGCAAAACAGTCAGAATTTTGTGTCTCGCAGCATCTTGCACCACTCCATACGCATCCTTTGCGTCGCCCAAAACTCCTTTGCTCCCCGTTGTATGAACTACATTAACCCTAATTAATGACTAATTAACGAACTTATTGCTTATTGGTGTTTGCCGGGGAATAGTCTGATCTAAAAAAATAAATAAATAAAATAAGCTTGGAAGAATTTCAATCGTTTGAATCTACTAGCCGGCGAGATTCCACGCATCAAGAGTGGGACGCGGTGTCAACACAAGGTGGTTTCACTGGCGCGCTCCGGAGATATCAGGTTTAAATTCCAACCTAGAAGCCTTTAGATGACAATGTTTACCACATGTATGCAATGCCAAAAGCATCTGCTTTTCTCAGCCTCTAGTACACCATACTGGCTGTCAATTGAGACCCATTGTGGAAAATCCGATTGGCAAAAATTCGAATAAACTGGGTTTGAAATGACAAAAAATGACATTTTGACTGATAAGTCCATACTCAATTCGAGTGATTCTGGTACTTTAGTACTGTTTTTTTTTTTTTTTTTTTTTTTTTTTTTTTTTAACTTTAAGGCTGTTGCAAGTGTTTTTACAGGTCAGCTGTAATATGTGCTTGGTTCTAAAAAGGCTTAATTTTTTTCAATGGTTTGCACTCAAGTTTTTTCCATAATTATTTATTTTATTTATTTACTTTATTATTTTTATTTTTGTGTATCAAGCCTTGTTTAGACAGTATATACCGCATGTTAAAAAAAAAGTGCAATAAATAGACATGTTTGACCAAACATGATGAATAATCGTGATCGCAATATTGACCAAAATAATCTTGATTATTATTTTGGTCTTAATCGTGCAGCCCTAAATGATATTTCCAATCAGTTCTCAATTTTTGATGTCCATTGACATAGCGGTCTTTTCATCGTCAGGCCTTCTCTGTATTGATAGGCCTTCTTGGCAGACTTAATGAACTGGTGCAGCGGTAAAGTGAAAGAAAGACATTCTAACAAGTGGCATAATAGTGTGAAACTATAAAGACTACTAGTGACTCTCTTGGCACACACCCTAAATGTGGCCCGGACACTGCACAGATTTGCCAGCGGATTAGTCAAAACATGCAAACTGTCCTTGACAGAAAGATCGAAAGATGGGGTTTTTTTGTTCGTTTTTTTTTTTTTTTTTTTTAATTATTCTTGTACTGACTAGAGGGCAACAGTTAGCTTAATAAACCAAGATAAGCTGTGTCTCTGACAATGTTTCTCGCTCTGCTCAGGTAGTGGGAGCGAGCAATGTCATCCAGGGAAATGCCGACAACATCCAGTGATTTTCTGAGTAGTGTTGATTACTCTGCGCAGCGCTTTCCTGTTGGGTGCAGTGCACCCTCGTACCACACTGTGATGCATTACTAGGACACTTTCAATTGTGGTTCAGTACAAGGTCACCAGCAGCTGATCATCAAGGTAGTTTTTCCTGAGCCCTCTCAGGGAGTGGATTCCTTGCTGGGCTTTCTTCACATTGACAACCAGTGTTGATGGCCCAGGAGAGGTCGTTGGTGATGTGGACTCCAAGGAGCTTGAAAAAGTGAACTATTTCAAGATGGGTCCCGCTTATGTTGAGTAGGGCCGGGTCTTTGTCTCATTCTCTTTTTCTGTCTATGGAAGTCCAGGATCAGTTCAGAATGGCGTTCAGAGTGAGGAGGGTTCTCTTGACTCCACCATCTTTATAAGCAGACTCATCTCCTCCTCACATGGGCCGGACCATGGCGATGTTGTTCGTGAATTTGATGATGGAGTCGGAGAGGTGGCTTGGTCTGCATTTGTGCGAGTATAATGCGTATAATAAGAGACTCAATACACAGTCATGGGCATCGTGTTATTATTGGGCAAGGGTGTGGGCAGAATTTGACACTTTGTGGACAGTCTGTCATAAAGTTTGTAGGCGGCCTGCTGATAGAGGTGGACAGGTCAAGGAGGAGGAGTTTATTTTTGAGAATGTCTGAGATGTTGGTATTGAATGCTGAGCTGTAGTTGAGGAAGAGCACTCACACAGTTCTCCTGGTTTTCCAGCTTGCTCAGTGCAATGTGAAGAGCTGTGGCGATTGGGTCCTCTGTGGATTGCTTTTTTTATGCAAACTGTTGGGGGTCGAGTGTGGGAGCCTTGTTTTCCTTTATGTGCCGTGCAACTAGCTTTTCGATGCATCTTGTGGTCATTAGGGTGAGTCCAACTAGGCTATAGTCTTTTTGGCTGTCCGTCGATGCCTTTTGGTAACAGATGGCTTTTGACTGTAAGCAGTTCAATAATTTTATGAATCAGAGGTTGGACCCAAGTGTACGCAGAGACAGGAAAAAGTGGTGAGCAACTGGTTTATTGAAATCACAGGGACCAGGCAGGTAGGCACTGAGGCTGGCTTGCATGCAAAGCTCAGGAGACAGGGAACATACAGAAGGAGCTAAGTCATGGTAGGAAATCCAATCTGGGGCAGGCAGAAATTAACTGACAGAAGTTGACAGAATGTGACACAGTCAGCTGGTCAGCACATTCCCTGAGAACATTTCCAGGTAACGGATTTTTGCAGCCAAAAGGCGGACCTTATTTATAGGTGTCGTCTCAGTTGCCGGTGCTATTTCAGTATTTAACACACACAAGACACACCATATAATTAAGCACTAGCCTAAAACATGGTGTAGCATGCATGCATGCTCACATATGCAAGAGCAAAACTGAGTTTGGGTGTACTTTATTAAAAAAAAAAAAAACCTTAGTTTTGATCAATGCACATCCACAAATCCATGAAAGCTTTCAATATCTGTATTACATATGAACCACTGAGGAAGTCCCGCATCTAACATGCCAGGTTCCCTCTCGTCAATGTCCAAGTCCGTCTTGTGCAGAGACGATGCTGGCTTTTGCAAAATCTTGATGACTACATCTTGAAACTTCTCTTTGGGCAGAGTTTCGTTTTTATTTTTTTAATTTATTTTTTATTTAGTGCACGTCATGCTTCGTCTTTCATGCCCACCCTTCCCCCTTTAAGGTCCTCATCCTGTCTTCTATCACAACCTCCTTTTTTATGTAAGTGACGTGTGGACAGGAAAGGTTATAAATCAATCAAGCGAAGCACTCATTGATGTCACACAGCAAAATTGACAAATTTTGGAACTCTGTGCACACATACGACGCACCACATCATAAGATGCCTCGTCTATTCTGGGGATAAATTAAGACTTTTAAATGTGACTTATGCCCATGAAAACAATAGGGCTTTAAGAATTTCGCATGCTTTTTGTATGAGTAGTTATACAAGACACTTGAAACATTTTTAAACCAATAGTCCAAGTCATATGTTCATGAAATTGAGATTATTTTTCTCTGGTATTACATTTTGGTCTTGACATAAAGTACAGACCCCAACATTTTTACTTGACAGTCATAGATAGGAGTCTGGTTTTGCAGTGGGCTTATTTCTAGTCAAATTTAATGAATGTGATTGACTTACAGTATGTGCTATATTAGCCAAGTAATACTAATAAAAAGGAATAAAAAGGAAACATTCAACATATCATCCATTCCCTATGATTTTCACCATCGATTTCTAGCACTTTAAAATTAGAACAATGAAGGTATTTTTTTTTTTAAACAGTGTCAATACTCCGTATTTTTATACATTTTCCTTTTTTACGCCTCATGGGAACACATTGCTCAATGTCATTAAACCATTGTGCAAAACAACCAGCGCTACAAGGTCAGTGTTTCAGAAGGCCCCATTGAAGAAAAGTCAATGCTTAGTTCCACAACTAGTGCTGCAGAAGGCTTGAAAAGGCCCATTTAATGTGTTTTGGATTACATTACTGAATGGACTTTCAGTAATCCCTTCATAGCAAGGAAAAAGAGCTAAAAGGCATTAATTATTCATCTCCTCATGGCTCGTGGTAAAGAGGAGAAGCGCTCTAGGGTTTCCATCAGCTATTAGTAAACAAATCAATGTTGCAGGCTGAGCTTCTCCCCGGTACAGAGACATCTGCCCTTTACCATGACTTTCAGGAGAAGACCCGAAATGGACCAACATTGACACATAATACTGTATATTGGAGAGAATTATTGAAGAGAAATTCAAGAAAACAGTGTTTGCTTTTTTCTTTAGATAAAAAGGATGCCTAAATATACAGTCTTTTCTGCAAGATACCTTTCTGTATTCATTCATGCCGTCAGTCTAATTTGTTCAAACAGTTATTACATTAATGTCCCAAATGGGCAGGTAAGCCACATTATGCCTCAGTAAGCAGACACACAAATTTGTCACAGCCCACCAAACAATAGGTCGTTGATATAATCAAACAGCACAGTGTGAAAACCGTAATCCAATTTCTCTGGCTAGCTTCATTGTAATTTTTTATCACCGTAATTATGAACTGAATTGCAAACTGAATGTAAGGGAATTGAATCAGGCAAGAAATAAGAATAATATGATTGAGAACTGCAAAGAATCAATACAGCTCTGCTTGTCATCTTAACGCTGGCCTGAATCCTGGCAGATTGTGCTTCTTTGGGGGATTCAGTTTAATTCAATCTGAGAGAAACTAACATACTCCCTGTCCCCTTCACATGGTAGACAACATCTCTGTCTTGATTTAGACTGCTGTGCAGAGGCCCTGTGCCGGGAGTCATATGATGTTTGATTTCATTCATTTTGCAGAATTAACTGCAAGGAGCCCCACAAACTGCAGCAAACACGTATATACCGCTCAAATGAATTAACAAAGATTGTTGCGACTGCAGCCCTTTTACCGCAAAATCATCGAACCTATGAAACCCTTGTGAGACACAGTGCACCTTCCATTCAACCTTTCCGATTGTTTTTTTTGTTTTTTTTCTCAAATCTTCAGTAGCTTTTACTTCACGGAAATTCAGAAAATGATTAAATGGATTAAAGAGATCTGGTCTTTTTATATTATCAATGAAATGGGACAATTAAAATGTGTTTGAAGTGTAGACATTAAAGGTTTCCTCAAGCTTTTCCTCCAAAATCCATCGATCCACCCCATGCAGGCATGGGGAGAACATGCAAACTCCACACAGCCAGAGTTGGAATTGAACCTGGGACTTCTGCACTGTGAGGTGGATGTGCTAACCAGTCTACCATCATGCCACTCTCATTTCCTCCAAATGTATTGAACCATAGTAAATGCAGTGACACCTTGTGATACAATTGACCATAATTGTTTAAAGATGTTGTTCACAGTGACTTGCTCTATTGTGGCATTGAAGGTAGCTCGAATCACTTAACGAGCAACAAATGTCAATGTTCATGACAACTTCGTCTCAACTGTTGAATAAACACTGAAGAGAAAAACATTTACAAAGATGTAATCATTTATTAAAAGTTTCTACGTCGCAATCAAGTGGTCCATACTGCGCTACATACTGTGCTGTCAATGCATGCGCTATCGCTATCTTGGCACAATAACTACAGTTCAACAAAAGGAATTAAATGCTGCTGTAGAACGGTATGTTCCACAAGCCAGGTGAGTGCTTTTGCTTGGCTCCGTTTTTGTATTGAAAGCTCAGCTGACTGTGCTGGGTAGCTCCAGATGACGGCAAACCGGCCATCATGATTCATTCCTGCCCCTTGTGTGAAGTTGAACATTCTCGAAGCGAATTGGCTGTCCGACGCGACGAGCGGCCAAAGTGACATTTTTTTAACTTGTGACAAAGTGGCCAAACTTGTGCCACGATCAATTACAAGTTGCTCGCGATGCGTTATTCGCCTCGCACGTTGCTCCATCGCATCCTGTCACGCGAACTACATTGATTACTATACCAAACTGTCCGCTTTTTTGCCTCGTTCTCGTTTTGTGTGAACACAGCATAACAGTCACCTCGTTGCTGTGGAAACCCATCCCAGAATGCTCAGCCATTGGCAAGCAATATCTTTATGTACAGCATATTTATAATGCAAAGTAACACAAAAACATTCTTTTAACCCTTAAACAGTACTTTGAACTTTCGGTCGCCATAATAATCCCGCTGAGCAAGATTGTGTACACAGTACAGTATGCATTTCGGTTCATGACCAAGACAGTTTATTTATTCAACTCGACACAATCCTCCACTGCCTGAATATGCAAGGGGCTAATGGATGTCTGACGGAATGTCGGCAATCATAATGACGGATGGAAAAATACACTTTGGACATTTTTATTCTATTGTTTTTTTTAGCATCCCCGTCATTCGGCGGGCTGTCAGCAAAACGGGCCTCCGTTGGCAACAAACTGAAGGACAGTCAGTGCTGATAGGTTGCCTATCTGTGTGTGTGTACATAAAATGTACTATAAGGAGACACAGTTTTATTTTTTTTTTCCCCTCAGATTTTCTATCTGATTTTAAACTATATCTGCATTCATGATCAGAAACAAAGCATCATGTCATCTTTCTTTTGATGGATATGGAGGTTCCTGTATTTACTATTTAGCAGTTAGCTTGCTGTAGATATTCTCCTATACTAAAGGCAAACAGAATAGTCTAGATTTTACCGATAATAATAAAAAGCCCATCTTGCTCCACACACACTATTTGGTAAACAGTGCAGCTAACAAAGAGTATCATCAATGCCAAGGAGAGCCCAGTGTATTTGAAAAAAAAAAAAAAAAAATCAATACGTCTGACCTCTTTCAAAACAAAAGGTCCTTTCTTCTTTCTCTCCTTGCACAGGGCACTTTTATAAAATGTGGTGTTATCAAACCAAATAAAACAAGGACAAAATATTGTTAAACATGGGCATATTCTTACAAAATTCAAAACGTCTTTTATTTGAGTGGCTGTGGTTTGATTGTGCACAATGTGTTGTGAATGAGGGGAGCTTGTAAAGGTTATACTGCCCTGTGAAAGGCTATCTCATTCACCAGCCACACAGGAGGAATGCCCCTGCAGACGTGCACTGGGAGGAAACAAATAGTGCTCCCTGTCTTGTTATGGGAACACACTGATAAGGTGGGTCACAACATACTGAAGGTTGATTTTCAGAGTGTCTTTTAACAGACTTCCTCGTGACCATCATCCATTAGAGTTCGGAATATTGTATTTTGTTGCAATTGTTACCTGCATCTTGCTCTTTTGCAGCAGCCCCCAATCACCGACCCACCTGTGTGTTTATTTAATTCATCCAAGTTATTGCAAATCCACCCCTCCACCTACATGTGTGCAGGAGGGAGGGGGGAGGGGGTCATTACTTGGCTGCGAGCAGAGAAAAGGATATTCAACAGGGGCGCCCACGGTAGCAAAGCCATTTCCAATAATGTCTTCTTTCTGCAACAACAATCATGTTTAACCCCAGTGGCTTCAGCTACCCACTATTTGTCATCCCACCTCTTCCTCCCTCGCCTCCTATGTGCCTTCATGTACTCAGGCAATAGCTAGGAAAGTATGGTTCATGATTGCACCGTGGCTTCGCTGCCTTAGTCATACCGCTGCTTGGATTTAAACAAGCAGGAAAGACGATTGTTTAGTCTACCTGCAACTTTGTCTGTTTGAGGCGCACACTTCATTTTAAAACGGTTGCACAAATCTTTTTCAACAGCTGAATGTGTGTGATTCCCCTTCGATAAGATTTAGTGAGAAGAAACATTTTCAAGTAGGTACTATTGCATACTAAAAGATAAAACTTTGCAGACTATGGTTCATCTTTTATTTGCAACTTGTTTGGGTAGCACAATAGTGCTTCCTAAAACCAAATTGTCCACAAGCATCAATGTAAGTGTGAATATGCAGTATGCTTGTCCATTTGTCAAGCACAGGGGCGTAACCAGAAATTATTTCTGTGGTTCTCGCTAGGTTAGCTTTCATTAAATAAATAATAAATGTATCTCATAAATTCTAAAATGCAGTTAAAATAAATACATCGTGGCAGAGTATCAGGGTTCTAAGATTACTGCACGTATGCAAAAATGGCAGTAAAATCACTTGCATCAAATTTTCCCCTTGATGTGAGAGTGGCCAAAAGGGTGACAGGAAGGTGACAAGGGGTCATCCTCGGCTACCATTTAGCTCCGCATCTTTGACTCCTCTGACTATTGCCAATTGTACCCTGCCTCTTTTTCCAAAATCAGCTGGGATAGATGTTGGAATTTAATGTCTCACCTCAATATCACCATAAGGTGGCGTCAGTATTTTCTGGTTTTTACAAAAAAAAAAAAAAAAAAAAAAAAGCTTTTCCCATCTGCAGCTACAGTATGCTGTCAGAACTGGACATTACACATCTCCACACTTTTTTCATCATTGAAATCAGACAAAGTCTTCTCCTTTCGGCTTTTCCCTTCAAGGGTCATCACAGCAAATGCATTCTTTAACTCTTCCTCTTGCGTCCCTCTCATACACACATATACTCAGTCTTGCTGCACCTAACCTTTCATTCTTTGGCTTCTTTTGCAGTGCCAACCTCCACCGCTCTAGCTTCTCTTCCCCCCGTTGTCTACTTTCACCAAATATTATGTCGTCTGCAAACATAGTCCATTTAGATTTATTTCTAACCTTGCCTGTCAGCCTGTCCATCACCATAGAAAACAAGACGTGGCTCAGAGCTGATCCCTGATGCTGTCCCACCTCCACCTTGAAATCTTCTGTCACATCTACATGTCACCACTGTTTTAGTCTCTTCATGCATGGCTTGCGCTGTTCTAACATACAGTACTTCTCTGCCAGCCCAAACGTCCTCATACAATACTGAAGTTCAGTTCAGACAATATACTGATATCTTACACTATCATATTTACTCTGTTTTATTGATAGGATAATATGTGCTTGTTAACAGGGTGGACATGCACATGAAGAGGATGTACCGTACATATTTAGATTGTTATAATTTAAAGAGCACACGGTGGACCTTGACTTCAGGCTCTCTACTCAATCTAATATACAAATAACTTCTGACACATTTTTATATGAATTGATATTTCAGAGTGCACATGTTAATCAACAGCCGACTACCTGCATAATGTAATGAATCAGTATCAGTAGCCACTGATACAGTCTCCATTGAAGAAAGAAAAAATTGTGGTCGTAATGTCCCTGAAAAACATCACAGGGTTAAATACAAGGGCTCTTACTACATGGTGAAAGATTGGACAGCAGCAAAATATACATGATCAAACATGAGTTTTATTAAATAACTTGTATCACAATCAACGACTGGACCCAAGAGTACGCAGAGACAGGCACGGATAATTAGCAACGTTTATTGTAGCAAATAGGCACGTGGGCAGCTGAGGCTGGCTTACATGCAAATGCTCAGGGTTCAGGGGACATATAGAAAGAGTTATGCCTAAGCAGGAAATCCGAGCAGGGTAAGGCAATAGCAATAGGTCTGGCAACACTGATGTATCAGCACATGTGTCGAGCTCATATTGCAAAACCCCAACAGGCGCCTTTATCTCTTTAAGAAAAATTATGACAGATACTTGTATTGGATTACAGGGACAGCAGCTGTATCGGTCAGTCTTAGGCGCCGAACTTTACAAGGAAGTACACCTACAGTATCAGCGAGTTGTGTCTTTGCTTGATGAATCACAAATCTTTAAGTTCTTCCCTTCAAGTCAGTATGATAACGATCCTAAAAGAAGTGGCACAGAAGGATGAACAACCACCCAATGCACCCAATCAAACCTAAAGACAATTTAGGGTGTCCAATACACCTGCCATGCATATTTTTGGAGTGTGGGAGGAAGCTGGAGTGCTTGGAGAGAACCCACGCGGGCTCGGGGAGATCATGCAAACTCTGTGCAGGAAGGCCGGAACGGGGTGGATTCGATTTTGGGTCCCTTTAACTGTGAGGCGAACATGCTATTTACTGCGGCAGGAGCTGCCCACGGCTATAGCAAATGTAAGAAATCGATCAGCCACACATAAAGATTGCCTGTGTGGCTGAAGCCTGTGATTATACTCATGGCCAGCTGGTGGTGTCATGTGCAATTGACGCTGCAAGAAACAAACTCTTACTCAAACCAATTGACTGAATTGTTCGGAACTTCTTAAGGCTTCACCTCGCAATCGCTAGGCCATACACTTCAGGAGGCCTCAGTTACAGTACCTTTTAGTATTGCCCATGTGTTGATATGCTTCATGAGGCCTCATTTACCCATCACTATCAGGCATGATTTTGGTTAGGCAGACTCGGGCAGTAAGAGTTCAGGTGGTCAAGGTTGGAATTTAAGCGGGCTGATCAGAGCGTTACACAAGAAGCCTTAACATAGAAGGCAATCTGGCAGTTGGAAGCAGGACAAGCAGGGCTTTATAAAAAGAAGTGATTGGTTTCATCCCGTGGTGATTAGGCTGCCTGAATGGAATGTGGTCAGTAGTAGGTATGTGAGAAAGAAAGTGAAAAGGCTGGACAGGCAGGTTGTGTAGGAGTGAGTCCCAACCCTGTTACGCTAAAATACTGCGTGTTTGTTTAATGTCCTTTAAAAGGGTAGTCAAGAAAACGCTAACTCTCAATTGCAATTTTGACCCGAGTTTTATCTTTCTAACGTTCAATAAAATGCAGAAGTAACAGATCTGGTCCTTTCTCCAAGATTAGAGTAGAAAGGCAACACATCTTAACACCAGTCTATGTTTATGATCGTTCAATCTTGTCAAATTCCCCGTCTTGTCGAGTCATCTCTCCGAGGCCTGATTCCTCGTCTTGCCAAGGCCAAGCTGGTTTCCAGCTTTGGGTCATTCTCCGCATATTACAAACGCTTATGGAAAAAACCCAAGCAACTACGTTTTCTACTAACATGCAAAGCTAAACAAACAAAGCTTTTTTGAGAATATAGACGTGTCCAATACAACAATAGCAATCCATATGAGTTATTATTCTTATTGTTTACACAGTTATCAAAGGCATTGTGGTACATGCCCAAATCGCGGACTTCCAAATAAAAACATAGAATGAAGAATGAATAACACCCATTTTAGGAGACTTATGAGGATAAATTGATATATTGTCCACAGAGTGGACTCCAGCCGGAACGTGACAATGGTGGCTTTAGCGTTACGTCCCATGGATGGCATAAGTAGAGGACATGATCTGTATGAAGGTGTCAAGCTCCCAAAACCGGGTCTACGGGTCTATTTCCAAATTATTACAGACGTAGGTTCAATTATTTTATATAGACACAATTTTGTCCAGTTCCTTCCAGCTCATCTTGGGAAGATGGTGGAAGAATTTGTTGTTTTATACTTTTATACTTTCTTTTTTTACACACTTATTACATCAGAACATATTGTTACAATTTAAGATGTAAGCTACAGTAATATAATTTTCCCGATTTAAAAATAAATACGGTGGGCCCCCGAGTTATGAGATTAATCCAGGTTGGGTTCTTAAAGCGAATTAATAGCTAATGCATTTAGAGCCCCAGGTAAAAACATAAAAATTGTACATACATATTAAAAATGGTATCAAGATAATGTAGTATGTGCTACGTACTGTATATATAATATACATGTATACAATCAGGAAACATCATAAATAAAAAATATAGAAAGAATTTATTTATCTTTGAGTGCCGCTTGTTATGCCCATATTCCCTAATCTCCTGCATCGTTTCCATATAAATCATCCTCTTACTTCTCTCTTTAACATCACTCGCAGTCTTGGGACCCATGGCTAACCCTTTCATCTTTGAATCAAGCAGTAAAATGCACTATAAATATGGTTTTGTAACCACACACAATTGAACAAAGTTTTACCTTTCAGCCATTTTGAAACAAGTGAGGAAGACCAATAGCAGACCAGCATTTTTGTGAGATGATGCCGACCAATAGCAGACCAGCGATGTCGTGATGCGTTACATGGAAGTAGTTTGACGGCAATGGTAAATAAGTGCAATTACCTAAAAACGCCTGCAGCTGGAGACAAAACAACACAAATACAGCCAACCCCCCAGGGTCATGACAGTTGTTTTTGACGCAAAGCGGGTAAAATACCGTCAAGAGGGGACGGAAAAACTCAGTATTCCACATCGCAACATGAAAAAAAAATGGAAGGTCCACTGTACTTAAATTTTGGGGGGTTTTTAACCTTGTGTCCTTTTCTTGTTTGTATAATGGTACCTGTTCTTACAAACACCTCTTGTTACGAAAAGTTCAACTCACGAAAAGCCTCGACAGAAAAGTATTGTCTCCAGTATCAAAATAAGAAAAACTATTAAAAGAATAAAGAACTATTAGGAGTAATATTTCTTTTTTTAAAGAATGTAAGCAAAATACGGTGGTACTCATTCAATCCAGAAGCAACTTCAGAATGTCAATCTATCATAGAGCAGCATAGGTAGAGCTGCTTTTTATATGTAATTAGCCTAATCCGTTCCAATCCATTGCATTGCTTTTACGGTGTTGTTCTACTTTTCATCTTGTTCATCTTCAACGATTTTCACCTTAGAACTAACAAAGATAAAATTGACATTAGCCGAGGCTGACATTGTGCATATTCACATAAAAACACAAATGTAACCTACCGCTGTCGCATCTGATGCTCGCGTTGTTGCTTCGCATGACCCCAAACTAAACCTGAAGTAAACTTTACATGCTCAAGATCGCTCTCTCTCTTCCTTTGCACTCATCACCAACACAACAGCACCATATCATGGCAAATAAGTGAACTGCATTCATATTGTCAACTGCTGCAGTTAATATGATTAATTTAAAGGGTCTAGGAGTCTTATTTATTATTCTTTATGTGATAAATTTGGAATATTATGCACTAATCAAATTTTAATCTGTATCTGGTACCGTTTTTGATGCATTTTTCTAATTTAACGAAACTGATTGGATCGGACTAGGCTATTTACATGTAAAAAGCGGCTCTGCTTATGAAAGAGTGACGTTACGAAATAACTTCTGGAATGAATTTCTTTCGTAAGTAGAAGTTCCACCGTATTTTGCTCACATGCTCGAAAAAAGAACTATTACTACCAA
The DNA here is from genome assembly GCF_059441005.1 of Hippichthys cyanospilos. Lineage (NCBI taxonomy): Eukaryota > Metazoa > Chordata > Actinopteri > Syngnathiformes > Syngnathidae > Hippichthys > Hippichthys cyanospilos. Next base: position 20,074,706 of record NC_142378.1, read on the forward strand.
AAGAAAAAGATTATAAGGTATCTGTTTAATATACAGGAAAAATAAACATTTGTTGCCATATAATTTATTCCCCAATTTAGATGTGTTCAAATCTGGATTTTGCATTTCAAGGAAAAGCAATCATATTAATAATGTTAATAGTTGTTGTTGTTGTTTTTGTTTTTTTTTACATCTTCAAGATCAACTTTTTTTTTTTTTTTTTGCAAATGATTAAAAGATTCACGGTAAGTATTTCAGACACTCCAAGTTGCACTTAGGTGTGATTTCGAGCGTGAATGGTTGTTTGTCTTGGTGTGCTGGAAACCAGTCCAGGGTGTACCCAGCCTATTGCCCAAAGACGGGCGAGGATAAGAAGCTAACCATAAGTTTCTTACCAAGACATGTATGTCTCATTTTGTCTTCTCTCCTGTACCAACAACAATTAAACACAATTCTCAAGTCCAGGGTGACAGTTTACAGTTTCATTCCTATATACAAATAGGGTTTTGGAGGAACCATGGTGAAGGGGAGTAGGTGACAAAGGATGACAGTGATTTGTGGTGAAACTAATAGGCTTTGCACCCACTGACTAAGGTGATGTGTTGATTTCAAAGTTGTAAGACAGTTTTGTCTTGTCTTGAAGAGATGACAGGGTGCTGCGAGCTGAACGTGAAAAGGAATGTGTACATGTACCTGTGTGTATGCGTGAGTGTGTGTGTGCACGCACACACTTAGTAGCTTAGCTTGTGCATGTGCAGCACAGATGGAAAGACTTCTCAGGGATTACTGTGTAACTGGAAGAGGAGTGAGGTGGTAATTGCATTTTAATTACTGTGTTGATGGTCTTGTTCTGTGCCAGATGGAAGGTGCTTTACCAATATAAGCAAAAAATTAATCACCCCTCTAGAAAATAAATCAGGCCTTTGGTGACTAGTTACCTGCTGTGTCCCTAACCTCAGCTGAAGTCGCAGGTGCTTTAGAGTGGGTAATATCCAGCATACACCTTCAACCTGGCATTCAGTGTCTTTCTGCCTTCCTCCTCCATTGTAATGATTCATATCTTACCTCTGTGTGTGTTGTTTACAGCAGTGGTTCTCAAAGTGTGGTCCGCGGCCTGACTGCACGGGGTCTGTGAAATAATTTAAGTGTTTCGGAACTTATTTAGTTTACCTTTTAACAGTTTCAAGTCTGTGCCTTGTTTGGCTTAGTCTTTTTTTTTGGCGCCACCCCTGGCTGCTGTTGATAGTGCATTTTTTTGGTGAGGAAGGATAACTGTGGCTTCAGATGGGAGCAGTTGCTGTCAGTGTGCACGCGTTGTTCCTTCTTGTGAGATCTGGCCCAGGATTGTTTGTGAGTTGTGTATGTGTTTTGCTTGTTAGGATTTTAGTTTGTGCTCGGTATTGCCTTTTGGTGAATGTTAGCATTCGCAAATGATTTTAAATCATACTTGTTTGCATCGAATCAACGCTTTGTATTGGAAGGAATGTACATTGCAGTTCAGTTATATGATTGATGTAATATAAGTAAGTTGTGTACATTTAGTTAGACATGAAAGTTTTGCATATGGGGCTTATCTGAGTGATGTTTAGTGTATTTACTTTTCATTACAGCTTTACCATGTACTGTAAATGAGTGAGAGCTGTACTACTGACACAACTAAATTAAACAAGAGGTTCATATTTGCCGTTCGCTTGTTGTTTGCCTTAATAGAATCCATTGGAACATCTAGGAAGGAAAAAACATTGGGTTATTCATCAAAAATATACATTTGTGTTTATTTCATTTTATATTAAATTTTGAAAGTATTCATGACTCTTCAATAAAACAATCCAACAAGTTGAATACATTTTTAAAAAAGTAATAATTTTGAAATTTGTCAAAATGTATTTTGTGTCTACAGTTCCTTGCTAACGAGGCATTGAAGCCAGCAAAGCTAAAGCAGCATTTTATTTTATAATGTTATTTTTTGATTAAATAATTGGCAGCAACCTTTAGGGGAGAAATTGACCCAGTTTGTTTTAAGGAGGCGAGCAATTTGCAATTTTTCTTTTTAACTTATGTTTGGCTTAAACAATGGTTTTGCTTCCTCAAATATTTGCAATGTGGATTCTCGGAAAATGTGCTTTCTGCTGGCTCCAAAAAGTTTGAGAACCCCTGCTTACCAATACGGTAGATTTTTTAAATGTATTCATTTATTTTCTGTTGTATATTCAGCTATATTAGTGGTGTGCATCTCTCCACTAAAGAAGGATGAATATGGTGTGCAAAAAAATTGCTCAAATGATGTTGATATTGAAATTGAACATTTGATTTCTTTCGACCGAGATTATGATTTGAGACTATCTAATACAGTATGGCTCCAACTCCAATTGTATGAAGCAATGACAGTTTTTTTGCCATTTTACATACATTGAACATGTTAGTACTGCGCCATTTCCTTCTGAAATACCTCTCTTCCATGGATTACAATTTTTTTCAGTCTCCAAAGGCATGTAGCACACTGGGGCCTAGAAACTGGGAATTATTGTTTAATTTAAAAAATGGTCAAATAGTTTGGTACCTTGAATAGTTCATGGAAAGTCATGTGGCTGGTACGGGAGGGGGAAAAAACAATTTGTTCAATCACCGGGCCTTGGCACCTGCCTGTCCCAATGACGTGCTATGAGACCATGGCGGGACTTACTCAACAGGCAGCTGCTCAGAAAGAACAATCTACGTATTGATATTTATGCAGCCGATTACTTAATAAAAAGCGTCCTTTTACCTCAACTATTGCTAGCAAACCAAATGTCTTGTGTAGCTTGGCGTCATATGTTGCTCTGTTGGCTTTTGAACTTACAACGGGGAAGAAAAAAAAGCCACACATTCAACGCACTCAAATACATTTAAAATACATACAGTGATTCCTCTCTACTTTGGCATTTCTTTTTTTATTTAAAAAAAAAAAAGGAAGCTATATTGCAGAGAGACATGCTGTGAAAGTTTCCTGCATGCCAGACAAACAAGTTAACTATAAATTCACTTGAGTGTCGCGGTTCAATTAGAGGCGCCCAGTAGTCTAATTAAAGTGAAGCCTGTAGCTGACCAAACATGATAACAATCTCAGTTTACACTTGAAATTCTAATTTATTACAAAAGAAATTTAGATAAGAGATTTACAACATTCCAGTGAAGCCACTTTCCTCCTCCTAACAGCGTGTGTGTTTTATGATTGAGACCAGCACTGCTCTCTAGGTCTAACTAACAAGTGGGAGTTGGGACGGGAGTAGATAACAACTCCTGCCCTCATTGGTCAATGGTCACACCAGGAGCCAATCCCATGTCTTGTAGCATGCCCATCTCCTTTCTGAAAGCATGTGTGTGTTCTACAACACATGTGATTGGCTCCTGACACTTCCATCGACCAATGAGGGCAGGAGTTGTTATCTACTCCTGCCCCAACTCCCGCTTGTTATGTAGACCACCTTAATTGTGGCAGTAATAAATGCAGTGGGGCCCCGGTTTCCGAGACTAAGCTGTTCCGCTGTTAGGATCGTAACGCAAATTTTCCGTAAGGGTGTGGAAATCCAAACCTATGTTAAATATCTGATGCGTGTAAAACCCCAGGTAAAAACATTAAAACTGAATATACATACTAAAAACTGGTATCAAAATAGTACAGTAGGTGCTACATTTATATAATATACATGTATGCAAGTGAATAACAAAATAAATAAAAAATATAGAAAGGATTTATAGAAATATAGAAAGGATTCCAACATGTCGGTCACGCACGCACACTGACCGCCATGTTGGATGTGTCACAAGCCAAAACAAATGGCATAAAGAGGGGACGAAAAAACGTCGCAGTCCACGTTGTAAGGTGAAAAAAAACAAGGCAGGGACGCCGTAAACCAGGTGTCCATTGTTGTTACACCCAGCCTAGGGGAACTGGGATATAACGTGTGTGCTCCCCCGTCCGTACCCTCACCACCAGAAAAGGCCCGTGAAACTCAATCAATCAATCAATCAAATTTTATTTATATAGCCCTAAATCACCGAAGTCTCAAAGGGCTTCACAGAATGAAAAGAGGTCGTACAGAGACATCTTTTCAGTATAGGGTACACAACAGCATCCCCTGTCAAAGCTCCCAGAAGGGGAAGGAAAAACTCAAAAACCCCAAATTAGGGGAAAATCAGAAACCTCCAGAAGGGACCACAGGTGGGAGGAGCCCCCTTCCAGGCCCACAGGTTGAAGTGGATGCTGACAAACTAAAGTTGTTGAGAACAAAAACAGCAGCTTTTATTGTCTTCGGAGGGAGAGCAAACAAACAAAATAATAAACAAAAGATCTTCTGAATCCCTAACTAGCCAAACAAAAAGGAAACGAATGACAATTGGCTCACTAACTACCTAACGCAAAAACGAGAAAAAGGGTTAAACCAAAACGGCGTCTCCCTCCTACTACTACTCAATCTACAGATTCTTACAAACACAGTGAGCAACACAGATGCACACTATCTAACAATTTCTGCGGTGGCGTTTTCTGGCGTTGGGATGACCGGAGAGAGAGAGAGCTTGATCCATGGACTGTTTAAATAGGGCGGCAAATCAGGAGAGACAGCCAATGGGATGACACCACCTGCACACAATTGACACACTCCCACCAAAAAGGCATTCACACACACGCACACACACAAACAAAGGAGAACACAGCAGAACACATACGAAAACTACATATGACCCATGGGTCATAACAATTGCACATTTAATTGTTCGTCACCATTTCTGTTTTCCAGAACTTAGATGGAAAAATATTCAAAATCTAAATTGATGTTAAATTGTCTCCAGTCAAATATCTGTAGCTTTGTCAATTTCTAAAGCACCCCTATGTATTGTGTATCATTCATAAAATGAAGTGTGTCAAATTTGAATATATGAATAACTCAATTAAAATTTTTGACGTATAAGGACTGTTTTGTCAGAGCCAGTCACAAATGTCAATGTCAACTTTGATGAAAGTGACATCCCCTCTGTGTATTCCTTGTGACCAGATGACGATTACAAGTAGGTGAATCTGACACCATCAACATCCCTGTGGCTCTTTGACCTCTGGCTCTTTGTCCCACGCTCACATTCTCTTTCCCTCCGCATTGGCTTTCTCTCACCACCGCCTGTCTCATCACTCACTTCTGCTTTTGCTTCTTGGCGCTTTGGAAAACGCCTGAGCGCGACAAGGGAAGCGTGATAAGATGAGTTCCATCACAACCGCCCGTCAGCTTTGCAGACCAGTACCTTAGGAAAGAAATTGTATGTGTATATCATATCCTCACACGCCGGCTTCAGGCAGGATAGCAACTTAATGGGTTTGTGATACAGTTTGCTGTCTATCTCTTGCCCGTTTGATGAGCATTATGAACAGTGGCAAAGGTAGCATACATAGATGGGCAGGCATAAAAGCCTCCCTGGCGTTGATCCACATTTTTATACTTTCATTCTGTTCGAGCAAAGGTCATTTCAATGGTAACACATGCATTTAGCTCTTTCCCAACTATTAATGGATGTTAAACGCATTAACATACCATTAGATTCATACGACCAGCTAATTAGAAAAGAAGAAAAAAAAATCACATGCAATATTGCACAGGTGTAGTCTTCCGTGACTATTGCATTATTGACCAATAATAATCATATTAGTGCGGCTGACACAGTTCATACTTTTAGTATAATAAACATGTGAATACATGTACTCAAAATCTTCCTGGAGAGCTAGGCTGGCTGGTTACATCACCTAGCATTTTTTTAATTTATCATTTCATCTTCAATATGTTTGTGTTTTTTTTTTTATTTCGTTCATATTCAATTAATAGTAAATAAATAAAATGATGTTCTTCTTGTATTAAACGATGATTTTCAACGTGAACTTCATACATTTTGTGGCTATATTTTAATTAATATTAATTTATACTGTTTTGACAGCATCACGTGTAAATGACAAGTGTTAATGGCTGATGCCGGTTTATTGACGTTTAAAAGCTCCGGAAAGTAGCCTGTGTAGCCCAGTAATCCGTACGTGTGCACACGAGGGGTATTTATTTGAGAGTTTGACATCACAGAAGGCGTATGTGTGAAAGTCATTTATATATAACGTGACAATGTCAAACTGCCTATGTAAAAAGCTACAATCTGAAGTAGATTCCTCAAAGAAAGCTGCATTCATCGAGTACAGTTTTTCCTTGCGGACATGCTACTATTCAAATTTCTACAACATGATGGCTTCTTATGTGCATGGTTTCCATCGTCATTCTCAATGACATCTTTTTGCCACTTCATATAACGTTCACACACATAGACAAACACACACACGCACACACGCACACTACCACTGTATTATTCACAAACGCACACATTACACACTTGTATGACTTGTCTCAGATGTGCCAGCGCTTGTTGATAATGAGATTCCTGCAGGATAGAAAAAAAAAAAAAGAACTCGGGGGAGACTGGCAGCCCCTTCTAAACGATTTTGTCTTTCTCTCCTTTCCCAGTTCTCCTGAGGCATAAAGTAGAATGAGAGAGAAAGCACTTTATAACACTTGGACACATCATATTACGAGTAACAGTGATTACTGCATGCAAGTTGCCATTGTTTGAATAATGTACATACTTGCATACCTGTATTTATAAAGGTATGGGCTGAATAACAACGAGGGAAAAGTAACATGCATTTTGCCGTAATGCCTCCGTGTGACTCACAGAGTGACTCAGAGACGACATACTACAGAATATACAGAATCTTTGGGAGAGACACAGGTTTTGATGAAGTATGTGATGCCACTGAGGACAAGCAGAACTCATTTCCTGTCGCTGCCTTTGGACCTCATCTGTATTCTCATTTCCTCTGCCCAGAGTAGGACAGTGTCACTTCATGGCGCAATCACAAAGGCATGTATATGCCAAATGTATTTGTATCTTCACCCGTTCCGTCTATTAGCAATGTGTGAAGTGTGCGGAGTATTAAATAAGGAGCACAATCTTGAAGAATTTTGTTTGGATTTCTATATAATCCTTTCATATTTTATATTTCATTTTCCGAGTAGGAACAATTATCAGATCAATATGTCTGTGCCTGAACAGTATCATACCATACCATACCATACCATACCATACCATACCATACCATACCAGACCACAGTGCTGGGAGTAATGCATTACAAAATTAATGTGATTACTGTAATGCATACTTTTTGCTGTAACAAGGTAGTGTAATATATTGCACAAAAAAAAAGTAATATACACTCTGCACAAACGAGAGTAATGCTATGCATTACAATCTATGTTCCCTCTATCTTTCAATGCATCTGAACATTCACACAAACTCCCTGAGCAGGCTTTGGACCAAGGTGAGCAACTTCAGACATGCCCACAGTGAGTCACCGTGTGCATATCTGATTTCGCTCCTAAAGTAACCTGTATCACATAACTCACATTTTGTCATTAATGAGCAAGGAAGGGGGGGGGGGGGGGGGGGGGGGGGGTTGCTCTGAGTATATCCAGGGGCCTAGCTGCGAGCCTGGACTGAGCCATAGCAAAAGTGGGATCATTCGTGGCTAGTGCTTTGATGACGCAAGGCAGCTCACTAACACTAATTTTCACTGTTCAATTGCAATAAATAGTCTATAAATACTTCTGGTCTATGTGTATCAAGTTGAAGTCTACAAAAACTCATGTTAAACAATACGTTAAACACAATAATGATGATGTAGGGTAGCTGCTAAAATTGGCCCCACTGAAAACATCTATCCCTAACTTACTGAACTTGAATTCTAATATAAACATCTAAATTGTGGAATGCACTAACTGATTCTGCCTGAAACAATTCCTCACCATGCTGTGAATTAATAAAGGAATGAAAAATAAATGACCCCAGGGATAAGGGTTTGTTTTTAATATGTGACGTGGAATTGTGATAAAATACGGATTGCCATTTTTTTTTTTTCAGGAACTGTCCTGCCCTTGTGTTTTTTACTGCTCAGACAAAACATTCACCTATAAATGATGTAAAAAAGTAGGAGGGGGTGGCACGAAATGTTTTTGCTTTCCTCGGGGGGCTTTGCAAAATGTAATTGAGAAGCACTGGCTAAAGCCAACATTCCTCCAGATGTATAACTAGTGTAATGAGCAACATTTAGTTTGGAAAATTCATATTTCCAATTATGTTGGTAAGAGTAATATGAAAGTTAGGTGGACCCCTGCTATATAAAATTAATCCATTCCTAAGTTGGGATCGCAAAGAGAAATCGCTGTATGGCGATTGGTAATAATATAGTATAGTAAGTTCTACATTTATATAATTTACATTTATTCAATTAAATAACCATAAAAAAATATATATAAAGGGTTTATTTACCTTTGAGTGATGTGATTTGAGCTAGTTATGGCCATATTCCCTTGCGAGTTTAGCTTAGCCTAGCCTTCTTTGTATTTGTTGATTATCTCCAGCTTTTTTTCCATACTAATCATCTTCTTAATTCTCCTTTTAACATCACGAGCAATTTTGGGACCCATGGCTAACCCATTCAACTTTGAATTAAGCACAAAAATCTACAATAAATAAGATATTGTAACCACTCACACTCGGATCAAGGCTTTAGCATGTTGGCATCTTAATGATGCCATCTTAGTGACACCGTGACGCCAACCAATGACAGACCAGCATCTTAATGACGTGTTGCAGCGCAGACGGTTTGATGGAACCAGAAAATAAGAGCAATTACCTAAAAACATCTGAAGATGGAGGCACAACAACATAAACACAGCCAACCCCTGAGGTCATGACAGCTGATGTCATAAAGCGGGAAAAATGCCGTAAAGAGTGGACGAAAACACGTCGCAGTCCTTGTCGTAAATTGAAAAAGACGTAAGGCAGGGACGTCGACCGGGCTTCCGCTGTAATGCAATAGTGTGATATCTTTACATTTCAAATACAGTTATATAGTGATGTAACTTTTTACTTTGAAAGGACAGTAATAAGTAATAAATAATGTATTACAGTTTTGAAGTAACTTGCCCAACACTGCATACTATACTATACTATACTATACTATACTATACTATACTATACTATACAGTGATCCCTCCTACTTCGCGGTCTCAGTACTTTGCGTTTTTTTCCAAGAAAAATAAAAAATATTTCAAAATAAAAAATCATTTAAAAAATGTGCAAAAATGTACAAAAATTGAAAAAAGCATAAAAAGTACATTATACAGTACTGTATTAATCAAATAACGAAGTAATATTAGTTAATAACTATGTTAAGAATTCTTCAAGCGTTAGAGTTCGTTTATTTTGAAATGCATGTGTTGCGGAGAGAGAGAGTGGTTGGTCATGCGAGAGAGAAGGAGCGTGTGAAGGGAAGACGACTCGCGCGCATGAGTTCTGTGTCTGAAATAAAACCGCGTTAACGTATAAAAACATCTGTGTAAGTGCTGTGCAGGTCTCTGTTGTATTTACTAAAATAAAAGTGACGGTTGAGACCGCCGCTGCCTCCCCGTTGCCGTCTGTACCGTTCGAGCCATCCTGCGAGGGCTATTTACCCGGACGGGCAACTCCGGCCCTGGAAATGAGGTTTCCCCCGTATCTGGTATCTACGGCCACCAGATGAATGGGAACGGATAACACGTGCTTTTAATTTGTCGGGTCGCGTTGCATTTCCGTTTCCTGATTTACGTTCTCTGTGGGTCATTCGGCTCGTTACGGTGACTTAGTGAATGACAACGTAAGCTCATATTTATAGTTTATTATCATTTATGTTGATAACGCACGCTACTGTCTATGTTTAGTAAGCGATGAGTGTTTATTCTGTTTATGGGTTCGTTTGTGTAGAGGTTGCACTTTATAGTTAGTTGTTAGTTGTTGCTAACCCGCTAATATCAGCTAAAAATACAGTAAATTCATAGATTAAGTGTTTATATGTTAGTTGACTGACTTTAAGATTGTTTTTGATTTATTATTCAACAGATATTACATGATACACCATACATGAGCCAAAATAAAACAAATTCTCAACAAACTAAGTAATATTAGTTATTTAATGAATATACAATAATGTTAACAGTGTTAATAAGGATAATTTAATGTTGAATAATAGGAGAAAGGAAATAAAATGGGCAAAACATACAAAAAAAAGGATTGTTTATGGTTATTGTGGCTATATTGGGGCGTACATAGAAATCGAGGAACTGATACCCTACTTCGCGGGTTTCAGACTTCGCGGGGGGTTGACAGCTCCCATTAACCTCGAAGTAGGGGGGATCAATATATATCATTATTTATGTTGTTCAACAGCAACAGCTGAAAGAAACTGCTTGACAGAGTTTAGTTTCCAAGTTGTGGTTATGGTGGCTATTTGTGTTAAAGACTTCCTCTATAATGTCCTGTCTGCTTATGGGCCCTAACTCTTCTCCTCACGTGATGCTCAGTATGTTAATTTAATAAGAGGTACCCATGACAAACAAATAACAAGATACCATCTTTTACAAGTTACTTGAGAATCAATAAAGTAATAGCTTCATAAATAGGACTTTGACACAAGGTGGATAAAACTCTTTTTGCTTCATTTGTATTTTTGCATATTTAAAAATGCTCTATAAGTATAATCCTATTTTTTATTCTTAATCATTTAATGTTCAATCAAATTTGTTTTAATTAAGGTTGTAAGACGCTAATGTGCTAATGTGGCCCCCGGGTCACAGTTTGGACACAACATCAGTAGCAAAACATTCCATTATCACAGTTGAACTAAAATCGGAGGTCTCCTATCCTGAAGAAATCCAGCATGAATAGCAGACCTTGAAGTTCAGTATAGCCTTCTCTTCATTTTAGTGTTGTCAGAAGATTTCTCCAGTTTTGAATCACCTTCTAAAGGGAGTCTCCGATAATAATCCTTTGTAATTCAAAAACATGGCTTTGTCATAATTCAGCTGCCTTTCTTTTCCCTCGAGCGTATGTGTTGGAATAATCTACTACGATAATGAAGCACTAATCTGTTCTTCTCTTTACACAAAGCATCTGCATGTCTCCTGGAAATCAGACCAGGTACACAGGCTTTCTTGTGTTTTAACAGCAAAGTTCAGAGGAGTTTGACAGCCCCAACATTTATGTGCATATATTATGTAGCATGCGCTGTTCAGTCTTTTGTCATATGTCATGAGTAGCTACGAAAAAAGCCATCCTTCCATATTTCTGTGTCGATTGATTTTATTGTAGCCAGTGTTGGGAAATTTACTTCAAAACTGTAATGCATCATTAATTACTTATTACTGTCATTTCAGTGTAATTAGTTACATTGAATTCATTACTGCATTTGAAATGTAAGGCACTGCACTACTATTGCATTACTTTTATATTACTCTCACCAACATAACTGGAAATCTAGATTGGTCATTCTGAATGTAGCTCGTTACACATCCAGTGGAATGTTGGCTTAAGCCTGAAAACAGTACAAATCATTTATTCTGTATTGTATTGTAAACCTTGGGGGGATTTGAATCCTTTCATAACTTAGCTTCATAGCATAGTGATGCATTCTTTATGCTTTAGGTAGAAACAGTTAGTGCATTCCAAAATTTCAATGTTAACATTCATTCAGTCGGTTACGTTAAAGACATTAAAAATACATAGTTTCGGTGCGGCCAACATTAGCAACTTCCCTACATCATCGTTATAGTGTTTAACGTACTGTTTAACGTGAATTTTTGTGTGCTTTATCTTGATACATATTGACCACAACTATTTATAGACTATGGCAATTGTACAGTGAAAATTAGTGTTATTGTACCTTGTCATTATTGCTAGTTTCTGGCGAAACCACCGTGGAAAGCAGCAGCATATCTTCTACGCACAACATGCTCTGCCACGAGTCTCCTAACCTCTCGAGCTGGCAGTGGCATCCCTAGGCCTGAGGAGCTACTTTGTTTTATCCCCACTCTCAATCCTCCACGAGTTTTGTTTTTGCTTACTTTACGTAATCATGGCACTGGTCTAAATGGTTTGTCAAAATACTGGTGCTTTTTTGCAAAGAAAACTCTTTAAGTGTCGCACACAGAGTGCATCGAACCATCAAATTATTTTAGTGTTCATCTCTGATGAACTGAAAGTAATGGGCATATGTCCATCTTGTGGACATATTGTCCATATTCAACCTGTCCCCTGCTGCTGCCGCACTTATCTCAGCTGTAGTAGATGCTAATAACAGTAAGTACACATTTTGCCTCTGACTTTTCTCCTCCAGTCTTCCAAAGTTTTTGCCGAATTTGGGGGAAAAAAAGCAACACTTTCATGTTAAAAATGCACAGTAATGCATTGTGTTACTCTTATTCGTACCATGTACAAATATTGCATTTTTTTTCGCGTAACAGAAAAAAGTAATACCTTACAGTAATTACATTACTTTTGTAATGCATTACTCCCAGGAGAGATTTTTGCACAATGGCAGTCTTTAGTTTTTATAATGAAACATTCTACCGATTGCCAGCTTTTCCAATCATGTTCCCATGGCAAAACATACATTTCATATGGGTCTCCTGTGCAGTGTAATCTGTGACATTAACCACCTAGCTATATTAATCCATTTGCACTTTCCCCTGTTGATTAGAGTGTATGTGAAATGTGATGGTGGTTGCTTAGTATAGGGCAGCTGTTGCCTGAGGTGGCAGGTGCTCTGTTGAGAGCTTTCATACCCAGCCATGTCCACATTCAGATGGTGATTTATTACCCCGTACCACTCACAAACACACACGCTACACCTTAAGCGACACAAAGTAAAAGATACACACATCTTGTATTTACGGGAACACACAGAAAAAGAAAAAAAGAAAAAACAAGTACAGGACAACAAAGAGTGTGAATGCATGTTTCCACAGGCCCAAATGTGAGCTGTCACACATGTGCATTTGTACCGGCTAGAAATAATTACATTCATGCCAAGCGCGTTCAAGTGTGAGAGAGCTTGTGTGTATACAATACGAGTATTGTCTGAATTTTCTTCCAAGCAGTCAGCAGCCATATGTGCCTCACGATGTAAGCAGGATTTTATGTCCATCTAATGAAAGTGAAGATAAACAAACCGCTTGAATGAGGAAGGATTCCATTTTTAACTTTCCCTTTTTCTAGCAATAATGGCTGAGTCTAATTGAACTTCCAAAGATCAATGCTTGGGAAATCTAGGAACGCAATCTGCAAAACTGTACCTTGAAACAAACACATTTCCACTTCAATATATCTTCTATGATATTGTATGCTTCAGATCTGTCAGCATTTACAGTAAATTCAAACAGTTAAATATAAGGGGCCACAAAGATTTTGTTTCCATTGAGTTTCCATTGAGTCCATGGTCCAAAAAATTGTGTTTCGTCATACAAAAAAACAACAACCACACAAACCAAAGTAAAATGTCATTTTGATTTTGACATAGATTAGGGGTGTCAAACTCATTGTAATTGTGGTCCACATTGTAGTCATATTTTCTGTCATAAGACCAGAATAACTAAATACATCTTCAATTTTCATGTCTTGAGTAATTTACGTCTCAATATAAAAAAAGAGCATGTGATTTTCAATACTTTAATTTAGTTGATAAATTCCGAATGTGTGTGTGTGTGTGTGTGTGTATGTGTGTGTGTGTTATATATATATATATATATATATATATATATATATATATATATATATATATTAGTCCATTGCCAGTTTAGCAGAGGTCAGAGTCAATTTTGAAAGAGACAGGTCGTCATAAAGGGCCTGAGCCAGAAACAGGACCAGATGTGATCACCACGGACCTCTTGGAAATCCTCGCTGAACCGTCTTATTGGAGGCTGAGCGAATAATGGTAGCACATCATCCACAATATGGCCTTGTTTTATGTTTATCCCTCTTGTGATTTACAAACTCACAGGAATTTCTTTCATAAGCATACAGTTGGGAAACAAGTTTCATCTATTACTGAATATTACCTCAAACTAGTTTACATATAATGTCGTATCACTATATAGTACAGAAACATAGCGCATCTACTATACGAACATACTTGCAAGTATATTTGAACTTTTTTTAGGTATGTTCCAAGTGCATTCAAACATATATTTGCAAGTGTGTTCAAACATATATGCAAGTATGTTTGAATGTACTTGTAGGCTACATGCTAACAACATAGAATTTTTTTTTCTCCCATAATGCCACTGGGTTTCAACTTGCACATGAGCTCGTAAACAAAAAGCAACAGAACAAACAAATAAATAAAAAATATTTTTAGCATTTGGACTTATACCAATAATTGTGAAAATATAAGTAACTTGACATCATTTATTCATATTGATCAAAATTGATAGTTTCTGTCTCACCTAGAAGGAGGAAAGATATCAAGGAAAAATATTGAGATAAACTTAAAATGCATGTCTTGAAGGTTGCATTTTATTTATATATATATATATATATAAATAGCTATTTTTTTGATTGGTCTGACGTAAAAGGGAGAAAAATTACAATAAAAATAGTGACATAATTTCAAGATTCAAGAGATTTATCGTCATATGTATAGTTGTACCATACAATCAAATTCTTCTATTCACTTCCCTGAGCAGCAGACTACATTCCATAATTCAGCCATAAATAAATAGCAATAAACAGAGACAATGGTGCTAATAATGTAGTGCAAAATATCATGTAGTGCAAAAAAAAAATAGAGCAAGATATTGTTTTTGTGTGTAGGAGGCAGATTAGTTTGTGAGGCAAACCTGCAGTAGAAAAAGTTACTGTCATTAATGATAATCTGCGATAGCAAAGCAGCATTCACCAAACCGAGATGCAGCAAGGGAAGAATATACTCCACATTGGCAGCTCCACGCTTGTATAGTGTAGTATACATAATACTCAAAAGAAAAGCGGCACTAGCAGCCAGCTATTGTTACAAAGCATTGATCGAAACATAGTGGTTGCAATTCCGATTAGTTCACATTAAAATGTCTTATGTCTTGTAATGAAACCATTCTTGTGTCATACATCATGGTAACGTGCACCTGTCCTTTTTTTTTTTTTTTTTTTTTTAAGCAAATATTAGGTTTGGACATGCAGGGAAGACCAGGTAAAAGTTCCTCGGGTAAAGCATTCACCTTTCACTGCAACCCTGGAGCTTTTTGTCATCCAAAACCCTCTTTGGAGTCCTTCCACCTAAGTTGAGTTGTGACGGGATACTTTTGTCATTTGACATTGTCAGATCACAAACCTAAAGTAGCAAGTCACCATCACCCACACAAGAGAGAACGCTATCTAGTTGTCAGTCCGAGCCAGGAGGTGCAATGCAGGCTCATAGTCAGCAGTAATTGACGTGAGTAGAGTTGACATCCTGAGCAGAGCACTTCAGGTTGGTCTCCGACTGCGACCGAGCAGCCCATCATTGCCAGTTATTAAGCAGCTTGTGCTCGGCTGCACTCACTCAGACCCAACCGGCCTGTCTTCGGGTGTTTACATGTGAACACGGAGACGTGACGGGGTGGGATGCTGAACTTGTTGCTATGTGTCCAACATGCATGAGTGTCATCCATGAGTGCGTGAGTGTTGGGGTGTGAGCTTGGACACTGCAAATTTGGTGAAGATCAAACACCCATCCATTCATCCATCCATCGATTTTCTATAGCCCCTTATCCTCACAAGAGCGCAGGCTTGCTGGTGCTTATCCCAGCTGACTTCGGGCTGAAGGCGGGGACACGCTGAACCGGTTGCAAACCAATTGCAGGGCACACAGAGATGTATAACCATTCACGCACCCAATCAGACCTTAGTATGTCCAATATACCTGCCATGCATGTTTTTGGAGGGTGAGAGAAAGCCGGAGAGAACCCATGCAGGCTTGGAGAAAGCATGCAAATTCCACAAAGCCCTAGACAACCTTGCTCCTAGGATTATCAGGACATGCAAGGTGGACATGGTAAGGTGCTGGCTCACGGAGTGGCCTCTCTACTGCATGTGAGGATATTTGACTGCCGGTTGGTTTGGTTGTCAGGTAATAGTCTTTATGGAGAAAAAGTTTCTTCACACTTCAGGCCTGATTGGCACATGTTTGCATGTCAGATGTCTTGCCAACTTGCTGTCCAGTTGGCGCCAGTTGTTAACTGACATGATGTCTTTGGCTTGCGCCAAGATATCAAGCTCTGTTAATCTTGTGATGAAGCCGTTTTACGTTTTGTGATGCGCTTTCATATGCTTCTCCCTAAGCTCATTCCGCCTGCACTGCTGCCATTTTTTTTGTCTTAACCACCTTTTATTTTACGTCTTGAAAAGTTGCTGCATTTATGCTCACATTGGGAAGCAGCTTTTTTGCATTTTTTGTGGCACCTGCAGAGATGGCATAATGAAAAAAAAAACTGTGTTTCTCACAGTACAAGTGGCTTGTAAGTCGATCCCACCTTTTGACTTTAATTTGGGTTAATTTTACCCAAACTCGTTTATAAGTCTACCCTTGCAACCTTAAGTCATTACATGGATCATGGATGTCCGATCAAAACACATGGTGTGTTATTAAAATGACGAAATTACAGCACTTTTACAGGCATTTCTACATTGTATATCGAATAACTTGCTGTTGCGGTTCTGTGGTTACAAGTACTGTACATATATATATATATATATATATATATATATATATATATATATATACTGTACTAAAATTATTATATTTAATAATTTTGAGCCTTGTGTAAATGACGTTCAAATTAATGTTACTCAAACACAGATATGGGGGAGGGCTCTGAGAAATGTGGTACATGATTTTTTGAGCTTTTCTTAGACAAATACTTGTATCCTTTCAGATACCAATGTGTAATGTAATAAGGCGTTTTATCGCAAAATAGAAATACAAAAACACCTCGATAGGTTATTGTTCGACCCTTACCATGATGACCAATTAACCAAGTATTTTCTTTTATTATGAATTTGCCTGAGACCATTTAGATTGATTAAATTTGGAATAATTTAACATTCAGTGACGCCAAGGTAGGTAGCCTGCTAGTAGGCGTGATCTTTAATGCCCAACACACACACAACATTGCCATGTGTCCAGCTCTCTTATTGGCAATAAGCGTGTTGCTTTCGACACCTACAGGACAGCACGACACAAACCTTATGAATATTAACATTGGTTTTGTCATACAGTAGGCAAGCCCTGCAATCCCTCATGAATATTGATGACGGCCTCCCTACTGAGCCTGTGAAATCCCCTTCTTCCTTCTCTAACTAACAAACTCCCTCTTGTTTGAATGGGCTACTAGAGTCCTTTCAAACTCAGTTCGGTCCATAAATTGTGTGACAGCAGGTGGCATCAGTCCACATAATGTGAGTACCAACTCTAACACTGCAACTCTGCTTACCTGTTGGTTTTGAAACCATGGCACCTCTATTTAGTTTGAAGGTTGTACTCTGATTTGAAAGTCACTCTGGATCTTTGACCAGCCCAGATGGTAAAACTTGTTGTTGCTGTTATTTAAATTTGCCCCACTCCTACAGTATGAAACTGTTCAGCGTGAACACAGAACTCACAGACACATTTCCAGTAATAGCGTTATGTCAAAAACAACAACAATAACAATAACAATAACAATAACCCCTTTCTGACGTCTTTGGTCCCTCATTATTTAAACCCATACGAAATTGTAATTGTCGGTCTGCCAGTCCGTCAATGTATTTCTGCCCAACCTTCTGCTACCACTAGAGGGCGACTGTTGGCTTTTTTTCTGGTCCGTCATTAAACAGGCGCTGGTCTTCTTTCTGCAGTCATACTATTTTTCTTTTTTAGTATTTACACTTAACATGTCTGTGGTTCTTTAGTTATAGTGCAATTGAAACATAACACAGTAATATAAGTGTAAAACAAAACAAAGGGGTTTAACCCTAGGCTATCATACGCCATCATTTTTAATAGAAGGGACGACAGTGCAATTAGCAATCAGGTCCACTGGTTGCTGGTCGGTTCTAATTTATAACTGCCTGCCCTACAACTATAGAAGTGGACCAAAGTATTGCTGAGGTTGAATTTACCAAAACACAACTTTAATTAGGGAATAAAAATAAATAAATAAATAAACTTCTATCTTGCATTTCCTGGCCAAGAGTCAATCAGAGAAAGAATGCAAATTTGGTCTGCATTCATTGTTTACTTGAAAGGGATCACAGAATGGCCTTCTCAGCGAAAACAAACGGGCGTCCGTCAGCAAAATGTGCATCCGTCGGCGACGGACTGATGGCCAATCTATCAGCGCTGACCAAGTGCCCACCTCTGTGTTTTACACTTGATATGTAGGAAGTTACTCGTTTGTAAGTTACGCTGCTTCAATTAAAATGTATGATGATGATGATGATGATGACGACGACTTTGGAAACGGATTTGATTGTACAGGTGTACCGAATGAAATGTCTGGCAAGTGGATACACCATAACCCTTAATACAAAATGTTCATGCGATGCTCATGTGGGCTTGCTGGTGTGTGAAAATCTCGCTCATCTGTACTTCCTCCACCCTCGCTCAGAGATGCAGGCTGCTGTGTTTGGAGGCTTGGCTGTAGATCCCAGACGTTGCTCCAAAAACTGTCAGTCAGCCTATGTTGTCCTCCATGCATGAGAGAGGCAGGACAGCGGGGCACATTTTTCAGCTTTCTATACACGGGTAGAAGCAGCACCTGCCAACACATATCAACACAGGGCCCATCCAAAAGCAGTTGACTCCCTTTTCATTACAGCATTGCAAAACCAACTGCTTGTCTTGGAAGTGTTTTGTTTGCACATGTGGCTGTGAGTAGTGCAGAGGGCCTTTATCAATAAAGAATAATATTTTTCCCAAAGCTGGCAAAAAAATATGTCATTACAGGAGTATAGTACCATCTGTCAGTGTTTAGAAATGGTACAATGAGTATGTAGAAATGTGTTGTCTTAAGGTCAAGAGGCATTCAAATTGATTCATCAATTACCATCATTTCTGGAGAGTAACACACACTTAGATGTTATATACCCAGCGCAAAATCACCCTTCAAAAGCAGTTTTTGCTGTTTACTATTTACAGTATTTCTGTGATATATGGTACCCTGAGTCACAGAAATCCAGAAATGAAAATACACTTTTTTTTGTACCCCCTTGTATTTGTATTCCGTTGTATTAGTTTTTAAAAAAAAAGTATGTTAAACATATGTACAATACATTTTTGATTTTTGAATATTTAGTTTTTCTTTAAAATATTGTAGGTTCATTTCTAGAAATTACAGAAATGAGTGACACCTTGTTTGGTCTAAAAATGGTGAATGATGTCAGCTTAAGTAAATTGATCAACTTTAGACAAATGGACCTTCACGACTAGATTCACTAAAGAATGGCACAGCTTATGTGCAATGCGGTAAAAATTGAGTAAACACGTCAGGTTGAAGTCAAAAAGCAAGGACAATTGGTGAAATGTGTTTTTAGCTGTGCTGCTAGGCAGATTGCTTCTTGGTGTGCTGGTGGCATTGATGTAGTGTACGGTATACGCCAGTATATTTCCATGAAGCATTGCATATCCCCACTTCTAACCTTCTCCTGTTGCGCAACCAGATTTTCCCTTTTACCTCAAGACTAGTGAAGCCTTGACCCACCCTTCTATCTCTCTCTATTACTCGCTGATTAACTTTAGGCATGGGGACACAGATGCTGTTTTAAAGTGGTTTAAAAATGAAACTTTGTGTTAAACTAGCATTATGACTGCACATTTAGATTTGTCACCAATAGTTTAACTGTTCGAGTCAACTAAATGCAGGCTAAGCTAGCTAGATGCCGTGAGAGTAGCCGTACTAACCAAACCACAGCTTCCGCCCCGCAGCTTTGTCGGTTTAGATACATGGCTGCTGAAAGGACCGAGCTGTGGTCCTCTTGATGCTGTACAGCTGTGGCTTCGCTATTGTTCTAGGAAATTGATTATGTCAATGTCTATGAAGTGTGTTTGTTATCAGACTATACTTAGCTTTTGCTAACCGGAGAGAGCGGGAGAGACTACCAACCAGCCTAGCTACTATTCTATTATACATACTAGATCAATATGAGCTATCTTCATTTTATAGTAGCTAGGCTGGTAGTTGAAGTAGTAAGATTAAAACAAGAATGGGACAACGAGTTTGAGATCCAACCTAAAACAATATTGAGGTCTAACCAGGCTGTCTTTTTTTTTTTTTTTTGTATAGAGTCAGATGGCAACGTAAGGAAAGGGCAACATTTGCCTTTTTTGTAAAGAGGCCCAAAAAAGGCCCAGGCAGACTCCAGCCATGAAAGCAGCTCCTAGCCGAGAGCTAGCCAGGGAAGACAGTATGAGGACAGACCAAGGCTACCACCACCAGGTCAAAACATACAGAGACAGTAAATCTCATTACATCTCAGTTTATTGAAAAGTGAAGGCTCACACTGAAACAAAAGGTGATTTATACAGATAAAACCTCATTTTAAATGTTGATTTTACAAGCAATGACATTGATTTCTGTGATTATTATTTTTACCATCGTGCTATTTGTCTACAGCCTATCTATGTATTTTTCATTTTATAAAGCCACTGTTAACATTTTTTTTTTTTCTGAAATTTTCTGTTGTATGTTAAATAAACCCTTCCCGAGTGATTCATATACTAAGCTCCTGTATGCTTCATCTTGCTGAAAATAGAAAAATGATTTGGTTAGATGTATCTTACATGCCACTGGTTCCACAACCGTCCCGTGTAAATCAGGTGGTGAAATTATACCCGCTTCTCAAGGGACCACATTTGCAGGTATTTAAATGATAACATGCACATTTTTCGAGCGACTGTCATGAAATGCTGTAAAAACTAGTTAGCAACTTTATCCTCAGTAGCAAGCTTAATAATTGTTGAAACTTGAGACATTCACATGGTATACACATGTACACGTTTACACACATTACAAGGCTGCGACAGCAAACTGAAGTTGGCAATTACGACTGACAACTCAGAAAAGAAGAACATACCCGTTTGGGCTCGTTCGGACAGTTTCAAAAAATCGCGAGTCTTAAAATCACGGAATATCGTCCACGCGGTTATGGTCCCATGACTAGTCACTACTGTATAGCTATGACTGTATCGTCATACCCATACTCGGCATTCCATCCTTGCAAGCAGCCAAACATTCACATCGTAATCCCCTTTACACCAATTGAATTTGGACAGCCAACCAATAAAAAATAGACTCCTTTGAATTGTACTTCCAAAGTTTTTTTTTTTTTTTTTCTGGTCAATCATACGCTTCCCTGTTGCTTTTCTCCTTCGCTGTCCTTTCAGTCCACATAATTGGAAATTTCCTCTACCCTGTCAGAGTGAGGGACAATGTGGCATCCATGTTCTGTGGAGCATGGTCGAGAGAACTGGAGCATTGTCTTATGTAGGCGAGGCAAGCGTGGTCTGGGGACTTATCTAAATTGAATATCTGTCTTGTTTTTTTTTTTTTTTGCCTTATAATGAGAGTGACACCATGAGCGCAAGAGTCTTTCACACCACTGTCAGCCTGCCTCCTTTTGAAAATTTGACAGAAAACAAGGGGTGGGATACATTAGAAGCCTGTCTCTGAGAATATCCCCAACCCAACAGTGTTATTATAGAATACACCTAATTACACATGAAGAGTTTCTGACGGTACCTTATTTAGAATGTTTAAACAGTACTTTTATATTGGGCTCTTTTGTCATAGCTATACAATTATAAAGAAACCATATTCATTTTTAAGCCTTGCGTAAGTATGACAAATATTGTCATTCACAATGTATCTTGGGTTTAGAATCCCCATAAGATGTTAACATTTTTTTTTCCATTACAGTGAGTGTTGACTGCTGGCTTGTAATAAATAATAAAATTCAGAATTTGTTTAGTTTTCCCCAGTTGTTTATCTGGGTATTTCATATCTTTTGGGTAAATTATAGGTTTTAGTTTGTAGTATCTCAGATGTTTTTCTTTTGAGTGAAGAGTAAACCTTCACATTACTCTTTTGTCTTTGCAATATTCTTTGCATTTTCTTTTTTCCGTTTTTACTGTTTATCATCCGTCCAGCTGGAATTATACAAATGCCCTGACTAATCACCAAGCAATCTCAGATCACGAACAGTGGATATGTACTACTCCCGTTCAAAAAAATTAGACCAAGTTGTACAGCCCCAATGAAATTTTTAAAAAAGTTTCTTTTTTCCGTCTTTACTGTTTATCGTCCATCCAGCTGGAATTATACAAATTCCCTGACTAATCACCAAGCAATCTCAGATCACAGTGGATATGCACTACTCCCGTTCAAAAAACAAGACCAAGTTGTACAGCCCCACTGAAATATTTTTAAAAAGTTTCGAGGTGAAATAAAAGTGAACAATGTGTGTTCAATGTGGTTGCAGAAGTGTGTACACCCTCTTACATATAATATTCATCCATTTTCTAGAGCTGCTTGTCCTCACTAGGGTAGCAGGGGTTGGGTGCTGACTTGGGCTGGTTGCCAGCCATTTGCAGGGCACACATAGACAAACAACCATTCACGCACCCAATTGCACCTAATGACAATTTAACATGTCCAATAAACCTGCCATGCATGTTTTTGGAGTGTGGGAGGAAGCCGGAGTGCCCTGAGAGAACCCACGCGGGTTTGAAAAGAACATGTGAATTTCACACAGAAATTTCACACTGGATTTGAAATCGGGTCCCTGAACTGTGAGGCGGACGTGCTAGTCACTGCGCCACCGTGCCACTCACACACAAAGAATTAAGTACACTCAAAAAGTGTCAACTTACCTATACACTGAGGGGCAAAATTTAACTTCATATTTACATTAATAGATGTTTTTTACTCACTTGGGGAATCGATAAGGTAAACAATACTGTTGATAATAAAAGATATCCTATTAATGTACTTGTAGTTTTGGCCCCGCTTTTGGTCCATTCACCTAATTGTCCCACAATACGTTGTAAAATATATTGACGAAGCGATATTAGGTGTAGTCTATATGTAGCCAAGGTTGTTGCAAACTTGCGGTAAATGTCTCTGGTTTGCCCTATTTGCTAAATGTGCCACATTCCCCATCAAAACCGAATGTTTCAAAACCTCCCGCCAAAGTGAAGATTGGCCAAATCCTTTGGATCCATGTTGCGTGTTACAAGCATAAACCGAAGATTTCCGTCATCACGCTACTCTTTCTCCCGGCAAGATGGAGATATGCTGTCAGAGATGGAAGTTCTTTCTGATTGGATAGAATTTTCACCAAGACTGCAGCCAAGCGACTTGACATGCTTGTAAATGAATGAAACCACACTGTGTTGGATTTGTGTAGCAGTATTTTTTGTTGTTGTTGTTGTTGTTTTACACACAATGAAGCGTAGACGATGTGGGTTTAAACAAGCCTGGTTATATGTAGACAAGGCTGAAAGGGATACAGTACATCCATGCATTACCTGAACTGATTTTTCTCACAAGGGCCACGGGCATGCCCGAGCCTAACCCAGTTGTCCTCAATCAGTGGTCAGGGTTTACTGTAAACTGGTTGACAGACAATTACAGGGCACACAAAGAAGAAAAAACATTCACTCTCACAAAAAAACAGCTAAGGACAAATTAGAGTGTCCAAAGTCCCTACCACGCGACTTATTTTTATGAATGTGGGAGAAAAGCTGGGATAGGCACCAGCAAGCCTGCGACCCTTGTGATGATAAGCAGCCCAAGAAAATTTCCACACTGTCCTGATTTTATCTCTATAAAATCTGAACATAGTTAATTTTGAACATTTCTCAAACTATCCCACATGAACCGCCCTCTCTGGAAGAAAGCAGTGTTGCAATAAATGGAGGGATCTTGCAAAAAACATTGTCCATTGTTGGAACGAGAGGCTGTTTAGAGTAAGCATGCAGATGGTCTTGAGGAGAATACCAAGCAATGGTGATGACAGACAGCCTGACAGGCTGGCACAGACACTGCCACTCATGAGACCAGGGGAGAGGCCAGGGCAGTTTCTATCACTGTCAATGCTCTCTGCCTTCGTCTCAGCCTTCCTCTCGCTTCGTGGGCATGTCTGCTGTTTCTTCTCACTGCCTTCTCTGACACTTACATCCTCACTTGTTGTTCTGTCTCGGAATTCAAAGCAGCCCCTCTTTAGACGTTGTAAACATAGACAGCTCTGTGATACCTTGTTGGCGTTGGGTGGAAAATTGCTTGATAAAAAGTGACTGCACTGCCGGACACTGAATTATATTTCATAAGTGGAAGGCAAGTTTTTTTTTGTTTTTTGTTTTTTTCCCTGTTCTATAAAGAAGAAAAGTAAGCTGGGGATAAATACTCTAATGGCATACTGTATGCCCATTTTTTCCCCCTCTAATGAGCTTTGCAATTAACACCGTCTGGTGTAGAGCAGGTGAGAATTTGAGGCTATGAATAGAGGTGGCAGGTCTTGCAACATTCGCGTTCTCTTCATCACCCAAACTTTTCAATTATGCGCAATTTTCCTTCCGAGATTATGAATAACATGCAAAATGATGTATGCACATTCAGAGTCTGTGCAAAAACATAAACATAATATAGAGGAACTAGAAGCATTGTTCTCACGCAGTTTTTTCGGTTCAAGGTTATCTATGTGACAGTGTGGTGGTGGAAGACTAAGATCCCGCCAGCCCTTATATCTCTGATGGTAGACTAATGTGATGGAGCAGAGTGAAGCAGAGCACAGCTATATTTAGGACACTTTGGTGACAGTGACCGTGGCACTTAGATCCACTACAGCCCCTCCGAGCATTCACATTTTTGTCCAGCTTTTAGATACTCCAGCTCCCCTGTTACCTTTTTAAAGTAATGTCATATTTTAATAAGATTCAAGGCTTGAAATATTTCTTGTAGAGCATTTTTTTTAATATTGACTTCCTTTGAGAGGAATATTCTTAATATTGTAGCAGTTTATTATTTGAAGATTAATCGCATGGAACTGGGGCAAGGTTTTTAAACATCACATTATACCATTATTCATAATTGTTGTCCTTACTTATATTGTCACCAGTTTTTATTTGTTTAATTCACACTATTCTGCCCTCGTTGACGTTTCAGCTAGCTAGGCAGATAGTCAACTCCTCCAAAAAAAGACACCTGTTGGAGATTCTTCCCCTTTTTAATCACGTTAGACGCTTTAAAGTAGGTGTAAAACTGAAACAATAAAAACTATTTACATGCTGCGGCAAATATATTACAACAAAGTAACTAGCCCACTTGAAAGCCGCATGACATAGCACGAGGTTAGACAAGCATGCTAACGATCGCGAGCTAATGCGTTATGCGCTAGCTCGATGCTAATCGCTAACTCGATCCTAATCCCCATAAGCGAACTGATTTCCCCCGTCTTTATGATAAAAACATTCAAACAATAACCCC
Organism: Hippichthys cyanospilos; assembly: GCF_059441005.1. Lineage (NCBI taxonomy): Eukaryota > Metazoa > Chordata > Actinopteri > Syngnathiformes > Syngnathidae > Hippichthys > Hippichthys cyanospilos. Next base: position 20,100,113 of record NC_142378.1, read on the forward strand.
AACAAACGTGTTAAACTCTAAACATAACAAACATATATTGTACATACAGGCTGTGCTTGGCTCAAGACGTGAGGTAGGGAGTTGTCGCCATTCAAGCATTCCTTTCTTGCTCGATGGGAAAACAGGAAGTGAACAATGCAACAGGATCCGGTTGTCCTTACACATTCACTCAAACTTTTAAATGAACGAAATAAACAGTTTTGTAACCAAAGAAACGGTACAATGGCTCATAAGGAGCCAGAACACACACTCTTTGGCAGAGTAGCGATACAATAAAGCTGTGTTGCTTAATAATTACTAATAATAATGGTAATATCAGTGGGAGTGATTCCCATCTCCAGGGTATTTGGACATTGAAAGGGAGGCCTGGAATTTTTTCTATACAGTGGTCAGTGTCACAATACCTCATTCAAGAGTGGCCAATGGTGGTATACACAGTCAGAAATTGATTTTTTTTTTTTTAATTGCTATGACATGAGTTTTTTTTTTTTAATGTAACAATGCAGTTGTAAATAACTGGTTGCATGTTTATGGCATGTGCCAAAATTAAAAAAAAACATTGCACCATTAGATAATTCAATAAAATTGCCATTAATTAATTGATTGTTCATATATATATATATATATATATATATATATATATATATATATATATATATATATATATATCCTTGTTCCATTTTTATCTGGTATTTTATTTTAAAAATCATGCATCTCAAAGCATACTATCATAGAAAAACAAATTATGAGTTTGAATAAAATGAACACATTTCATTTATTATTTTAAAAAAATGACTTAATTTAATCTGTGTGTTAAAGGAATGGCATAACCTACTTTGACATCATTCATTTAGCCTATAAATTAGATGAATCCTATGTTTTTAAAATGATATTTCACCCTGTTTTTTTTTTTTGTTTTTTTTTTAAATGTTTTTTTTTAATGTGTTTCGTGAATTTATTTTATTTGTCAAACTCTCATCAAAGTTTTAGGGGCAGGTCCTAACACCTTATTTAGTAAGTACTCTAAATTGGTTACTCAGCTCTGTCCTAAGAGTAACCAATTTAGAATACTTATTTGGTCACACTTGGGTCAATACTGTGATCAGTAGAAATCACTCCAAACGCTTCAATAACTTTCTTCACTTTACATTGTATAGAATTGTTTTCTTTCCCTAACTCCCTTGAAATCTCATGAATGTCCTATGTGCACCCGTAATTATGAATCCTTAATCACTGTAATATATTTGTGGAAAATAACCTGATGCTTCAATGTTAGTTTTAATCAAAGTGATTATTTTTTAAAAAGCAAGGTATTTGATACAGGCATTGTATTGGTAATTACTATACAGTGGAACTTGTCATAGTATTGTGACAAGTCTGTGTATTGTATAGTGTATCTATTTAGCAGCTTGGTGGAATTGTGGTTTTCTTTGCTTTCCTCCCATTCCAAAAATATGCATGTTCGGTTAATTAGCAATTAGACCCTTTCAAACAGGAGAACAGAAGCTGACTTTTGAACCTTGGACTTCGCAACTGTCATTCAAAAACTCTCTTCTCATCTTGCTGATTGATTTTAGATGGGAAATATTTATATTTTATCTTTGAAATGTTTTATTTTGTCTACTGTATACATATATGTATATCATAATAAAACATTGGAATATATTGGTGGCCTTGTAGTTACCATTTCTGCCTCACAGTTTTAAGGTTTTAGCTTTTATGGTTTTTCTTTGCTTAGTTTTGCATTTAAAATTAGCAAAAAATTGGCAAAAATAATCCAAATTGTTCACACCCTTCTGAATTTTAAGTTTTGTGTGTGTCTGTGACAAATTGTTTTTTTTTTCTTAGTTTCTTTGAATATCTCATTATCTCAACAAAAATGTCCAAAATCTGTACTTTTTGATGCTAAATGCTATTTTAAGAGTTCACCAAGTGAACAAGCCCATGTTTTAAAACAAATGTTGAAAAAAAAATATTTTTTGGAAGAGTATGAGTAAAAAAAAGGTCTCCTGATCATACTGGGCTTCTGAACATCATGGTCCAGAAGAAAGACCCGCGGGAGGACCTGTGTTGGAATCTTGTGTGTGCCCACAGCAAGTGGTTTGGTATCCCTGTGGCAACCGTCCAGAGCATCATCATAAACAACCATGTAAAGTTCAACACTGTTAAAAACCTCGGTGGGAATGGCAAGACTTGTAAGGTGTCACTCAAACCTGCCAGGAAAGTATACTGAGAGGTTAACGTCAACACTCAGGCCCCAACTATGGCCCTAAGAGAAACACTTGAGCAGGCAAGGTCTAAAATTGAGTGACCTAGGAAGACAACCCTGCTCAAAAAAAGCACAGTGAGGCTTGCCTAGCTTTTGCCAGAGGTCGCCTCCAGCATGACTCTCGATTTTGGTCAACCATCCTGTGGTCTTGTGAGGCAAAGTTATTTGGGTCTATGAATGCTAAGTAAGTCTGGAGGAAAAAAAGGAGATGCTAATGAGCCAAAGAACACCATCCCTACTAACAGGTATGCTAGTGACAACATAGTGGTATGGGAATGCTTCTCCTCCAGTGGCACAGAAAACCTTGTCAAGGTTGAGGAAAAGAGGAGGATAGGAGGATAGGAAGGATAGGAAGGGGGATTACATCGGAATCCTTCATGAAAACCTGAAAGAATCTGCTAAGAGACTCCAGCTCAACTGGATGGCCAAGAAGGATAATTATCCGAAACAAACTGCCAAGGTAGGGAAGAAATGGCGAAGGACAATGATGTGAATGTATTAAAATGGTCAAGTCAGACTTGAATCGAATCAAAAAACTGAGGTGAAATTTGGAGATGAGAAAGGTGCCTTGGAAACCCAAAATTGGTACTGGGCTATCTTCAACCCTGCCATGATGTTGATGGTCCAGGAGAGGTCGTCAGAGTAGTGTACCCCATGGATCTTGAAAGAGTGGACCCTTTCAACACAGGTCCCTTTCATCATGAGTGCACCTGGTTCTTTGCTGTGTTTACGGAGGTCCAGTATCCAGTGGTTATTTTGTCTTTGTGGTGTTCAGCGTGAGGCGATTCTCTAGAATCCAGGCTGACAGTCTCTCATACTCATTGGTGTAGGTAGACTAATTTCCTCCTGAGATGAAGCCGACCACGCTGGTGTCATCCACGAATTTGATGATGGATTTGGAGAGGTGTGTTGGTGTGTATTTGTGGGTGTATGATGAGTACAGTAGAGGGCTCAGTATGTTGTGTTTCTAGGGTCAGAATATGCGTCGCCGGTGAGTGGGAGAAGACGGCATATTGTAGGTCGAACAGAATCAGAGTGGGCGAAAAATCAAATCAGTTCCGAAGCTGGTGTCAACAGATACAGGGTTGTTGTCCTTATAACTTGTGATTGTTTTGGATGCGTTAGCACCTTTTTCTCAGGTCCTCTCCTATTTTCTCGTCAATTGTGCAAACATCCTTGTTTCTCTTCCACGGGTGAAATGGAGGTCTTGGGAGATGATTTGCTGATCATTTTACTTCGGATTTTCTTTACCCAAGCGATGTCTGTTTTGAGATCAAAGTGTGGAAGGTTGCCCTTCGCTGTTTCTCCCCCTACTTGCAAACATCCATGCCAACTTGTTCAAGCCCACGTCTGAGGCCTGAAGGGGACAAGTCAACCTGTCTTGTCCTTTTCATAATGCATCAGAGTCCACTGGAAAAATGATCCATGCAGCCCAGTTTTTGACAACAAGAGGCAATAAGGTGGCGCTTGACGAAGGTTTTTTTGATATTCTGTGCAAACGCTCTAAAATGGATGCATACCATATCAAATTAAAGGTATATATAATCATTTTAACCTTGAAATGACATAATAGTACTTATTCCACATTTGAATAATACAGGGGTTTTAAATGAGAAAAAAAAAAAACTTGTTTTGTACTCGGAGAAAGATGGCACCATTGTACAAGTTACTTTAGCGCAAAATGTACCTAATATTTCACACTGTTAGTGCACAAACTCAAGAACCAAATACTTGAACACTGTCTATGAATCAAGGTATTTGTCACGGGGGTGCACGGCGGGTGTGAACGCCGGCGTGGTTGCGGAGGACCCAAAAGCAGGGGAGCGTCGGGACAGGGGGTTGATGAAATCCATGTTTATTAATACAACGAACGGGAACAAAAAGCGGGAAAAACAGGACGGCAAAAACTAAGGGCGCAGGCAAGCTGGAAAAACGGAAAACAAACACTACGGGCAGGCTGGCAGGAATACACGAAACTGATGGGCGAGACGAGACGGGACTACAAGACGACAATGACCTGACACGACAGAGACAATGATCCGACACGGGCTGTAACAGACACTAGGCTTAAATACATTCACAAACTAATCAAACTAACACATGGCAGCTGGGCAGGGACAACAGGCAAAGGGAGCAGATTGGAGGACACGAGGCGCAGGTAACAGACAGGTGGACTAAATCAAAACTAACGCAGGCAGACGCGACAGGGGCAGAAACCGGAACTATAAACGTAAACAGAAACAGAACCCCTCAAAATAAACCCACAACCCAACAAACCATGACAGAACCCCCCTCTCAAGGGACGGATCCCAGACGTCCCAAAACAAACCGACAAGCAACCAAAACCGAGGCAGGGCGGGCGGAAGGGGGACCGGAGGAGGGCACAGAAAAAAAAAAAAAAAAAAAACAGTCCAAAAGCACCCCATGTGCCATACGGGGTACACCTGAGGCTGAAAGTCCGGAGGGCGACCCAGTCGCCAGTGCAGATGAGGCCAGCAGGGAGAGTCAGGCGGGCGACCCGGTCTCCAGAGCAGATGAGCCCGGCAGGGCGAGTCAGGCGGACGGGCCGGTCGCCAAACAAGAGGTGCCCTGCGGGGCGAGTCAGGGGGGCGACCCGGTCGCCAGACGAGAGGTGCCCGGCGAGGCGAATCAGGCGGGCGGCCAGGACGCCAGAGCAGATGTGCCCGGCGGGCCGAGTCAGGCGGGCGACCTGGGCGCCCGATGGCGAACAGCAAGCCACCCCAGGTAGGCTTGTATCCCGGTTGCCCCTGGAGATCGGCAGGCGGGAGCGTCGGCAGGGCGGCGTCAGGCGAGAGCGGGGGCGTCGGCTGGACACCGTCAGGCGGGAGCAGAGGCGTCGGCCGGACGCCGTCAGGCGGGAGCGCAAGCGTCGGCCGGACGCCGTCAAGCGGGAGCGGGAGCGTCGGGTGGACGCCGTCAGGCCGGTGCGGAGGCGTCGACTGAACACCGTCAGGCAGGTGCGGAGGCGTCGTCGGGGTGCCATCAGGGAACAGCCACTGGGTGCAGGCCACAGACACGAGTGAGAGCACAAGACTGACCTGGGACAGGGGCGACCACAGGGAACCGTCTGGCATCTCTGTCGTCTGCGGCAATGGTGGCATGGCTGACAGCTCAGGCGACTGCGGCTGCCGCGCCGAGGCTGGCGGCTCAGGAGGCTGTGGCAGCGGCGCAGAGGCTGGCGGCTCAGGAGGCTGAGGCGCCGTGGCTGGTGGCTCAACAGGCTGAGGCTGCAGCGCCGTGGCTGGTGGCTCAGGAGGCTGAGGCAGCGGCGCAGAGGCTGGCGGCTCAGGAGGCTGAGGCGCCGTGGCTGGTGGCTCAACAGGCTGAGGCTGCGGCACCGTGGCTGGCAGCACTGGGAACGGCAGGCTGGACAGAGACAGCCACTGGGGGCCAATCAGAAACGGCGGGGATGCCAGGAGACTGACTTGGGATGACTGAGGCAGACGGGCGACTGGCTTTGGAGTCAGACGGGCGACTGGCTTTGGAGTCAGACGGGCGACTGGCTTTGGAGTCAGACGGGCGACTGGCTTTGGAGTCAGACGGGCGACTGGCTTTGGAGTCAGACGGGCGACTGGCTTGGGAGTCAGACGGGCGACTGGCTTGGGAGTCAGACGGGCGACTGGCTTGGGAGTCAGACGGGCGACTGGCTTGGGAGGCAGACGGGCGACTGGCTTGGGAGGCAGACGGGCGACTGGCTTGGGAGGCAGACGGGCGACTGGCTTGGGAGGCAGACGGGCGACTGGCTTGGGAGGCAGACGGGCGGGGTTCACAGAGCCTGGGGTCCGGCTCGCAGGGTGCACAGAGGCCGGGGTCCGGCTCGCAGGGTGCACAGAGGCCGGGGTCCGGCTCGCAGGGTGCACAGAGGCCGGGGTCCGGCTCGCAGGGTGCACAGAGGCCGGGGTCCGGCTCGCAGGGTGCACAGAGGCCGGGGTCCGGCTCGCAGGGTGCACAGAGGCCGGGGTCCGGCTCGCAGGGTGCACAGAGGCCGGGGTCCGGCTCGCAGGGTGCACAGAGGCCGGGCGCTGGCTCGCAGGGGTCACAGAGGCCGGGCGCTGGCTCGCAGGGGTCACAGAGGCCGGGGTCCGGCTCGCAGGGGTCACAGAGGCCGGGGTCCGGCTCGCAGGGGTCACAGAGGCCGGGGTCCGGCTCGCAGGGGTCACAGAGGCCGGGGTCCGGCTCGCAGGGGTCACAGAGGCCGGGGACCGGCTCGCAGGGGTCACAGAGGCCGGGGACCGGCTCGCAGGGGTCACAGAGGCCGGGGACCGGCTAGCAGGGTTCACAGAGGCCGGGGGCCGGCTCGCAGGGGTCACAGAGGCCGGGCGCCGGCTCGCAGGGGTCACAGAGGCCGGGCGCCGGCTCGCAGGGGTCACAGAGGCCGGGCGCCGGCTCGCAGGGTTCACAGAGGCCGGGGACCGGCTCGCAGGGTTCGCAGAGGCCGGGGACCGGCTCGCAGGGTTCGCAGAGACCGGGGACCGGCTCGCAGGGTTCGCAGAGGCCGGGCGCCGGCTCGCTGGGACAGGGGCGGTCTGCCGCCTTGGCGCTGGGACAGGGGCGGTCTGCCGCCTTGGCGCAGGGACAGGGGCGGGTAGCCGCCTTGGCGCAGGGACAGGTAGCCGCCTTGGCGCAGGGACAGGTAGCCGCCTTGGCGCAGGGACAGGTAGCCGCCTTGGCGCAGGGACAGGTACGGGTAGCCGCCTTGGCGCTGGGACAGGGGCGGGTAGCCGCCTTGGCGCTGGGACAGGGGCGGGTGCCGCTTCAGCCCGCCGGCAGGAAGTTTGGGGAACAGAGACCGGTGGTACAGACGCGACAGGAGCTTGGGACAGGGTGCAAGAAGAGGGTGGTACAGGACAGGAGGAAGTAGGCAGGGCGCGGCAAGAGGGGGACACAGAGACAGGAGGGAACGGATCGGAAGGCTGAACAGATGGGTTCTGGTGGTCACTGGGGCGGTGGCCTTTTCGCGGGCCCCTCCACCGGCGGCCACGAAATGCCAACCGGGAGCCCACGAAAAGGTCACGGTCAAATAGGGGCTCTGAATCGGAGTCTTCGGACGAACTGTAAAAGGACTGGCCGGACTGATAGTCAAAATCTGAATCAAAATCATAATCAGAGGTGCACGGGCTCGAATACGGAATATGATAAAAAGTGTTGACGGAAGAGGGACGCGGGTAAACAAAATCAGGACCGGTACTGGAACGAAACGTGACGAAGGGAGGGCAATCCTCGATGTCGGAAAAATTAGACTCTAACGTGTAGTGAGGAGCGCGAGCAGGAGAGGAAGAGTGATCAGGTGGACGGACGGAAGGTGAACTACGCAAATCAGCGAAATCGGAACTACAAAAAACGTGCGGGGACAGAATCGTGTCGTAAGGGAGGTCGGAGGAACACGAGGGAAACGCGGAAGTGACGGACGCGGGGGACAGATCAGAAGCGGGGACAGGCGCGGACTCCGAGGGGAAAGACACGGAAGAAAAAACAAGAGGTCTTACACTGGGGGAACGGGGCTGGCCGGCGGGCTGAGAGCGGATGCGGACGGGGCGGCGGCGTCGTGTCCGCCGCCGCGGGCTTCCCGCTGGGTCCTGCGTTGGTCGGATCATTCTGTCACGGGGGTGCACGGCGGGTGTGAACGCCGGCGTGGTTGCGGAGGACCCAAAAGCAGGGGAGCGTCGGGACAGGGGGTTGATGAAATCCATGTTTATTAATACAACGAACGGGAACAAAAAGCGGGAAAAACAGGACGGCAAAAACTAAGGGCGCAGGCAAGCTGGAAAAACGGAAAACAAACACTACGGGCAGGCTGGCAGGAATACACGAAACTGATGGGCGAGACGAGACGGGACTACAAGACGACAATGACCTGACACGACAGAGACAATGATCCGACACGGGCTGTAACAGACACTAGGCTTAAATACATTCACAAACTAATCAAACTAACACATGGCAGCTGGGCAGGGACAACAGGCAAAGGGAGCAGATTGGAGGACACGAGGCGCAGGTAACAGACAGGTGGACTAAATCAAAACTAACGCAGGCAGACGCGACAGGGGCAGAAACCGGAACTATAAACGTAAACAGAAACAGAACCCCTCAAAATAAACCCACAACCCAACAAACCATGACAGTATTATAGATTTGAAACACATGGCCAATGTCAAAACACTGAGTCCAAACTGGACTACTACTTTTATCAGTCCATCAAATTGGTGTGCTCTGCATGTGCCAGGATTAGCGCCCGACTGTGTGATAATGATGAGCAAAAATATCATAGTGTCCTAGTCTCAAACTTACAGCTTTATATTTGTCCATTGAGCACAATTATCTTTTACAAAACCTTGAATATTTGGTACATTATAATATGTGTATTTAAGAAAAAATGGAAGGATATTTATAAAATGGATATTTTATTTTATAATTATTTTTGTATCTTTTTTTTTTCAACAATATATTTACAGTTGAGCTGGGACCAGACCAGCACACAGAGCAAAAATCAATGTATAATTGGCACTGCTTTTAAGATGTATAGCATTATTTTATTTCATTTATTTGTTTATTTATTTGACTTTGTATTCCAGGCCTTTGTTGACATGTAGTGGCAATCCTTTGCAGGTGCTAATAAAGCTGTATTTGTCTTACCTTTATGCTTGTATTCTTTCATAGTTGTGTCCTTCACGTGACTTGCTTTTGAACATATGCCAACCGCGCTTCCTCCCTCCCCCTGTGAAGGTCATCAGTAGAATTGGAAAGTGCACTTTGCAGAGTCAAACAGATGCAGGGCAGATAGCACACTGTTTATCTAATCTTGTGTCAGCGCAGTAACGAAGTACAAACAAAGTCCTCTCACAATCAGATGAGAGGGAAACCTTTTTTCCTACACTCTCAAGGACTTGCCGTATTTGCCCTCAAATATGTTTACATACGTAATTTAGACCTGCAAAGAGAGAGCACATTCTTTCATTCCAATGCTCTTCTTTTCATTAAGCGAATAAGTCCAAAAATGAGTTACAATTTATACAAGTTACCGAAGCCCCTGAGTGATAGTATGCATTAGGACTCAAAAGATGCGAGAGCTGAAGCCCGGGCGCTCTGTGGGCTGAATAATGATGGCAGTGCATTGACTGAGGTCTTAAATTAAGGATACTTATCTTAATTGAACATCTGAAATAATGTTTTATTTACAACAAAGGGAAGGTACTGGAGAAATGAAGCACAGCATGAATACCGTCACCTTGCCTCTCTCACACTTTCCTCCACCGTGCTTGGTTAAGTTCCAGTAGCTGGCAGTATACATTTCTGATGAGCGACCGGTGCTGTATATCAGGCACTCGGAAATGTGAAGGTCATCATATCATTATGGCTGCGGTTCAAAGAGCACCTGTTCTCATCATCCATCACCCGTTGAGCAGAATCACAGGGGTTTCCTTCGCTTTTTTGCTGGCACAAAAACTTGTTCTTGTGAGTTAAAATATATCAATTATGAACAATGTTCTCTGTAGTACAAAACCTTTTCGCGACTAACTTTGTGGAGCATATTCAGTTAATGCGTGTCACCATGGAATCAAAAATCTAACTACAGATATGTACGACCATCATTGCCCTCATGCCTTAAATAATTTGTAGGTGCGCCAAACTGCGGACTCATTGTGAGCAATCTTAGGAATGCTTTCAGTGAATTTGAGACATGCGTTCATGTCAGCGACTCTATCAGTTTCTCGAGGACGTGACCCTTCTCAGTCATAAGTTGAAGTTAGGCCATTAGAGTTGCTTGTAGTTTAAGGACCTTTGGCTCTTTCAAGGGAACCATACATTCACAAACTGTTCACTAAAATGAGCCATTCATTTTGTCTTTTTTTAAAATAATTTTAAACCAGTTTTAACTTTTAAAACAAACACAAACTTGTTCTTCATACGAACAAGTTTATGTTGCTGCCACAAGAATGGAACTCCGTCATAAACCCAAGATCCTTAAACGAAAACATTTACTGTATTGTGCTTGCCGATATATGCAAGTCTTTGGCAAGATGACAGTCAGGATGCTGGCATGCTGCATCCTTCGTACAGCGTGTGTCTTTCCATGTGATTGCCTTAAATATGCAAGGTGGTATAGTACCCACAAACTTGATTATAATGATGACTTTCCTCATCGACTCATCAGCGTCATTGTTGCAAAAGTCACACTGACCATCTCCCCATCAGTGTGATTACGCTAATCACAGCTAAACAAATGCCACGTCTGGCTTCCGTACGCACCTCTCTGGCTCGTACTCCAACACCGTATTGATGTGCTGGTAGATGTTTGTCCAAGAGCTAGCATAATTTCTTTGAATCAGTTGTGTCATTATGTCGGTCACTCAGAATTGGAGGACATTTGAGCTTTAAAGTTCTTGAAAATTAAACCTTCACTTTTGGCCCCCCAAAGTAAACTCCGCATTTTTTTAGTTTGCCAAGCTCTGATCTGTCACACCTGTTTATTTGTAAAGACGCCATGACAGCTAACGCACACAATGGAAGGTCAGTCACTTCGTCTGCCAGTCTTCACTCTGGAAAATTGCAAGACTAACTCTTTTGTCAAAAATCTGATTCACGAAATGCTGCACGTTCAATGGTCGTGAGTGACGGAGAAGACAGCTCTCATCGCCAAAAGGTTTTGTCTTCGCCTCCTCTAAGCAAATAGAACCGCGCACTTTCATGACGTATCATGATGTCTATGTTCCCCTAGCTATTATTAGCTTGCATTAATACAATCATTGAAACCAAAAAATGTGCTTGGATATGATTTTTGTTTAAAAAAAAAAACAAACAAATATTGAAATCCATTTCTTTATTAAAAAAATATTTTTGAAATAGTGCAGGAAATGCACTGGCATATTTTGGGGAATTTTTAGGTTGCTGATTTGATCTGAAATGTGTCGGAAATGTTTGCATTTCATTCAAAAACACGTGTTCCATTGCATTAACACATTACTTATTATTATTATTATTATTATTATTATTATTATTATTATTTAATTTTTTAAACCTTTCCGTTACAGATTGAGAGCATCTGCCATTTGGCCATTATTCCAGAGTGTTTACGTTACTTTGCATGGTGGATGTCTGCATATGTGTGGATAAGATGACACAAATTTATCAGATCTCTCATGTTCACAAGGCTATGTTTGTGTGTGTGCGTGCGTGTCTGCTCTCCAGTCATGTGTGCCATCTGCTACCTCTGCAGGTGGCACCACCCAGGGCTGATGTTGTTGATGCATCCTCACACCTTGCTTCATCACCTGTTCCATGCTTTACGCACACAACACAATGACTAATGAACCCAATGGATGCACCTTTTTCTGGGTGTGCATGTGAAGAGGCAAGTGTGTGTTAATATCCCCGAGCAAGTGTGCAGCGGTTTGAATAGCTCATTTATCACCAGCTTGTCATTATTTATTGTTGGTAGCAACACAGATCATAACCTCTCAATGTCCTAAGTGCAGCATTATTGGCAGTGTCCTCTCTTCCTTTGTCTCCTCTTTTGTCTACATCACACAGAACAATTAGAAATGCCGCCTAGCCAATGTTGCCTTTTATCTCCAGAGCTATGTGAGGGCCGGCCCTCCGCAGGGAGCGATCATATATAATGGATGGCTTCACTGTCACTACCATTTAGCCTTGAGAGCCACAGTTCCACATCTGACTCCAGATCAATGGTGGACGCAGTATGTGTGCTGTCAGTCAAATGGGTGGCCTTCCTGGACCCCATGTGACCCGTCTGACAGACAGCTGACTTGTCGGACCATTTCACCATTAAGGGGGGTGTTAATAAGACTGGCCTTAAACGGCATCTTTTACCCCTGCGAAATATAGCTTTGCATCTCAAGAAGTCTTTAATTAGAGCCTCATCTCCTCAGGTGGTGTCAAATAAGCTTTAATAAGCTTCATTAAAACTGTTTTTCTATACGTTGTCCTATTTGTCCTTTCCTTATTTGGGTATTATACCATCCAAGCATTCAGAGAGCTAAAGGGCACCTTGACAGCAATAGTTTCACTTTTCCAGTGTTGTTTTATTCAAACTAGTGCCTGTCCAGTAATATAGTTCCAAGCTGTGTACATATTCATCACTAAAATCACTTCTGAAAAGCGCTAAAGTCCACTTTTAACATCAGCATAATTTAAACTATACCTTGAGGGTGTTCAGGGTTACTTAGCGCTCTTAATACCAGTATGTTTTGCTAAACGTCTTCTTCTAATCAACCTAATTAATTCATCTTATTAATGTCAACAGAGATTGACATGACCATGCTTATAAGTCGACGCCCCCTTTTTTACTTTAATTTGGGTGAATTTTACAAAAAAAAACATACTGTTGCGGTTATGAAAGAAAGGGGCTGGGGCAAAAATGAGACAAGTGCAAGGCAATGTACGCATGTGCGTGGGCACAAATGCAGAAACTATTGTTGCAACAATAAAATGATTTGAAGTTTCAATGCTTTTTTTTTTTTTTGACATAGCTCAATATTAATGTGTCGAAAAGCCCTAAAAGTCAGTATGACTACCTGACATGCCACATAGCTCCTCCTATTTAATACCCCAGCGTCCTCTTCTATTTCCACGTCAATTGTTCAAACATCCACGGGTTGTCTTCTTCTGGCCCATCCAATTTGTTTGAAATGGAGCATTTCGGAGATGATATGCAGATCATCTTACTTGGGATGTTCCTTATCCAAGTGACGACTGTTGTGAGATCAGAGATCACCGAAAAATGTATCCACGCAGACTTGTTATTGACAACAAAGAGGCAATCAGATGATGCTTTTCAAAAGTGCATTTTTTTGCAATGTTCTGTGCAAACGCTCATAAACGAATGCATTCTATATCGAATTTAGGGCTGCACGATTATGGCCAAAATAATATTCACAATTATTTTGGTCAATATTGCGATCACAAATATTAATCACGATTATTCATCATGCTTGGTCAAACATGTTTATTTATGGCACTTTTTTTAAACAAGCAATATTTACTGTACAAAAAGACATAATTTTGACGTGTGGAGCTGTGTCAAACTCGTGGGGTGCGTCAAGCATAAACCAAGCTTGCAGATGTTCTTGCATGATTTGCTTGCTTGCTATTTCTTAAGTTTAATGTCTCTTGACCTTGCGTTTGCCTCCTGGTTTGATAGGATGATTGAAAGTGCTTGATTTGACATGTACTGGTAGGCGGCTTTTTAAATGTTAATATTGTCGATTTTCATCTTAATTTATTGTGGCAGCCAATATCGTGATCGCCTTTAAAATTTGATTAATCGTGCGGCCCTAATAAAATTAGAGGAATATAAAATCATTTTGAGACTTGTAAATCACATATTACTTATTTTACATTCAAATTAATGTTATTCAAACACAGATATGTGAAAAAAATGATTTGCTAGGCAGTTATAAGTTAACTTCCTAATATGGAGGTTGAAAAAAAAACTTAAATCTTTAATCTCTCTCTTTTTGACCGTTGGCACACTCTAATGTTGTTTATTTGAACTTAAGTGAGTTTGTCAAATACTATCTAACGCTTAAGGATGTTGCGGCTACTTAACATTGCACATGCAAGTACGACACATGCTCATAAGGTATTTTGAACAATCAAATATTTGTCTCCTCACCAGCAAGTTACTTCAAAGCTCTAATGCATTATTTATGACGTAATATTAATTTATTTGAAATATAAGGCATTACAATAGACTACTATTGCATTACTTTTATATTATTCTCACAAACATTACTGAACATATGGATTTGCCATTCTAAAAGTAGCTCACTACGCTCATTACACATCCTGTGGAAGGTTAGTTTAAGCATAAAAACAGCACAAATCCTTTAATCGGTGTTGTATTGTAAATCATTAAAGAAATGACAAGACATTGTTTTGTATATTAATCCCTTCATTACTTAGTTTCACAACATAGCAGTGCATTGTTTATGCTTTAGGCAGAAACTATGAGTGCATTCCACAATTTCAATGTGGATATTTAAATTCAAGTTCAGTTGACTAGGTTAGTCAGACATTTCAAAAATAGATGGTTTTGGTGGGGCTAACGTTAGTAGCCAGCCTACATCATCGTTGTTGTGTTTAACGTATTGTTGAACATGAGTTTTTGTATGCTTCATTTGCATACACATTGACCAGAACTATTTATAGACTATTATTAATAGCAATTGTACGGTGAAAATTGGTGTCAACTTACCTTGTCATTATTTCTAGTTGTGACAGGGATCTCGTTTCAAAATGCTGGCAAATCCACAAAGCTGCAGCATCTTCCACGTACGACATACTCCGCACACATCTCTACCGTAGTACATACTAACAGGAAGTAAACTTTTCTCATCTGATCTCATGGTGTTTTAGGCGAATTTGTGGGGAAAAAAACCACCACTTTCATGTTAAAAATGCATTGTAATGCATTGTGTTCCTCTAATTTGTACTAAGTAAAATATCACAATTTTTTGTTTGTGTAGTGCATTACACTACCGCGTTACAGCAAAAAGTAATGCATTACAGTAACTACATTACTATTGTAAAGTATTACTCCCGACACTGTTCACCGCTGTAGCAGAATAAGTGAGAAAATGAATTATTGAGAGTCATAGCTTCTCCTGCAGGTCTCCTGAAAAGATTTGTCGGGTTTCTGCCAGCTCCCTTAATAGCTGTTTGTGCTGCTTTCAGCATTTTGACACAGCTAGCAAGGCTTATTGCTACCTTCATGCTGCCACTTCCTCTCACCATTAGGAGCTTATTCAACACACTTAATGTGAATTGTTTTATCACACTGAAAAATCTCCCTCTGATTCATAATAGGTGCATGTTTTGCCCAAGGATATGGGGAGGAATAGAAACATGGGTAGAAGGATATAATTACTGCTTCTAAGTATCGACCCCCCCTCTTTGGACCGTCATCGCAACTCCTCTGCCTGCCATTCGTGCCCTACCCTCCCATCCCTGCCTATTGAGTTACGGATCTGCAGTGTCTAAGTAATTTATAATGGGCATTCACTGTGGCAGTGCATAAATCGTATTTGGGATGGTAAGCTAATATGATCATGAACATTTTAACCTGTTTTTTTTTTTTTTTTGCGCTCTAAAATTACATTTGTTCCTTTGAGCTCCCTTTCCATGTCCCTCCCTCTCTCTCACCATTATCTGATTAGAATTCGACAGTGCTGTCTGTTTGGGCCTTCTTCCTGTGTGACACACTCACACACGCGGGACTGGGTTTTTCTGTAGTGGTGACATCCCATTGACTTAATGCATTTCCTATGCCCTAACATTAACCATCACAACAGACTAGCCAACCCTATCCTCAAACAAAATTTTAAAATGGAATTTAGACTTGAAAAGCAACACGACCCTCAAAAAGAGGTCTGAACTTGTGGGTTCCACCATAATGGTCTCCACAAGTGCAAGCAGTTCCCACAAAGACGGTGAAACACGATGTTTCGTCCCCACCATGAGGCAAAAACCAAGGGCACACACACACACACACACACACACACACACACACACACACACACATGAACCAACCTTCACACAATCACCTTGCCCAGGATGTTTCCGGATGTGCTTTTTTTTTTTTTTGCTACAGTTTTGCTGAGAATCCCCAATATCTTTTGCAAGATCTTGCAGAAGTATTGCAAGATCTCACAAAAAAATTAAAATAAAAATCTTCCATGTCCCATCAGGAGCTCCATAGTGCCTTGATACTTAGATACCAATGAAGGTGTGAACTTTGAGTGTTTAAGCACATATGTGAGAAAATGTAAATGGCTGGCTCAGACAGGAGCATGAGAATGCGGTGAGGGATGTAACAGCCTTAAAGTGACAATATGTCATATTTAGACAGCTATTCACTTTGAAAACCTGGAACAAATTTCAATAAGGTGTCAACAAATCTGTTCTATCAAATCTATCAAATGTTATATATATAAACGTAATGTAATATATATATATATATATATATATATATATATATATATATATATATATATATATATATATATATATATATATATAGGTCTTAATCATTATTTTGGTCAGTCCACACGTATGGGTGTTGCTTTTACAAAATATTTACCAATTTAAGTGTTGAAAACACCTTGTTCTCTTTCACAATGCAAAGCTAATGGTTGAATAAATGCAACAATTTTGGGGATCTACTGAAGAGTAATTATTTTGGGGGTCCGAGAATTCTGCTTGATGCCAGTGATTATTTAAAAAACAATTCCTCTTTACTGATTCCACCTATTTCAGATATGTTTTAACTACAGCATTCAACAATGAAACACTCTACTCCATTCCTTTTTTTCTGCATGGTTTTTAGTACGCTCGCATTTTTTTATTCATTGATTTTTTTTTACTTTGGTTTGATAAAATACACCTGCTCCTAAATCTCATGTTTTAACTTCAACTAAGAGTGGCATTAAAGAGCGTAAACGTAATTCAATTTGCTGCTCACTTTGAAGTTTATTGTTACCATGTATGCTGTGCAATGCAAATGTACAGTATTGTCTCAAAAATAATATTAAAAAAAATCCTCCAAGGAGTAACTTGTATTTACCATTTGAGCCTGGAACGGGGCTCCTCCCACCTGTGGTCCTTTCTGAAGGTTTCTCAGTTTCCCCAGATTGAGTTTTTCCTTCTTCTTCTCTGTGCTTTTTTGGGGGGGATGCAGTTGTGTATTTGTGATGTTGTTTTTGATTTCTTTTTCAGCTGTGAAGCCTTTGAGACTGTGGTGATTCAGGTGTAAAAAAATAATAAAAAAACAAAACAAAACAAAAAAACAACTTGATTTGTGTTCCAGAAAACTCGGTCAACTCTCAATTTGAGGTACAATTACTGAGAATACTGTATTTGTTCCATATGTTATCCTGTCACCTTGGTGATGTGTATAATGGAACTGAATTGGTTCATCAGCTTTGCTATAGCTGCAGTAGAAGAGACCCTGCTCAAATTAAAAAAAAAAAAAAAAAAAAAAGTATATTCACAGATTATGTATACATTGTGTTCTCGCAAGCGTCCTCTCCTCCACCTTTGCCTAAACACTATAGCCCAGCCTGGCCGGGTATTGGAAAATCTGTGGCGTCGTCAGGAAACATAATTATTTCCTTTCTGCCCGTGTGCCTGCCAATCCCCATGGAGCTGTTTAGTGTGAAGGCAGAGATTTGACAGGGTCGAGGCAGGCAGAAAGAGGGAGGGAAAGGGTTGTGGGGTTGCACATTTATGTGTTAGAATCTAAGTGCTCGGTGTAAAAATGCGCTTGGATTGTTTTTAAGTGTGCACGTGTCTGTTTCAATACGCCAGTGGCGTTTGCCAGCAGGTCTGGTGACTGTGAGGGTGTGGAGTATAAGAGGTGGTGGTGGGTGACAAGCTGAATGCTCGCCCTTGGGCCCCCCAGACGCCTGGCTGCTGAGCTGTGGCGGAGGGTGTTGGGCGCGTGGGTGTGTTTGGAGAAGCGAGGAAGCCAATGTGTGTCTCTAAGCGCTCGGATTCTGCTGATCCAGCATCCCCCCCCCCCCCCCCCCCCCCCACACACACACACACACACACACACACACAACACACACTTTATGGCAGCAGAGCACGTAGGTCACCTTCTCACTTGCTGAATTTAATACTCAGCTGGAAAAGAGGCAGTGGGGAGAAAAACGAATGGTGGACAATCAGGAAGAAAGAAAAAAAGAGGGATGTAATTGTCTCTCCTTGAGTGGATTTTTTAGATCATTTAAGAGAGCGATTTTGGGGGAACAAGAAACCTGCAGTGTGTAGCGCACAGCGCACAAAAACATACACATTGAATGCTCTTCTGGTTGATTAGCAGTCGGGTCACCTTTCTCCAGCTGGGAGTGGGCTTCATTTAGATGAGAGCGATAAAAGCGGCAACACTGTATAGCTGCAGGCGAGCAGTAGATAGCAGCGGGGGTCCGCCATACTATTAGCAGGTTACTCCTCACAACAGCATTTCGACTACCTGACAACCATCAGTCTCTCATTGTACTCCACCCAGAGTGTGAAATACATTTTATTCACTTCCAAGGTGATAGTCTGTTGGTTCTTATCCAGTGGTGTACACATGCACATTGCAGCACAGTAAGCCGCAGTGAATAGCTTTAGTCTCCTTTGCAGGCACTCTCTTACATTGTATATTAGATGAGTTATTTTGCATATGCACGCCTCTGCCTGTAGCAGATTTATAGCGGCTACCGCTGTGACTGATGCTAAAGGCCACCCCCCCCCCCCAAGCTGGCTATAATGCAGTATAAGCTAGAAGGCATGCAGAGTATTTACAAATGTTGAATCTGTTAATACAGGCTTTATGTGAAGAAAAACTTTCTCATTTCTCACATGTCTTTGAAATCACGCAGATGAACTGAAGGGCAATGAGCAAGGGTGTTTTATGAAACGCATATGGTGCCTTTCTCAGTCTTTTGACTTTTGATTATGTATTAAAAGTTGGCATTTGGTAAAACAAACTGGTAATGGGGAAAGGTGTGCGCCAAGTGGAATAATTTGTTTGACTCAGTCGGAGTACATTTGATAAAATATAATACAGCTCAGTTTGTGTGTATGATGCAATGACTTATGCTTACTGTACAGTATGTGAATAAGCTTGTGCTTATGGTAAATGTGATGTTTCCTTTCAAACTTTCTCTCAGATAAATGAAGTTGAAACAATTCAATTCAGTTCTATTTGATGCACCCACATCTTGTAAGGATGGATGGACGGATTCAAGATTTAAAGAGTCAATCAATTTTAGATTCCAAACAAATGTATTCAATTATAAAAGATTTCTGCCTCAATCTATAGAAATGTGAAGAATCATTATGCTACTTCAGTCTGCTTAGCTAGACAGAATAACAAAGGTAGAAAAGTGTCATGTTTGTTCATTTTCACATTTTATAGGTTTTTAGGTTTTTGTATTTTATAAGGAACAAACCTTTTTCCACTAAAATAGCACGTGGACAACTGCTACTCTTTGAAGCTACCTATAAATGGTCTAGCTTTTGTAATATAAAGTAAGATGAAACAAAAACTTTTCCAACATTTCCCAGGAACTAGCAATACCAAAATATTATGTGAAAAAACTGTTTCCCAAATGAAAAATATTGACATTTCTCAGTACATTAATTACACGATATGAAAATACACTTTTTCAAGTGAGCAGCTGAATTGAGAGTTTGGACAAAGCATGAAACGTGTGCCAGTTCGGTCAACTCTGAGCATATCAGAAGCATTATCAGTCACAATTGTAACACATTATTTAGTACAGTATAAATAAATAAATATATGTTATCTTTATTTATTTACAATATATGTAAAATGTTTTTGTGAATTATTTTGGTGTTTGCATACAGTAAATTAATTTGTATTTCGTCTTGTTCTGTTTTTTTTTTATTGTTTTTGTGAACATGCTGAAGTGTTCTGTTGTTTTGACTACAGACCATTTACTTCCTGTTCTGTAAGAATATTTGATCCTCGTTAGCACATTTAATTCACGTGTGTGCACAAAATATATAAAAGTGCATTAGAATGAGGATGGTCGACCTTGAGGATGGAAAAAGTTATGAATATAGACGTGACTGAACACTTTTTCTGGTGTTAATCTATTTAGGAGGAAGGCGGCAGAAATGTTTATCACAGCTTCACCTTGATTAAAACTCATGATAGGGAAAAGACATTTTTAATGCTTACACAATCAGCAGATCAGTGATATTCGTTAGCAGAGGAGTGAAACTTTGAACCGAATTCACAGCCATGTGGCTTTCGTGCGTCTTGCAAGTGTGCAGAATGCGACAAGACTGCTTTCAATGAGGATGAGATGGTCAAATTTCCTCCATTGTTTGTTTTTCTGCATCCTGCTGAGCAGGCTTGACTTTCCTGAATGGGCTGCGTGGTGATGTCATGGCACAGCACGCCTTCGACTCATGATGGAAGCTGTCAGGAAACAGATATACAGTGATCCCTCCTACTTCGCGGTCTCAGATATCGCAGTCTCAGTACTTTGCGGGATTTTCAAACGTTTGAAAAAAGCAAAAAAAGTACGTTATACAGTACTGTATTCATCAAATAACTAAGTAATATTAGTTAATAACTATTTTAAGAATTCTTCAAGCGTTAGAGTTCGTGACTTTTTTTATCTTATTTTGAAACGCATGCTTTTATTTTGTCGGGTCGCGTTGCATTTCCGTCTCTTTTTACGTTCTCTGTGCGTCATTCAGCTTGTTACGGTGACGTAGTGAATGACAACGTAAGCTCATATTTATCGTTCATTATCATTTATGTTGATAACGCACGCTACTGCCTATGTTTAGTTAGCGATGATTGTTTATTCTGTTTATGTGTTCGTTTGTGTAGAGGTTGCACTTTATAGTTAGTTGTTAGTTGTTGCTAACCCGCTAATGTCGGCTAAAAATACATTAAATTCATAGATTAAGTGTTTATATGATAGTTTACTGACTTTAACATTGTTGTTGATTTATTATTCAACAGATACTACATGATACACCATACATGAGCCAAAATAAATGTGAAGTTCAACGTGATAACTTGCGTACTCTTTCACCGGAGTCTTGGTGCAGCTAACCAGTCCTGAGAACAAATTCTCAAAGAACTAAGTAATATTAGTTATTTAATGAATATACAATAATGTTAACAATGTTAATAAGGATAATGTAATGTTAAATCATAGGAGAGAGGATATAAAATATGCAAAAAATACAAAAAAAAAAAAGGATTGTTTATGGTTACTGCAGCTATATTGGGGCGTACATAGAAATGTAGGAACTGATACCCTACTCTGCGGGTTTCAGACTTCGCGGGGGGTTAACACACCCCATTAACCGCGCAGTAGGAGGGATCACTATATATCTTTTTAACTTTTATAATCAATTTGCGGACAATTTAAATTGATGTGAATCATTGTAACTGAGAATACAATATGTGTGTATATATATATATATATATATATATATATATATATATATATATATATATATATATATATACTGTATATATATATATATATATATATATATATATATATATATATATATATACTGTATATATATATATATATATATATATATATATATATATATATATATATATATATATATATACTGTATATATATATATATATATATATATATATATATATATATATATATATATATATATATATATATATATATATATATACACACACACAAATGCACAAACATGCTTAGCTATCAGATTTTGGAGATATACTGATGGCGACGAACCAGTAACAGAAGACATGCTCAAGTTGATGCTAAAATGATCAAGAATTGTCATGCAAAATACATCACTTTTGGATGATAGGTGATACTCAAAGAACCCATGAGGGACTGATTTCCAGTCACCTTTTTAGGCTAGATTTGCCCACATATCATGGAACATACACATAGAAATGGGAAAAAATATTACAACAATTGAATAAATTAAAAATATTTTAAAATTGGGAGTTAATTTTCTATCATCCTGTATATACTGTATAGTTTTATATACTATACAAATTCAGGTGAAAAAAGAAGAGAAAAAATATGTTGTCGAGTATGTTTGTGTATGCTGGATATTATTTATCTGATTACAGGAAAAGGGAAAATAATGTGTGTCAGATACACTGCTAAGCAGCTACAGTCAATAGAGCTATCGTTTGAAGTGAACAAATGCTTTTACTGCCGTCTCATTTCTTCTACAGCAGTAACTAAGGACCCTCACACAAAATGACTCTTTTTGATTCTTTAAGATTCTTTTTGGAGAGGCACAATGGTTTTGTGTGGACTTTTCTGGACTGGGCCAACAAACCAGTCCAAAAAGTCAAATTTGTCCGTGCTTGTTTGCTTTTATTACAGTTTTATTTTATTACAGTTCTCTGCAGCTATAGATGTAATTCATTTTGTTCTGTGATCTGGCCTGTTACGAGCATTTCTATAAGAGTCGCGTCAGTGATTAAAAGGGTTACAATCAAGATTACTTTAATTCACCCAATATCCTGAAAATGTTGAATGCTTTTTAAAAGCAGAGTTGCATCAGAATATGTGTTGCGGCACTTTGAAAAAGCGAGTGACAAGCATTCCCCTTCTCCATCATGTGGCACCTGCGTCTGAGGAATTTCAATAGATTGTGGCATCTATACTGCATTGTGGGCTGTTGTTGCACAAGATCATGCCTTATCTTGACCGGGGAGTGATGGTGTGGGGCACTTGTTGAGTGGTAAAGCCACTGTGGTAAATCCTTCTGTTTAATCTAAAATCTGTCAAATTCACTTACCATTCACAACTAACAGCAAGTGTCTTTGTTACACAACCTGCACCTTAGTTTGTTGTTTGTGCCCTCAAGTAGCACCCACAGACGCAAACATACACACCTACAAATTGACTGAGGTGGTTGTGTTAGTCGTCTGTCATTCAATATTAGTAGCTAGCGCCTTTATTACCGTAGGCAATGAGCAAGTGTAGGGGTATGAAAAGTTTGATTGAGTCAAAGGCAGAAGACAAGACAGAATACCTAGGTAAAAAATGGGTGCGAAGAACAAATGTTCATCTGTATTTGCTTTCAAATATTGAATGGACGGAATGTTGAATGGACTCAAAAACCTGTTTTGTCATCTCTGTAGACATAGGCACACACACACACACACACACACACACACACACACATACACAAGGTGGCTCCATGGCACAGTGAATAGCATGTCCACCCCACTGCAAATCCATGTTCACAACAGCAAAAGCACAATCAGTCATTCATATCTGATAAAAGCAGCAGTTTCCATGTTCTCCATGCTGTCGCCTTTATGCAATGCAGGATTCTTTTTTTGTTCTGATGAACCTGAGTTAGTCTTGCAATTTTCCGTGCCGGATTCCGAATTCTGTTTCAAATAAATATTGATTTCTTCTTGAATTTTCCCCAGAATATTCTATTTTAACAATGACAACAATGATCTGGGGCGGCTCGGTGGAGCAGTGGTTAGCACGTCCGGCTCACAGTTCAGAGACTGAGTTCAAGTCCACCTCACTCCCGCCTTCTTGTGTGGAGTTTGTATGTTCTGCCCGAGCCCACCTAGATTCTCTCCAGCCACTTTGGCTTCCACCCACACTCCAAAAACATACACGGCAGGTGAATTGGACATGCTAAATTGTCCTTAGGTGTGATTGGGTGCGTGAATGGTTGTTTATGTTGTGTGCCCTGCGATTGGCTAAAAGACAGCACGGAGAGCCTAATCATGGCATCACAAGAACTGGTCCAAAACACAACATCATTAGAGGCTAAGCACTACCATGCCACACAAAATCCCAGGTGTAGGCTGTGCACAGGACCCCCTAAAAAGGTACAACACATCATAGCAAGGTGTTAGGTGCTGGGGGGCAAGGCATACAAAAAACATGCAAATAATTGCATCCAGGTTTAAAACATTAGCCTGACACTTTATTTAATTGATTATTTTTAATAGTTGTTTACCTGCTGTTATGAGTTTTGTGTACCGTCCTCCTGCTCATTTCTCATGTCCCTCCAGTTTCTACTCTGATCACTTTCCAAAGAATCTTTTTTCGAACATTTCTTCCCATCAGTCTGCCCGTCCGTCTGTCCATTATCTTGACTGCTTATCCAGCCAAATACCTGATAATATTGGGGTTAGTTTTTGTTCATTTGCTTCAACCTTCAAGATTAAATCAATGGACAGTCCAATGGAAAAAGTCAAATTGAATGCAAACATGAATAAAATTATGACAGCAGCTTATTTTCCATAACCAGGAGGGGAAAAAAGAAAGTTTTCTCTGCGGGATTAGATTATGCGACAGCCCAGCAGGGTTGAACAAACATAGGTTATAGGAAAAAAATATTTTCATGTGTCAATTAACCCCGATGGCCCAAAATAATCTGTCATTCTTTTTATGAAAAATATTAATCATTAAGTTGACTTACTGCTGTCTGTTGGGGTTGATACTCTGAAGATACTTTCTGGAAAAATGAAATGAACTGAAATAGTGGAATTGCTGCAGACACAGTTGTGAAATAGATGGAGGAATGATTGCAAAAATGTATTAACAGTAAACTCAATTATTTTGTTATTTACTTATGTCATACACTGCTGATTGGTAGCTTAAAATTTAGTCACTCATTTTTAAAAAGTTAAAATAATCAAAACAACCTTAGATAGTCTACTATGTGCCACTTCGCCATGTCCAAAGACAAACACACCATTTTCTTATCTCACGAGGAGTGGCTGTTTTTGGATAGGTTTAGCGTACATTTCTGTGACCATTATTCATCATCCAGATGGACCTTGGAAGTCATTCAAAACTAATTTTCTGCAAAGAAAGTTGGTCTGATTTGATTTTATGGAGCATTCACATTTTGAACTTCCACAGTATTTATTTGTATACATATGGTTGCAGCCATAATATGTTTTTGAGACCAAGTACCAATACCAAGCTGTGATACTCAGTACTGCCTTCTTATGCAGCTTATATGGATATGGATATATATGGATTTTATGCAGTGTTGTCCAAAAACTTTTTAAGTAACAACTTGTTGACAAGTGACATAATGGCCATACCCTGTGATAGATAAAAATAGGCAAATTGTGCTTCTTAATTCAGATTCCAAAAATGCAACATTAATCGCAAATATTTGTATACCTGTGTGAAACTCCATGAGCAGTCGCCTTACTGAGGTGGAGGGGTTTGCGTGTTGTCTGTGGCATAGCAAACGTAGCAAACAGGTCCTACATGAAAAGCAAGGTTTCTCTGTGGTATTAGATTATGTGACAGCCCTCCTCGTTCCAGACTACGAATGGCTCAAAAACCCCTTATGGTGGGAATGATAAATGGAGTAAGGTTTCTCTTGCACATGCACTGGTCACTGGAGCACCCATCAGTTGCCAGGCCTGCAGGTGGGGCTAATTGACAAGCGCCCATGGGACGTGGCCAGGCTCAATCCGAAAGGACAACGTGGATCCATCTTCGCATGGGCTCCCAGTCTGTGGAAAGGGCCAAAGGGGTCGAGTGCTATGTGAGCCGGATGGCAGCCAAAGTTGGCAACCTTGACAGTCCAATCTCCAGCTACAGAAGCTAGCTATAGGGAAGTAGAATGTCACCTCTCGGGCCAGGAGGAGCCTGAGCTGGTGTGCAAGACTGTGAAATTCCGAGTAGATATAGTCTGGCTCTCCTCCAAACACAATTTGGGCTCTGGTACCAGTCCTCTCGAGAGGGGTAGGACACTCTTCCATTCGGCAGTTGCCCATGATGAGAGGGGCCGAGCAGGTGTTGGCATACTTGTTGCCCCCCAGCTTGGCACCTGTACAATGGGGTACATTCCGGTGGACGAGAGGGTGGCCTTCCTCTGCCTTCAGGAGGAGGGATGGGTTCTGACTGTTGTTTGTGCCTACGTACTCTGGAGGCAGCTGACGGGCACCTGCCAAACGGAATGCGCCTTTGATGGTCCCCCGTGGCAAACACTCGGGTGTGGGAGAAGTTCAGGTAGGCCATGAACACTGACTTCCAGATGGCTTCAAGGAAACTCTGCTCTGCTTGGGTAAATTAGCTCAGGGGAAGGAAGTCTGGGCTTTTTCTGAAGCTGCTCCCCCCACAACCCGACTCCAGATAAAGCAGTAGATGATAGATAGATGGATGGGTATAGAACATATTTATCAAGCCATCCATTTTCTATAGCCGCTTATCTTCACTAGGGTCAATGGCTTGCTGGTGTATATCCAACCTCTCTCAGGCAGCAGGCGGGAGGCACCTTGAACTAGGTACCAGCCACTCAATAGTATAGTATAGTATTTTAAATATTGTTTTTGAAGTTGTATTCCCCACTACTGTATATTCAGTCAGGCTTTGAGTCTCTCTATTTTAGGTAAACAGGGAAAAAATGATAGTTCTCCCCTTCAACCCCATTCTAACTTGAAATAGGTACAATGTTATTGTTTACTCACATTTTTGTATCTCTGTGTGCAGTGCATTTGCTCGCATGTCCAATTCTCTCCAAGTCTTCTAAACAAGCTGAGTGTGCAGTCAGTTTCATTCTATTTTATGCAACTCGATGCACACAAATCATTGTAGGAATTTGACACAGTCACACATGCACACACATGCATGCACACACACGCACACACACACACGCACACCTAAACACACACACACACAAATGCATGCATATGTTTGGACACAGACAGCTTGTTCTGTTGACTTGCTAATCAAGAGTTTTATTGTCCCTCACAATACTGGATAATTAGATGTCCTCTGCTCTTCTTGCCTCTCTCAATAACGGCAAAGAAATAGACCTGTCACTGTTTGGCCACTTGAAAATTCAACAATATTAAGCAGCAACGGCTTGCTTTGTGTCCGTGTAATGCACTGCATTGACAGTGTAGACACTTATAAAGGCACTGTCATTTGTATTATTTATTATTTTTTACTAGAATACTCTTTATGTGTTTTATTTGACTTCTATTTCTGACAGCTAAATGAAACTCAAGAAGTGTATGTTCAGAACTTGATATCGGTCAATAAGTATTCATATTAAGTGTAGTTTTCCAAGTGTTGGCTTCTTTTTGCTTGCTTGGCTGGCATTCTTTGCACTAGTCGGAAATGCAAATCAAACTAAAATAGTACATTTTATTTGCTTGTTGAAATAAAGGGAAATAACAATTTAGTTTCCGTTAGAAGAGCGCTTGAGCACCACAAAACAGAAACCTTATTCAGTCGAGCAAAATGAAGGAAAATTAAGAAGGACATAAAATGATAACAAAGTATATAACAGAGAAGACTGGAGAACAGAAGAGGCAGAATTTGTGGTCTTGTTAATCCCTATTTCTCTGATCTGGCATTTCCTTGGCAGATCTAAGCACAGCCGAATTCCAGTCTCCTTCCAGTACCCTCAATCTTCCTCTTAAAGAATTATACATTCCCTTTATTCATTGTCCTGACATGCTTATCCAAGTTCAGGGACATTGGGGTAGCTTGACTGCAGCGCCTTCCAACATAAATTGGACAGGAGGCAGGTTAGTCCTTCACCAGAGCAAATGAAAGTCTTTTACTCAAATGTGCCAGCGGTTCTGTGATTAAGCTGCAGAAATAACTCTATGTAATATCCCCTCATTAACATTAACATCAGTCAAGGACAGTGCGCAGGTGTCAGAGGTAAAATGTGTGAAGGGAACAGAGGCTATGTGCTAAAGTAGCCATGTTGGTCTGACGTGCATCAGGGACTTCATTCCAAAGACAGCGTGGTGCAAGGTAGCACGGGGGTCATATTGAGTTGTCACGGACCAATGATCTATTTCTTTACCTGTCAACCCCTCAGAGAGTCTGAGCCAAGAGAGGATAGCAGTGCTTCTTACCTCTTGCTCTTTGTTTATTCCCACAGTCATTCTTTCTGCAAAAGAAGCTGGCCGTGCTATAATATCTTTTCAAGTCGAACCCTAACCAAGCTTAAAGAGCGACTCCAGCCACAAATAGTCAAGAATTTGACATTTGCATGATTATTGATCTAAAACAGCTTGCATTTTCAATTTGATCAACTTACTTTAGAGAAATCGGGGAATAACAAACTACTGATCAAATGCCCCCTTAAAAAGTGCATTATGGCAACGCGCCAAGCCATCTTCCCATGACGTATGAGAAGGAATCGGGTGAAAGTTCTAAATCATTGTACATACATAGCTAATAATTAAAAAAAAAAAAAAAGACCTCAATCGCCACCAAAATTTACCATGGAATACTACCCGGTTCAACCAAATGTATTCAAAATATCACAGCAATTAGTCATTCCAAGGCACACTAATGGGGGAAATTAGATCATGAGCAGCATCTCCAATTCTGTCATACCAATTCTGCGAGGTCCTCTTGATAGTGCTCTGAGTAAAAAGGTAAAAATGCGCTATGTCCCGTATTTCCCCTAGTACAAGTTGACCCCCCCATACACACACACACAAACACACGCACCCTTGTTTTACTTCATTTTGGGTAAATTTGACAAAAATGCGAGTATAAGTCTATCCCTAACTTCAGTGGTTACATGGATCATGGCTGTCCAATTATCACACATGGTGTGTGTTATTAGAATGATAAAATTACGATACGTTTAGGCACATTTCTTCATTGTATATTGAATTACATACTGTTTTGTCGAAGCGGGCTTTGTCGTAAAGCCCTAAAAGTCATCATCACCATCTGACCATTGTTGTAAATGACGTGACAATGTTATTCAAAAATTGGTCTGGTTTCGAGGTATGCAGTAAGTCGATCCCCTTAATTTGGATAGCAGATATAATAGCAGAAATAAATACTGGAAAGTGAATTTACTACCTCACGAAGTCACTTGAGAAAAATGTCTCTAAATGACTGTGCTTTTGTGTTTGTCCTAAATGGATAGTTTGTTCAAATGACTTCTTTGCTGTAGCACTAGCATGGCTCTACTAAAAAAAAAATATACTGTGTGTTTAACATAGGCCAACAAATTTGATTTTTAATTTTGAGTGTAAAGGGTTAAAGCAAGACACTATTTCACACTTTGTGAATTGAAAGAAGACCGTGCAATTTCATAAAATACGCATGGTTAAAAAAAGGTAGCTTGAACCAAAACACTAGCTTCCATCTGTATTCACTGTTTTATCATGTAAAATACATAGAGCATTGATTTGTTAAAATTACTTCAAAGCTGTCTTGAGTGCACTGCAATCCCCGAGCCACTATTATATTATTATTATATTATTATGATTATTATATAATAGTAGAAAGACAAATGATGTTTTCTCAGACACTTGACAACTCTGCTCAATCGGATCTACAAAATCTGAACGTACGTTCTTTTCTGTTCCAGTTATGAATGTCTAATCAAATGCTCCATCACATGAATGCATTTCTAACAAAGACAAATGTACTAAGGTTTCCCACTGCAAGTAAAATACAGCCATTAGTCCACAGACAGCCTGAGCCTCATATTCTGTATAGCAGGTGCTAACGTGGTGCCCGCGGGCACCGGGTAGCCCACAAACATCACATGAGTAGCCCTCTAGGCCTGTTTTTCAAATAGGTTACAAGTGATAGATCATTGTGATTTCAGAAATTTTACAAACAATAACGCATATTAACATATACTTATTACACCTGATTTACATATTTACTACAGCTGTTCCTTAATTATTGTGAAAAAACATTAACATGATCGGTGTCTTCACAGTAACTGGTAGCCCTTCGTATTACTCAGTAACAAAGAGGAAGCTCTTGGTTTCAAAAAGGTCGGTGACCCCTACTGTATATCTTATTTAATAAAATATGAGCTGACAGGGAGCTTACGCTATCCTGAATCATGGATCTAGTGATATCTGGTTGCTAGCTGCCCCCGAACAGGGCAAAAAATGACCTACCGTAAAAGCAGCAGCAATAAAAAAGCAAAAGTTTTAACAAAACAGTCATACAAGGATGCCTTTGGTCTTGGATTTTGGTGACTTCCTAAATCAAGGACTGCTTGTGGCAGCCCCCTCCCCATGTTCTGTGAAAGTCACTTTTTCTCATGTTGCGCACATTCTCCTACAGCAAACATAGCCAAGATCACATACTGTAATTACTATTTTAAACTCTCGAGCCCCTCCATGAGGACTTAGCTATCATCATAATGTACGGACAACTGTACATACTGTCAAAAACTGCCCCAAACAAGCTTTATTTGTAACAACAGTACGTGAATGAATTAAAGTGAAATGGGCGGTGTTGGTGCAGACTTTCTTTAACTTATTTCTTTACCTGCAATTATCTACCCAAAGCATGCATGTTAAATCATTGCTTCTCAAACCGTGGGGCAGGCGAGGTGATGCCAGGTGGGAGCGCGGATCACCCTATGGAAAAGTTTTCAATAAAATAAGATTTTTTATTATTTTTTTTTTATCTCAGGCACCTTGATGCAGTGGGTTATTTTTTTCTGCTTTATACAAAGCTGTAAACTGTATAAATGCTGTAAAAATGAATTAAGTTTTGAAAGATGATTTATATTGTTTTTTGCTCTTTTGTTATGTTAAAAATGATACAGGTTCAGGTATACTCATAATTTTATAATTTTATAGATAATGAATGTATCTATAGTCAGTGTGTTGAGTGTGTGTGTGTTTGTGTGTGTGTGGGTGTGTGTGTGTGTGTGTGTGGGGGGGGGTAGCAGAATTTGTAACCATATGCACACAAAACATGGAAGTGAAAAAGTAATAGTGATAAATACATAAAAATGACAAGGATAGCATGCATATACATGCAATACATGCATATTGTGATAAAGGTGACAGTTAAAGGTGATTATATAAACTACATTGCAACTGATTTCACATGCATTGTTGTTTTATCAGACCCTCAAAATTTCCCTTAGGTGTGTTTATAAGTTTGCGTGGTCGTTTTTCTCTGTGTGCCCTGCAGTTGGCTGGCAACGATTTCAGGGTTTACCCCACCACCTGCCCAAGACAGCTGGGATAGGACCAGAATACCCATGAACCTTGTGAGGACAAATAGTGATGCAAATGGATGGATGAATATTTTATTTCTAAACCAAAATGATGATGTAAGTTAAGCTGATAAAAACAAAATGCCAATTCTTTATCTTTCATCCCAGGCGCCTATTATTGTTAATGACTGGAGGTGGCATAAATACTGTATAATTCAATTACCTCTTATCCAAAAGGAATTGTTTCAAATACCAACCACAAAAAGTATAACCAGGTAAGATCATCCGCTCAGAAATGAAATGACCCTTTAGCCGCTTTAATAAAATAGCAACGAGGGGATGTTGCAAACTCCTCCAACTAAGTTTTAAAATGCACAATCCCCGAGTGTATACTAGGCCTCAGATAGACAAATACAATAAACAGTAAAAAGTCTTGCTATTTGTCTCATTTTCCATATAATCATCATCTCTCGAGTGTATACTTCAATACTTTCCTGTGAATACAAGTTCAAAAGAGGAAGCCTAATTTGCAATAAAGCAGCACAAATATCCTCTCGAGGTACACTCTCACTTAGCTGGGGAGAGGCGCACTTCACTTTGTTTCATTTTGTATACTTGTCACTGCTATTGGTAGAAAATTGTCCATATCCCTATCCCAAAGTCCTCTACAGTCAGCAACTTTGAACACACGTGATAAGAGATTATTATGTCCAGCACTCCTTAGGGTAATCCTTCAGACAAAACACTATGACATATTGCTTTGGTATTTGTTGTTGTGTAATTAGTGCTATGGTGTTATTAGTCTTGAGATGTTTGTCTTTCAAACTTTTAAGGACAATTTTATAAGCATGATTTGTTTCACAGCCCAAGGGAGACAGTTTTTTTTTTTTTTTTTTTTTTTTCCCTGCTGCTTTTCTCTGTCAATGGCCTGAGCCCTCTCTGTCTTTGCTTCCAAGCTGTGAATATCTTTAATGATTACACTTTGTACAAGTGCCCAATTGCAAGCTGAGTGATGCATCCGGACAATTTACTTGTCTTTGAAATGGTAGCTATTACTTTTTTTTGTTGTGTTTGTCCCCAACAGACACATCAAGAACATTTTACCAAAGGTGATATCAAATGGGCAACACTGTGGAGTTTGTGGTTGACATATCCACATATCTACATGGTCATGTTCAGACTCAAATACTGTAATACTCAATTACTATATTCATGAATGTTTTTGTTTTGTTTTGTTTTTTTATAGTTAATGACCTGAGACTGGTCTGTAGTAGTAAAAAAAATTAAATAAATAGGGGGGGGGGGGGGGGGGTGAGCTGAAAGGGGGAGCTTTCTATTTTACCAGTCGAATTATGTTCCTGCCCTCACTTTGCAGGTGCATCACAATAATCTGATCATTTGAATAAGGTGTGGCCATCGTGTTTAAGGCTTCACAATTAAGGCCTTGTATAAATGTAGCTGGGGTTCTTGCAAAAACTAAATGTCTACGTTTTACCCTATTTGCTATACGTGGATGGACTCTTTTTTTTTTTTTTTAAATCAAAACCGAATGTTTAAAAAACTTCAGGCCAAAGTGAAGATTTGCCCAAGACTCCGGTTTCGTAGTCGCGTGAAGCCAGCTTAAACGGAGTGTTATGCCATCGCGCCACTCTTCTTCCCGCCAAAGATGTGGATACTGGTGACATCAGAAGCCGGGGTTCTTTCTGATTGGACACGTCAGAGGCGAAAATTCTTTCTGATTGGACAGAGTTTGGCAACAAGCCGCCCAGCGACTTGGCATGCTTTTACACAAATTTTGAAGTGCACTATATGGCTTTGTAAAGATGTGACTTCTTTAAATAAGCAAACAGCATCGATGAAGGGGAGACTGCGGATGTAAATAAGCCGTTTACATGTAGACAAGGTCGAAAAGGGTAGGTCGGAGGTAGAGCGCCGACTTGCAGGGGGCTCGGAGGTTGGGCTCCAACTTGCAGGTGACTCGGAAGTCGGGCATGGAACACTCTCTCCTGCAGCCGCCTTGGCACAGGCAGAGGGGCGCACAGCCGCCTTGGCGCAGAGACAGGAACGGACAGCTGCCTTGCTGAAGGGACAGGAACGGACAGCTGCCTTGGCGTAGGGACAGGAGTGCACAGCCGCCTTGGTGTAGGGACAGGGATGGACAGCCTCCTGGGCTCAGGACTCTGGCACTTGCCGCTTCGACCTGCCGCCTGGGAGTTCGGAGAACACAGGAGAAACAAGAAAGAGAGTCGACAGCAACGGGAGAGGGTGCACATTGAGGGTGTGGCTGGGGACCATGTGAGGAAGACGAAACACAAAGTGGGAACTGCTACAGGAGGAAGTGACACAGAATTAGTGTGTGCTGGGACAGGTGCGTTGTGAGTCAAGAATGAGTGGTGAACCTTACCAGGGCTCCCCTGCCGGACGCCCCAAGAGGGACAAAAGGCGAATCGGGTGCCCAGGTAAGGTTTGTGGTTTTGTAAAAGGAACTGTCAGAATCTAAATCAATATCATCACGGTCTGAATCGGAGGGGCAAGAACAGGAATATAGGAAACTGGTGTCTAAATCATAATTTATTCAGGTTACTGGACTAGGATAAAAAAAAGTCAGACCGAAATTAGAATGAAGTTTGACCAAAGGGGAAAAATCCATGAAATTGGAAAAATCTGAATCTAAGGTATCGTGCAGAGAAGGTGAAAGAGGGTGCTTGGATCGAAATGTTGGTGGGTGAATAATCTTCAAGGTCGGAAAAGTTTGACTCGTAGAAAACGTGAGGGGGGAGGATTGGGGACCTCAGGAAGACTGGCAACGCGGAAGAAGGAAGTGTAGAGGACAGGTGTTAAATAAGGAATCGGATGAGAGGAACAAAGAATAACAGATAAGGGGGCTTACAGATGCAGACAGGTGGGCAAAATCAAACTAACTAGGCCTGACATTAGAGGAACAGAAACAGAAACCAAACAAGCAGAAAATAAAAGAACCTCCCAAAATAAACCCTATAGAACATGACAAAAACAGGAGGCTGAATATATACCAGGTCCCTTGAGGGCAAGCACTAAGGGTTTTGGGGGTGTGGGGGAGGGGGTTTCTTTATGCAGGTTAAGTTCCATACTTTCTTCATTTTTCTAATCACCTTGAGAACATCATACAAACATAACATTTTATGTTTATTGTAGTTTGAACATGGTGTTAATCGAAACAGATAGAATCAGATAGCAATATAACTGAAATTCTGATAATTGGTATGTTTTCACCTGGATGTGGGGCTCGTTGGCGAACGCCTAGTGGCGAGGCCTGGGCCATTGGGCCCAGCTGGGCTCAGCCCGAAAGGAAAATGTAGGTCCCACTTCCCATGGGCTCACCACCTGTGGAAGGGGACATAGGGGTTTGGTGAAAAGTGAGCTGGGCAGTAGCCAAAGGCACACCAATCCTTGACGACGGGAACTAGCTGTTTTGACATGGAATGTCACCTCTCTGGTGGGGATGGAGCCTGAGCTGGTGTGTGAGGCAGAGAAGTTCCGACTAGATATAGCCGGACTCGCCACCACAAATGGCATGGCCTCTGGTACCAGTCATCTCGAAAATGGTTGGCCTCTCTTCCACTCTGGACCAGCCCACGGTGAGAGGCGCAGCACCCCAGCTCAGCGCCTGTTCATTGGGGTTTACCCCAGTGGACGAGAGGGTAGCCTCCCTCCGCTTTCGAGTGCGGGGTGAATGGGTGGAAAAAGCTCTGCTTCAATGAAGTTCTGGTCCACCATTCGGCGTCTCAGGCGGGGAAAGCAGCGCACCATCAACACTGTATACAGTGAGGATGGGGCGCTGCTGACCTCAACTCAGGACATCGTGAACCAGTGGGCAAAATACTTCGAAGACCTCCTCAATTTAGACTGAAGTAGAAGGCGTTTGACCGTGTCCCGCAGGGAGTTCTATGGGGGGTGCTTCGGTAGTACGAAATACCAAGTGCCCTGATACGGGCTGTTCGATCCCTGTACCGCTGATGTCAAAGTTTGGTCCGCATTGCCGTCAGTAAATCGAACCCGTTTACAGTAGGGTTGGACGCCGCCAAGGCTGCCGTTTGTCACCGCTTCTGTTCATTACCTGTGCATTTCTGCCATTTGCGGATGATATGGTGTTGGTGGCTTCTTCAGACCATGGCCTCCAACTCATATTGGAGCGATTCGCAGCCGAGTGTGAAGCAGCTGGGATGAAGATCAGCACCTCCAAATCCGAGACAATGGTCCTCATCTGAAAAGGGTAGAGTGCCCTCTCTGGGTTGGGCTTGAAGTCCTGTCCCAAGTGGAGGAGCTCAGGTATCTTAGGGTTTTGGTCATGAGAGGGGGTAAGATGGAACGCGAGATTGACAGGCAGATGGGTGTGGCGTCTGCTGTAATGCAGACTCTGTACTGGTCTGTCGTGGTGAAGAGAGCTGAGCTGAAGGGCCAAGCTCTCTATTTACCGGTTGATCTACGTTTCTACCCTCATCTATGGTCATAAGCTGTGAGTCGTGACTGAAAGAACAAGATCCCAAATACAAGTGGCCGAAATGAGTTTCCTCCTCTGGATGTCTTGGCTCTCCCTTTGAGATTGCATGAGAAGCTCGCTCCTCTGCGTTGAGAAGAGTCAGTTTGGGTGGTGGCATCTGGTTAGAATGCCTACCGGATGCCTCCCTGGTGAGGTTTTCTGGTCATGTTCTACCGAGAGGAGGCCCCGGGGACGCTGGAAGGACTATGTCTCTCGGCTGTCCTGAAAACGCCTGGGGATCACCCCGGAGGAGCTGCATGAAGTGGGAGAGGGGAGTCTGGGCTCCCGTACTGAGGCTGCTGCCCCCTCGATCTTTTTTTTTTTTTTTTTTTTTTACCGCTGATCAAAATAAACAATAGGGTAATAATAGATAAGAATAGAGTTGTTGTAAGGAGCTGTTCTTTTTCTGTAACACGCATCATCTTAACATATTAGTACATACAAGCAGAGGATAATGGATGGATGGATGGATGGTATGTTTTCAGAGAAGACCATTCGGGTTCAAAGTTATCTGGCCACCATACTGCTGCTTCTCAGGCGTTCTATCCTGCCCTGGGCTACAACCTTACTGACCTTGTTCTCATCCTCTTCTATCACTGTTGGCACTGGCTCATTCACTCAGTTTGTGTCACCCTTGCTCATCTTTTCAAGAAACAAGTGGTCAGAAAAAGAATTCATTCATTCAGAGTCCACGATCACCCCTCTCGCCTTCCTAAGTCTCCCTTCTGCAATGATTGTTCTGAGTGGGGACACAGAACCCTCATGCCAGTCCATCCGGCTCGTTGGAATTTCCCTTAGGCAGCTTTTGAAGGTGCTTTCATTTAATCATTCTTTAAAACATTTTTTTTTCTTTTCTTGACTGCAGTGCGAGGTCACAGAACACATCAGTGATGCTTTCCGACTCACTGACCATTTAATTACACGAAGGTCCATTTTCCTGCTGCTCCTTTCAGGCCACCTTTTATTTCTTGTGGACAAGGCCTCTGGCCCTATCCCATTCCTGCACAAACCCTCAGAGTTGCAGTGTGGCAATAATTTCAAGGGTTTTAGAGCATGACTTGATGTCATTTAAAGCTTGCTTCGCCTTTCATCAAAGTCCCTGTCCTTGACAAAACAAATTTTCTTGCAGCAAACTTTAGCACTATACAGTGAAATGATGATCACAAATGTTTTTTTTTTTTTGTTTTTTTTTACTGCTGATCAAAATAAACAATAGAGTAATAACAATAGTGATAATAATAGATACGAATAGAGTTGTTGTAAGGAGCTGTTCATTTTCTGTAACACGCATCATCTTAACATATTAGTCCCTTTGTGCATTGTGGGTTTTCAGCTCTGGAGCAACTACAAAAAAAAAAAAAAAAAAGTCACATAGAGACAGAGTTGTAGAGCGAAGGATGAGAAGATCAGAGGTGGAGCAGAGCTCACAACTGAGTAGACGTCTGTGGCTACAGGCTACATCTGATAGTTAATGTCAAAACATTTCAGATACATTGCACACACATATGCTAGTCAATGTGTGTAAACTGTTCTCTCTCTCTCTCTCTCTCTCTCTTTCTCTCTCTCTCTCTCTATATATATATATATATATATATATATATATATATATATATATATATATATATATGTCTTATATTTACTTGTGTTTTAAACAGGAGAAGATTTTGAATTTTTATTTTTATTTTTTTAATTTTTTTAGGCTTTTCCATTTTTCAAAATGAACTGGTGTTTGGCACAATTTCTAACATGCCTAAGTTCTTAATTTCCAATCCCTCAAACACTTACTATCCCATCTCTTAAATACACTCCATACGTTTTCCCTGTATCACATTCACACAATGGTGGTGGTAAACTATGTTTTGAAGCCACAGCTGCCCAAGTGCTGGCTGATAGAAGTGTGCCTGCTGAAGGCCCCTCCAACCACCACCCAACAATCACACCAGCCTACACTAGGGTGAGGGACACTAGATCCACGGTGGGTGAGTGTCTTGCTTAAGGAGATAATGACACATGAATCAGACATGTCTCTGCCGGCCCTTTGGTTCGTAGACAACCCGCTCTACCTCCAGAGGCACGACCGCCCGCTGGTTGGATGGAAAAGGATGCACTCTCCTTATGGCCACTTTTGTCTTGCCAACATGAAATCAAAGCATGGAATGCATCCTATCCTGTTGGCCTGGCCGCTTGCATCTTATCTAAAGCCACCAGTCTCGAACTTTGATTTTCAATTGAATGATGATTTTAGTGTAGTTTAAGCTTTTTTATTTGGCAGCTGGAAAAGGTCAAGCTATTTATATTGTATAGTATAGTATTGTATGGTATTGTATTGTTTTATTTCCGATTTTACTCTAAGAACAGCACATTGTATGTAACAATGATTGTTTTAAAAATATGTTTAGTAAAGCAGTTGAGGTGAGTTGAGAAAGAATACAATAGTCATTTCAACAATGAGTTCATTTTCTGTGAGAGAGACTGGTGGGCTTCCCTTCGGTATTCCCTGGAGCGGATGTGTGGCTCAGAACCATGGTGATCCTGAGCAATATCAATTTTCAGGCTATTGCAAAACCAGATTCATAACCGGCTCTCAATGGCATTGATTCAACAGAAAGCAGCCTAAGCAGTGCCAAAGGCCTGAACACACTGAGCACAAACCAGCTGACTCATTTTCATTTCAAAGGTAATTTGACTGTTGTCTTTGGTTATGCAAACACTCAGTTTGATGTCAAAGCCACTATTTGGCCAGGGAAAAAAATTAAACTCTTGTAGTTAACTGTGCAAATACAGAGTTACAAGTTATAATTACAGCAATTATTAATGTGGTTTTGTTGACAACTATTTATTTGGGCCATTCAAATGAGTAATTTGTCAATCCTTTAACACTTTTAAAACAATATGTTCTTATAAAAAATATATTTCTCATACAAAAAGAAAGAATTCACAGCAAAAATTAATCAATTTAAATCAAAACTGATAAAAGCATTATTGCATTATACTCTTCTATTATAATATTAGTATGCACCATAGTCTGCATGTGGCGTTGACCGCTGCCTGAATAACCATCCCCGACTGATATTGACCTTTTTCGATTCCTGCAAAAGTTTTTCCACCTAAACGGAGCAGAGCAGATTTTTCAGTGCCTTATGTGCGCTGTGCTGCATGACATGACATCCTCTTGGCCAGCATGGATATGAAGGAACACTTGACATGCCTCCAAATGTTGTTCCAGCGAATCAGCGAAAACAGCCTCGTCATCAATGAGGTCAAGTGCCAGTTCGGCTTATCACCATTGACTTTCTTTGGGCACAACATGGACCAGGTGGGACCTCTGTCTCACCTTCACTCACCTCTTCATCATGGTGGTAAGGACCATCAGGTGTCCAGAATTAGTTCTCCTGTCATCAAATACCTCAGCAGAGAGGTGACACAGGTATTCATCGCATTCTAAATCACCCACTTTGGTATACCAGCTTTTTTTTTTGGGGGGGGGGGGGGGTTACAGCTTACATCAGAACTCTGGATGGCCATCGCTGAACGTTTGAGGGTGGAAATTCACCACACTACAAAGCAAACACCTACAAAGCAACATGATCTCTGAGCAATTGTATCGTATCATGAAAGCTGCTCTTTGGGAAAGCATCACAGATACCAACTGGGTTGACTGCCTTCCATGGGTCATGTTTGGTCTCTGGTCTTCTCTAAGGGAAGACTTTTAGACCTCATCTGCAGATCGTGTCAGTGGACATCATTGGCTAAAAACTCATGCTGAGCATGCTCAATGCATTTCACTGCATCTGATTTATGTTATTTAAATCAACAGTCTTGTGTTAAAAGGGAAACGCCACTTTTTTTTTTAATTTAGTTAAAAAGCAAATGTTTTCTTTGTTTTGATCTTTTGTTGATTCATCTGTGATATGTGCTGCTGGTAGAAAGGAGAATTGTGTCTCTTTAAAGGGAGCTTTTCATTCATGAGCATTGTTCAAATTACAGAGCCGTGCAAAAGATTTGGTTCGTTTATGAACATCACATCACTAGCTGCTGGTTGTGTATTGATCTGTTT
The DNA here is from genome assembly GCF_059441005.1 of Hippichthys cyanospilos. NCBI lineage: Eukaryota > Metazoa > Chordata > Actinopteri > Syngnathiformes > Syngnathidae > Hippichthys > Hippichthys cyanospilos. The sequence continues at coordinate 20,139,456 of NC_142378.1, forward strand.
TGCTGCCAATTGATGATGTGTTGAGGTGTTTTCCATGCTTATCGGACTGTAATCAGTCAACTGAGGCAAAACGACCACTTTTTGTTTCTCTTGATAGATCAGCTTTAGTCCATTTTTTAAAATGCATTATGTTTTTGTGCATATTGCATAGACATGGTTAGCCATATATTTTCTTCTATTTCTATTTTTACCCCATACAGGTTAGGGTGCTTTTCTTCATAATAACATTTGTGTTCTTCTGAGCCATTAGAAAGCTAAAGCCATTGTTTTTCCTGTGACTCCAAGCCATTATCCCGTTTTTCTCTTCTCCTTATCTTCTTGTGCTTGAGTTGTGGGGTGTAGTGAAGCGGTAGATGAGACTGTGTTGTCTGCTTTTACAAACAAAGTAAACAGAGCTGTTTCTTGTGGATACCAAAGACTCTTGAAATACAATCTGTGTTGCAGGCTACATTTTTTTTCACATCTATTCATTTACATCCTAATTTTTCTTTTCATGTCAAGGTCAAATCTCACAGCTGACTTGAAGGATACACCATGGCTGATTACCAGCCAATCACATGACTGACAACTGATATTTAGATGTTGCTGTTAAAATATAGACCTAAAGCTATCCATCCATCCTCTATCTTATTCGCTTTTGCTCACGAGGGTCGTGGGCATGCTGGAGGCTATTCCAGCTGTCTTTGGAGAATTGGTGGTGTACTTCCCCTGAACTGGTTGCTAGCCAATCACATAGCCCACAAGAAAAAACAATCTAAGGACAATTTAGTGTGCCCAATATATCTACAATGCATGTGGGAGGGAACCGGAGAAACCAGAGAAAACCCAAGCAGGAAGGACAGAGGTAGAATAAAAGCCTCAACATCTGAATATGAGGCAGCCATGCTGACCAGTCCACTACTCTGCTGCCTATACAAATAAATCAAATGAAATCAAAATAACCCTTTAAGGCCTAAAAGCATCAATACCAAGTCCATAAGGACTGTGTCCAACATGTTCTCCAAGTCACTTCACAATGTTCATGCAATATTGTTCATTCATATTGATTACATGATCATACCTTTACCTGTTCATGCCCCTCCACCCCCACCCCCACCATCAACTGGAGTAGGACATAATTTCAATTTGCACAATTCAGGTTTCGATAAATAAATAAATGTTATACTTTACTATGAGTTAAACACAAAACAATTTTTAAACATCCATCCATTATCTTAACCACTTAACCTCACAAGATTAGCCGTAGAGGTGTGTTTTATACTTTGACACCGGAAACTAAAGAAAACACAATAATGAAGCAAGTAAAGCAATCGAGCATTGTTTTTCTTTGGAATACAAAATGCATGACAAACACCTAGATTGTCTTGCTTTGCCCTTCACATCTATCTATCTATCTATCTATCTATCTATCTATCTCTATATATATATATATATATATATATATATATATATATATATATATATATATATATATATATATCCCTTTGTTACCATAGTGTGTGCGTGTGTGTTTACGTATCCTGCTGCTGTGTATACTAAGAGCTAAATACTAGCTGAATTCATGCATTTATGAGTTTACTCACTGTTAGTTGCAGTTACTCTTGTTGGCTCACTGTTGGATGTGGGTGCACAGCTGGGAAAAATCACACACCCCGCAAAGATTGACCGCCTCAACTATGGCGTTATATTTGTGCCACAATTACGCACGCGCGGAAAAAAAAATCAAACTGAGCGAGCGAAAACAGATTTTGAGAGCAAGAAAAAAACTATTGAGCGCGTAATGATAAGAGTTTGAGCGCGCGCCGATGGAGTTTGAACACAGAAAAAGAAATTGCTCGCTCAAAATTCCTCTTTGCTCGCTCGGGATAGCCCTCTCTCGCTCAACATCTCGCTCTCGCTCGCGATACTCCTCTCTCCCTCGCTCAACATCGCGTTTGCTCAACATCGAGCTCTCGCTCGCTCGAGTCGTCCTCTGCGCTCGCTCAGTTCTGTTCACGCGTTACATTTGTGCCACAAAACCAGCCAATCAGAGCTTGTAAAAGCACTTTGATTGACACAGCTTAGTATCCAATGAGATTGCTTGTACGCTATCCGTTGACGCACTCTCGTTTGCCCTGTGTTCACCCGAAAAGGGCAAACGAGTGTGCGTCAACACGGACTTGGGCTGGAGAATTACTTTTAATATTATTATTATTACTGTATTGTATCATTTGACAGAAATACCTTGTTAGTTTTTGTACTTTAATAATATAAGCCCACCCCTCCCGCCTACGTCGATGTGACGCACTCTCGTTTGCTCGTTCCGGGTGAACACAACAAGCAATCTCATTGGATACAAAGCTGTCAATCAATGTGCTTTTACAAGCTCTGATTGGCTGGTTTTGTGGCACAAACGTAACTCGTGAACAGAACTGAGCGAGCGCAGAGGACGACTCGAGCGAGCGAGAGCTCGATGTTGAGCAAACGCGATGTTGAGCGAGGGAGGGAGGAGTACCGCGAGCGAGAGCGAGATGTTGAGCGGGAGAATGCTATTGCGAGCGAGCAAAGAGGAATTTTGAGCGAGCAATTTCTTTTTCTGTGTTCAAACTCCATCGGCGCGCGCTCAAACTCTTATCATTACGCGCTCAATAGTTTTTTTCTTGCTCTCAAAATCTGTTTTCGCTCGCTCAGTTTGATTTTCTCCGCTCAATTTTTTTTTCCGCGCGTGCGTAATTGTGGCACAAATATAACGCCATACTCAACAGCTTGAGGGGAACTGTAGAAAGGGCCCCTTGTGTCACATCCGGGCATGAGGGGTGTCGGTGTGGAAGGAAGGGAATCCAAAAATGCAGGAGGACGAAGAGGGTGTGCTCAAAAGGTAGATTTTTTAAAAATTAAAAATAAACAAAACTAAACTCACGTGAAACTGCGACGGGTGACTGGGGAAAAAAAAGACCCGAGTAGGACTATGAGGTGAATACGTAGTGGGGTAGGAAACACTGGAAAAAAGCACATTGGCTGGGTAATATTAGCAATGATCCGACAATGGCTACAAAGAGACAGTAGCTTAAATACATAAAGACTAATTATGGTAAACACACTACAGCTCGGTGAGAACATGAGGCAGGGGAACCGGAATGGCTAACACGCAAGTTGCAGGGACTCGCGGACAATGGGTGGACCTGACGAGAGAGAAAAAGCAGAGGCGGCGGACACAAATATGAACTGAAAGGCGAAATAAACCAAAAACTCCACAAGCTAAATCCTTAACAGAAAAAACCCGACAGAACGTGACACCTTGTACGTCTAATCTTGCCACGGTTCCCGGGAGAAATAACAAGCAAAGAACTAGCTGCCATGCAACCGCGCCACAGATTCAGCAACAAGAGAGGCTATGCGCCACATGCGTCTGATCTTCTTACATCCGTGCTTCTTCCACACTGTTAACTACGAATCAAAATTTAGCAATGAAACTTTAAAATGTGAACGATTGTGGGATAATTGGAAAGATATTCATTTCATTACCGATTCTCATTGCCCAACCCTACAAGCTGTCTTGTCAGTCACTGTATTGATGGGCCTCCTGAGTGGGCTTCAGGAAGTGGTGCAGCGCAAAGTGGTTGACATAAAATTCAACAATTTGCAAAACAATGTAAAATTATGCCTGCGAGTTGGTCTTCATGAAACCAATATAACGTGATTGACAGAAAAATCAACTATTTTTTTTCAATTTTGAATATTATTTTTTCAAACTTATAGGTCCTTGAGTACTGTGGGCACCTGGATTCACCAGGTCAGACAAGCTGGTGGTAAAGGCAGTCTTGACAACAATGTGCACCAATGATAGTTAACCGTAAGTGGCAGACTGACAGGTCCACGTTATGCTGGCTGTAACGAGTCGGATGAAAATAAAATCTAATAATAGATGATGGCTCATGAGATTAAATGTCATCTTAATGGGGTATTCAACATTTTTTTTAGTAGGTCCATCCACATATTATATATAGTTTTTAAGGGAATTAAGTGTACATTTGGAATATATGAATAACTACTTTTTCACTTTTTGACACATTAGAACCCTTTTGTCAGAGCCAGTCAAATTGTTGCATTAAGCCTGTACCATTTCATTGGTCAACAGCAAGTAGCAAAAAATCCTGTCTGCTGCGAACAATAAATTGTGTGGATTTTGCTGCTTAAGCAATACACTACAAGCACAATATTTATCAGAATGCCTCAGACTAGGGAGTGTATGGAGTAAGATCACGGTCAAAAAGACTTTTATGTGTTTCACCATTCATAAGAGCATGACTTCCGCGAGTCAGGATCTTGAATCTTTCCTTTGGATTCGCAAATCTCTCCTTTGGATTCGTAGCTCTGATTATTAGCATTTATGGATCTGAGCCTTTGGATTTGAGTTGAAAGCCAACTACCAAACAAAAGCATTCAATAACTCATCAGGCTTCAATGTTAAGGATAATGTATGCATATTGTTAGTGATGCTCAAATGAAGCTTTTTTGGGTCATTTAGGGGCAATTTCTTGAAAAATTGCATAATTTTAGGAAGCCTCTTGCTAGTCACTGTACCTCAGCTGGCGGAAACGAGCACTGTAGTTGATTTGGGAAAAAAAAAAACCTTTTCCTTTACCTTGCACACACTCACGCTGAAATATTATGAAATAATGTTTGATTAATTACACATAAGATGTTTATATGTATTGTTTACTTATTTATTTTTGTGGGTTATGTGGCAGTTAATCTCTTAAGAAATGTAATGGACCAATTTAGAATTATATTAAATATGTTCAAACCACAAATGATTTTGGAGTCCCAGGTCATAAGCCTGTCAGTCCATGTTCATGTCAATATATTGGACATTCACATTGCAAACAATCAGCCGTTGATGTATGGACTAAGATTGCTGTCAAAAATACGTATGCGTGTTGACCAATAGCGGCGCGGATGATTTGCAGATCAACTGACTTTGCCTGGTAGCTTGGCGTGACGTCATGTCAATTTGCAAATTCAACTTAAAACCAAAGGCTCAGATCCACAAATACAAAGACTCAGATCCACGAATCCAAAGGAGAGACAAGATGAACTCTTGTCTTGCATCATACGAATGGTGAAACACACACACGTCTTTTTGACAGCGAGCTTATTCCTTATGAGTACACATAAAACATTTTTCGAAAGAGATTTTTGGACTTGTCTTCACTTTTATGAGAGTAAATGTCACACGTTACTCCAACCCTGCTCATTAGAGGTAAATTCTTTGCAAGATAAAAATCAAAAAGAACACACAGGACTAAAACTGGTTGAAAATTTTGAACAAAATGGTCCACTGAAGGTTTGCGTTTTGTAAACACTACTGTCTAATTTTATTTTGAAAGTGAAACATGAAAAGTCTTTATGTATAGAGGTTAAAGATTTTTTTTTTTTTTTTTTCCGGGCTATGTGCCATTCACAATATTAGATTTAGTTCCAAGGCGCCCTTTGCTCATCCAGCAAGGCTCTGAGGTCAGGACCCCCAAAGACCAGCATCTTACAGTACCTTCTCAGCATTGATCCATGGCTAAACTTTATGCTGATGCGGCACATCTGTCATAGCCCAGCCCGCATGTCTTTCAACCTTTTATCCTTTCGTGGTTATTAGGCTGTAAAATGGAATAATGCACATGTGTTGTTTATCTCCATTTCACCCTGGTTTTGTTGTCTCTTTTCAACATTATACAGTGTTCCATACCAGAGTGTGCCATCGTAATGACTTGTGACAAGCGTGCAGATAAAATGTGGTGGTTGCGGGGGTACTGGCCTCTCGCTAACCACCCAAGTCTCCTTCATCAGCTCGTCTTGGCCTTAAGTGACATGCGGACCTCCAGAATGTCCGTAACGATAAAGATGCCTCCTCCTCAGCGCTTTAATTGGAGCTTCTGCTGTTGATGTGTGAACAGCTGTAGGATGGAGAAGGGCAGATCTATCATCCGTGCCCTTAGCGCTGTGCCTGAGGTCAAATCGCAGCAGTTACGGTGGCGGGAAAGCCCCCAAAGCTCCTGTTTATTTATGATTGTATTGCGCTCCTCTCCCCCGGGGCTGTCCTGCTCTCACATCTGCATATTCACAGCTGCCTCTGAGATGACTGACGACGAGAGACGGACCTCATTTGAAGGTGTGCTCTTGACCGTATGAGAGAAATGACCAGTGAGGGACTATTTGTCTGTGTGGCCTTTTATTTGGCTCAGACAAACACTCGCATATACTTAGAATCTCAACCCTCCCCGCAGACACAAATCCATTACACATTTCAAAATGACTCATTTTTCTTTCTGTGTGGCTCCCTGCAGTGTTCTGGCACCCAACCAAGGGACTTTTTTTATTTTTGAAATTAATGCAGAGCGTTCAAGAAAAAAAAAAAAACAACAAAAAAAAAACCTATGACACCAGTTTGGTGTTCTGTTCTAAAATATAACTGCACTTTAAATATCAACTTTCATATTAAGATGCACGCAAACGGACCTCATTTGAAGGTGTGCTCTTACTCTCATTTTGTCTCAATTCAAGTATTTGATAAGGTTAGTCAAGCTATTATAACGCTAAATAGTATTTGCATGTCATTTACGTCTTTTTTTTTTTTGACATGGCCTACCGTCAGGCCTATTAAACTTGATATTTATTTCGCCAGTCAACATGTCTTCCTTTGCCGGATTTGAAAATGAATGCAAATACAGGCTTCCTCACAAGACAGCTTTTGAAAGGTTACAATTATAGTCAATGCTCATGAATTTTGGAGATGTGAGGTAGGGTAATGATTTGCTGTAATGACTTAGTCTATTTAAGTTTTTCTTCAAAGCGAAAAAAGAGGTTAAGTTGCATGAGCTTTGTCTGGTCTCATAGGTGCAAATATACTGTACATTAATTTATATTTTATAGCGAGAGAGATAGAGAGAGAGAAAGAGAGAGAAAATTTAGAATATACCTTCAATTTGGAGTATCCTTGCCTGTCACATTTTGTTCAAAACAGGGCTGAATGGGGAAGTATTCTATTCTACTCTAAGTAAAATGGTTAACATGGAAACAACTTTACTGATACACAACCACCACTAGATGACAAATATGCCCCATTTTAGAAATGATATTAACACAATTTGAGGGTCCACTGGGAGAAACCTACCTTTTTTCGACTACTGTTTATAAATGAATGGCATAAGGCAGAAAGGAGAGAGTCTATGCTTCCGTTTGGTTGATTCTGTGTACACTGTGTACAGTAATCCCCCGTTTTTCGCGGTTGATGGAGACCGGAACTCCCCCGCGTTAAGTGAAGACCGCGGAGTAACGTCTACCCCCCCTTAGAGTTTTCATGTATGTGTAAGTGGGTACCTGAATTTTTTTAAATGTCAAAAGTATTTATACTTGACAAATGTAAGACAAATATTACTGTGGTTCACTTCTTAAATTATTAAACCTTATGCACTAACTGTATTATCTCTTCCCATTGCTTTGGCTGTAGTCTCGCTGAGAGCCAAGGTTATATTAGTGGCGCCTGGACGTTAAATTAGAGTGACGCTTGTCAGTGACCAAACATGATAACAATTTATTACAAAAGAAATCTAGGTAAGAGATCTACAACGCTCCGCTGCAGTGCTGTTCTCTAAACTGCGCGTCCCTCCCTTTAAGGCGATACTCATCTCCCAAAAAATAAATGAAAAAAGTAAAAGTTTCAATGTCAAGTGGCCAATACCGTGCTAAATACTGTGCTGTCAGTGCTGCACTATCATTAGCTTAGCACAGCAACTAAGGTTCAACAGCTGTTAAAAAAGGAAGCAAACACTGCACATACCAGTTGTCCCAAGTTCTCTCTTCCGCCATTCTACAAGCCAGGTGAATGCTCTTGCTTGGCTTCGATTTTGTATTGAAAGCTAAACTGGCCGTGTTGGGTAGCTCTTGGTGACCGCAAAGCAGCTGCCATGATTCATTCCTGCCTCCTGTGTGAGCCGTTGAACATTCCCGAAGCTGATTGGCTGACGTGACACGCGACAAAAGTTCAATTTTTTTAATTTGTCGTGTCACACGTAATTACGCCTGTCGCTCCATCGCAGTTTCGCACCAATTGCATGAACTCCATTGACTACAATACAAAACCCTTAGCTCTTCGCGTTCCATCTGAATGCGGCATTAGTACTTCATTTCTGAAATGTTAGCAAAACGGGCATTTGTCAGTGATGCACAGACTGCCCACTTTGATCATTGAACATAATATTATGTGCAGAGTTGAGCAAGTTACTTCAAAACTGTAATATATTATTTTTTAACTAATTACTGTATTTCAAAGTAATTTGTTACATTACTATATTACTGTATTTGAAATGTAATGCATTATACTGTTATTTCATTACTTTCATATTACTCTCATCAACAAAACTGGAAATATGGAGTTCCCATTCTTAAAGTAGCTCATTATGCTCATTACACATCCAGTGAAAGGTTGACTTCAGCCTAAAACCAGTACAAACCATTTTATCTTTATTGTATTGTAAACCTTTAAAGACAAGACGAAAAACTTTTTCATTTGTATTTTAATCGCTTTTTAACTTCACAGAATAGTGATGCATTGTTTATGATGTAGGCAAAAACAGTTAGTGCATTTCACAATTTCAATGTTAAGTTTTGTTGGCTAGGATAGGGACACATGCTTCAAAAATAGATGGTTTCCGTGGGGTTAACATTAGCAGCTAGCCTACATCGTTGTTAAGATGTTTAACATGCTTTCTACCATGAGTTTTGTATGCTTCATCTTGATACCCATTGACAAGAACTATTTATAGACTATAATTAATACAAATTGTACAGTGAAAATTAGCATTAGCTTACCTTGTCATTATTGCTAGTTGTGACACAGATCTTGCTAACAAGGTTTTCAAATGTGTGAAAAAGTGTGAAAATATGTCCCTGGCATTGAATGAGTTTATATATTTTTGGAAATGTAATGATTTTGAAATTTTCAAACTGTGTTTTGTGTCTACAAGTGCTTGCTAAAGAGGGGAGTATGGTTTGTTCTCAGGTGTGTGGTTTGCATTTTTTTTCCTGAACTTCAGTATAGCTAAAAAGTAACAAATATTCTTGTTATTTGAATCCATTGTTGAATAAAAAGGGCACCCATTACATTTTTAAAAATAGTAAAGCTAATAAAGTTTGAATTTTAAGTTGTTTATTTGGTTCTGTTTTGTTTTCACAAATATTTGAAAACATTTCATAATATTTCCAGTTTCAGGCACTTTGATGCACCTGGTTCTTTTTTTCTGTTTTAGCTGTAACCCATATAAATGCAGAATGAATAAACGGTTGTTGAAAGATGATTTATATTGCTTTTTTTCTTTTGTTAATGTTAAAAAGGATACAGGTTTAAGAATACTTATTCAATTTGTATAGATGATAATCCTATTTATATTCAGCGCATCAATTAGGAGTGGGGGGGTCTCTTTCTGGAAGAAGTGTGGAAATAAGAAAAAAAAAACAATGAAAGGAAGGATGTTTCCAAATTTTTGACTGGTAGGTTTATAGAATGAATGCAAACAAAATACATATTTTGACTTTCACGGCATATTTGCCAAATCAGGGTATAGGTCAATGCTTATGTGTAGCAGCCCGAATAGAGCAGGTGGAAATGAAGATACGTATGTGCTAGATAGGCTGTCAAAGACGGTGCCCATCACTCTGACAACACTGTTTCCCTCAAACACAACCACAATAACCTTTTAAGAGGAGCAATCTTCTCCCACTGTCCACAAACAAATATCACTTTTGTTTTGCACACATCATCCCATTATGGAAGCATTATTTGAGATGTTGAAATTGGAATTCGGATGGCACAAGGCATAGCTGGGGAAAGAGAGGGAGAATGTGGAGACGAATGAGAAAAGAGAGATTGGTTTTCATGCCTGGTAGTCCGCAAGCCTGTAAATCTCCCAGGAGCATAGTAGAAGACAGCAGAAGGTTGATAGTCATCCATCACTCCTGACAACCCTTGTGCTCTGAAAAGTCTGACAGCGCGGTGCAGCACAGCCTAGCTCCAGCCAAGCCGGTGGAGAAAGCTAAAACAGAAAAAGACAAGAAATACCTCGAAAGAGAGGTTCCTTGATGAATGAGCATTTTTAAATGTTGCACGTTTTAAACTGAGAGGGACTGGTAAAGCAGAGGTTGGAGTGGAACTGCATAGTTCCTCTCTTCCTGTGTGACTGTTTGGTGGACTGAATGCCATTAGCTGTAGAAGAAGAATAACTACTTTTACTTTTCTAATGTAGCACAGACACAATTCATCCCAGCTGCAAAACTGATGTTTCCTTAGAGGGAGAACAATGGCAACACAATCGGCATTCATGTGTGTGTGACATCACTTATTTTTAGTACTGAATTTTAAATGAACAACTGATGTTGTTTAATCCATACATTTTATCCATTTCAACGGATGTCCATTTTGGCTCCTTTAACAACCAATCACAGCTTAGCTTGTGAACATCACATGACCAAACGCAGAAAACATTGCCTCAATTCAGACCAATTATGATGTCTTTCTCAATCTACAGCAAGTAAAAAAAAAAAAAAATGGAAAAAAAAGGCCAGTTTTATAGCAATAATTAAATGGAGCTTAATGAAATACAGTAAAGCACAAGCTTTATCTTTATTGTATGTTTATTATGCTTTTTTCACCTCATCTCATTCAAATGTCTAGCACATTGAAATAGCAGGTACATCCATGAAAATATTTTCCAATTTAGTTTAAAATAAATTCTTTTTAACCTCTCGGAATCCATGTCGTTTTTCCCCTTCTTTGCTCCCATTTTTAATGCATCTTTATTGTTTTGAACTAGTCTTGTTTTAGCTAGCGCTAAGCTAGGTTTTTTTCACTGTGAACTTCCTTTTTCATGAGTTGCTAGTATAATGTTAGACAGCCAACCGCAAGGCATCGACACACTGCCTAACTGGGTTTTAGTGACTGCAGCTTTTCGCAAACTGGAATTTCACAAATTCGCCATTCCATTTCAAATGGCAAGTCATTTGAGTCACCAGTGATTTGTACGTAGCCCTATAATTGATGAAGGCTGTGCTTTGTTAAGGAAATCTCTTGGACGGTTTCAAAACGTGGACCTGAAGGTTCTTTTTTGCCAGTTGGTTCTCTTTGAATGTGTCATTTCTTTTTTTTGCACCACACTGTGCAACTACATGTTAATATTTATTGTTTATGGCTGGAAATGTTTGCAGGAGGGTGCAAATAAAAGCCACAGCAAGATTTCTTATTGCCTGGGACCTGTCCAAGTGCATTTTGCGCAAAAGAAACAGGTCTCCAAATATCTGTCAATATGGCCTGCTGACCACAAAGTTTTGTGTGCGCACAGCCATTATAAAATCACAGAATTAATCTGTGATCTTGTTATAGTGCTACTCTGTTCCTGTTGGCTGTGCAGTATTTTGCTTTGTGATTAAATGAAGGCGATAAAAAAAAGAAAAAGAAAATACACTTCTCGAGGTGAACTAATGTTTATCACTCTGCTTTCACAGCTTGCTGATTGTGTGAGTGGAGAAATATGTGTCCATAAACAAAAGTTTGCAGTGGCAGTGTTTGTGTACCTCTGGTTTTGTGTGCCTTCATCAGCATGAGTGTACGTACGTGTGTGCGTGCATGCCCGTGCGTGTGTGAGACTCCCATCTATGTCTTGAAGGTAACACCAATTACTATCACTCATTGTAAGCGACACCCTACAGTATATAAGGGCATATGTATTTTGCATTTCCTCACAAAATAGGCAGACATTTTTACTTTAAAGGCATACATAACCTATGTATATAGCAGTACTTCGATTTACATACGCCTCGTGTTACGAAAAAATCAGTTTACGAAACGCCTCGGCGGAAAAATATTGTCTCTAGTATCGAGAGAAAATTCATGATATGAAAGGCTACATTGTTGGCATATGAGACACGAGACACCAGCGCACGCGCAAACATGACTGTAATGTAATACATTATCACACACCCGTGATGTCTACCATATTTGTTTCAGTTTGTGATAATTTTTTATCATTTATTAATAAGCCAGTTCACCCATAAAAAAGACAATAGTTTTTTGTATTGGTGTTTACTTATGGAGTTTTATTTGTGCCACAATCGCGAGCAAGCAAAACTAGATTTTGAGCACAGACATTCTTTTGGACTATTTATATGGTATGGGAGAATTTTTAGCCGCTTAAGCTATTTAAGCTGATTAAGCTATTTACATGTATGAAAGATTCACGTTCCAAAATTACTTCTTGAACAAATTTAATGGCTACTGTATAGCCTTTTTCAGCCAACCTCAATCACTTACCTGGGCAACCGCATTACCAGTTTGTAGGCATGCTATACCTGAATATGGTTTAAACCCTATTGCAGGGCACACAAAAATGAACAACCATATATGCACACCTATGGACAATTTAGAGTGCCGTGACCATGATGATTTACAAAAGGAAACAAAAAAAGAAACTCCAATGAACCGCTTTGGAAAAATAATCTGTTGGAACAAATATTTCATTGCTACTTCCAATGTCTTACAGGAAGTCACTACAATTGATTCTATATAAAAATCCACACAAACTTTTCACTTCACAGCATAGTGAAGTATAGTTTATGCTTTAGGCAGAAACACTTCATGCATTCCACTATTTCAACGTTAAAATTCAAGTTCAGTCAAAATTGATGGTGGGGCTAACATTAGCAGCTAGCTTACATCATCGTTATTGTGTTTAGCATACTGTTTAGCGTGAATTTTTGTATGCTTCATCTTTATACACATGGACCACAAATATTTATAGACTATAGCAATTGTACACTGAAGATTAGTGATAGCCTACCTTGTCATTATTGCTAGTTTCAAAATCCTGGCGAATCCACTGTGGAACGTGGCAGCATTTCTTCTCCATACGCCATTCTCAATCCTCCGCATGTTTTCTTTTCAATAATGTCACGTTACTCCGATCTAAATGGTTTGTCAAATTACTGGTGCTATTTTACAAGGTGGACAGCTCTTTAGGTGTCGCGCACAAAGTCCATCTAACTATTATCGTCTTCTTGTCAATATCTCTGAAAAACTGAAAGTAACGGGCATATGTCCATCTTGTGTACGTATTGTCCATATACAACCTGTAGTCTGCTGCTGCCGAATTCATCTCTGCTGTAGTAGATACTACACTACAGTATTTTGCCCCAGTCTTTCCTACTCCGATCTCGTTCTGTTTTTGGCAGATTTGGGTTAAACATACATTCCGTTACTCTCATTTTTAAAATTTTACTTTGTTTTTTGCGTGTAACACAGTACACTACTGTGTTACAGCAAAAATGAATGCATTACAGTAATTACATTACTTTTGTAATGCATTACAGTAATTACATTACTTTTGTAATGCATTACTCCCAACACTATTGCTATCTACTACTTTCATTATGTGAGAAAGGGAAAGATTGACAATAAAATGCCCTGGGCATCTAACAGTTCTTAAAACAAAAACTTTGCCATTTTGGTGCAACCACAATGTTCCTCCTAACTGGCTCCACTTCATTTGGCTGATTGCAGGGTGATAGGAGCAAAGAAAGTGAACTGACTGGAAGGAGCTTGGCAGAACTGTGACATTTTAGGGTGAAATGTAAATTGCAATGCCAGTTCTTTTTATTCATTGTAAAGAGAGCTACCTCCCAGGCAGTCAAGAGAGTTTTCTTTCTTAGTTTGGTTTCAGTTACTTTAATGATACAACTTTCATCTTCTTTTTCTGTACTTGTATGGCAGTCCAGAATTCCACCATTGTCACAATCCAGGATTGTGTTTTCTCTCAGTGGTTCCACTGTACCTTTTGTGTCACTGATGTTTACTTTGTGGCGTTGTCAGCATAGAACTCAGTGAACTTCCTGTCAGGTTACAGTATGTAGAGCAGACCTGTTCAAGGTATATGTGTGCTCCCGGTGGGTTCGTGCCTGTCCACCGTATTACTTGATGGGCACCCCCCCATGTCCAAGGCTCCACATACAAGTCTATGACCTCCTCCCCCTCCTTCAGGGTTTTTGGGTCGTCCCTCAGTGTTCCCCTGTCATGCTGTTATCACCACCTTGTGACCTTGCCTCCTGTCACCAGACGTTACGGAAGCTTTGCCACAGCTGAGCTGCCTCGCTTGAATGGATGAAAATGCCACCCTAGGGAACCACCTCAACCCTACCAACTTACCTTGTTTTTTTTTTGTTTCGTTTCCCCAAACAAACAATGTTCAGCCTAAAATTACCAGATATATTAGCTATAAAATATTCAAATTCAGTAGTAATCTTCTGGCATTCAAAATTGTTGTACATAGTTTTAACACATCTCAATACAAAAAGTATGTCTAAAATTTGGCCAAATACAAAATAGCTTCTGGTGTGCAATGACTGAGGTCATTTTTTCCATGCTTTTCTCAGACAGCTGCGTATGTAATATGATGTGAGTAATTGAGATAGAATCTCTAATTTTGGCCTGAAACATAAAGCCACTTCCTCCTCCTAGATAGCTTAGCATGTGCCTGTGGGGCAGATCAAAATCCTCTCCTTCCTGCTCGTCATTTGCGCAAACATCCTTGTTACTCTTCCACAGTTACTTCCACAGGTCATCGTAGATGATTTACTTGGAATGTTCTTTACCCAAGTGGCGAGTGTTGTGAGATCAGAGCATGGAAGGTTGCCCTTCGCTGTTTCTTCCTCCACCCGCCGATATCAATGTGTGCTTGTTCAATTGCGTCCAATGGCTGAAGAAGACAAGTCTAGCCGTCTTTTCCTTTTCTAGGCGGCATGGCTCAGTGGTAGAGTGGTCATTTCTCAGCGACTTTGGGTTCAATCCCCTGACCATCGTGACCGTGCCGCAGTGTCCTTGAGCAAGACGCTGAAGCCCTAGTTGCTCGTGATGCTGCGTCATCAGTTGGTAAATGTAGTGTAAAGCGCTTTGAGTACCGATATTAGAAAAGCGCTATACAGTATAAATGAATGAAGCTAGCCTAGCCTAGGCTACCCTTATTATGTTTTCTGATTGTATATATATATATATATATATATATATATATATATATATATATATATATATATATATATATACTGTATATATGGCAGTTACTTACTATTTTGATACCAATTTTTAATATGTATGTAATTTATTTTGATGTTTTTTCCTTGGGGTTCTAAACGCATTAGCTATTTAACCATAGGTTTGGATTGCCCACCATACGGTGAGTTTGCCTTACCACAGAACAGATTAATCTCGTAACACAGGGGCCCACTATTTGTCAAAAGACCACAAACATGAATGCACACTGCTATACATGCCTGCAGGGGGCAGAGTTGGGATATGACTGCGTTGACAGCTGTCTTGGCCGCTACTCTCTCCCATTAGGCATTTTCTTTGTCAGATTCTGTTGTCATAGTCTCACAATTTTCTTGCCAATACTGACGGAAGATCCTTCATTTATGTGCCGTTTACTGCAAAATACTTACTTTTATATATTCATCTTATCAATCTAAAGTTAATTGTTGCCTTTTGCCATCAGTGCAATGTGGGTGCATGTGTGAATGGAGTCACCACATAGACATCTGTTTCATTTTGCCATTGATGCAGTGATGGTGGCAGCGGAAGACGTTGACACGCCTCAGCAACATGACAGCTCAGACAGAATGGATGTTAATCTCTTCTAACAGACCCAAGCCTAATTAAATCTTCCAGGGGTTGCACATGTGTGTAAAGACCAAACACACCTGCACACCAGCGTCTTAGATGCGCATATGTTTTTCATGATCTCAAGAAGTGGCCATAAAGCACTATTTGTTTGTTGTCTTTGAGCACTGTGATTTTGTTTTTGCTATCATTTCTTAAATTAACCAAAACTGCTTTGGTCTTAAGATGAAAATAATTCAAAATCAACTATTTATTTTATTATGAAAAAAATATGAATGTTTTGAGCAAAGAAATCTTACAAAGAAAATGCTCGATTTGATGTCTTGAAATAAGTATTTTTTAAAAGATATTTTAAGTATAAGTATTTTTTAAAAGATATTTTTTCCTTTTTGCACAAACAACATTGATATATTTCTAATAATAAGCCTTTTTTGCTTTCTTTAAATTGATGTTTTTGCCATGTGTGTTCATGTATTCGTAAAGCATGGAGAGATCCATTGCTTTCAGGCTTTTGGCATACACTGACTGAGTCATGTCTTTATATGTAACCCGTTCTCACGCATGTTGGCGGAGTAAGTTGTGCATACATATCTTTTTTCACAGAACTATTGATTGTAAGATTCCCCCCCAAAAATCCCTCCTAAGGTCTATATTTTCATTTACCAAAAGATCACAATTAAATCAAAATTGATGGATGGGTGGTTGCATGGGTGGATGGATGGATGGATGGATGGATGGATGGATGGATGGATGGATGGATGGATGTTTCTACTTACCCTATGCAATATCTTCACTGACTAGTCATTGCTGCATGGTGCTAAAATGATTATTTGTCTAGCTGTTTTGAGATTTCTTATTGTGTGAATGATTATTGAACATACCTTGAGTCAATTGACAACGTGAGTTATACGGAACTTGCTTTCTTTTGCTTATGCATGCAACTATCGATCATTGAAGGTAAGCACTTTTTTTCCCCAAAACCTTGTAAATGAAACTGAAAATAAATCAGCTCAACCCTTTATGCAGTTTCACATTAGACGCTTACATCAGATAAGCTTGGATTATCAATGGTCTAGCTATATTTCCCATGATTAATAAAAGTAATGATAGGTCTGGCAACTGTACATATGTAAATTTTGTAACCAGTGAAATTCCCTTTCACTTGGTTTATAATATAAATGTGACTGGCATACTATAACATGAAAGAATACCCAATATATATATTTACCATATTTCTCTGTGTACAAGTCGACCGTGCTCAAGTCAACACCCCCTTTTTATATTTCAATTTGGGTGAATTGTTTGAAATGAATCGGCTGTGCTTTGCTGTGTTTCTCCCCCACCTGCTGACATCCACGCGTGCCATGCCACTGCTCTCACGTTTTTGTCTAGAATCGTCAAGTCAAGCTGTATTGTCTTTTTCATAATGGGTCATGGTCCGCCAGAAAAATTATCCACGCAGCCTCATTGTTGACATCAAAGAGGCAATAATGCAGCATTTGAGTGCATTTGAAAGTGCAAACAAGCTAAAACGGATGCATACTTTATCGAATTAGAGGTACAGTATATTTAATCACTTTAAGACTTGTAAATGACATGATATTTCACATTCAAATTAATGTTATTCAAACACAGATACGTGTAGAAAATTGGTCTGGTTTTGAGTTATGCAGGTATAAATTGACCCCCCAATATGGGAATTGAAAATGATAAAAAAAAAACTCAATTCGTACACGGAGAAATACGGTATTTATTTATTTATTTTGTACATGATGGTAAACTCCTTATTTAGTGCAGGAATCATACAAGGTTATTAGACTGTTAAATGTCAGTGTTTTACGATGCGCTTTAATGTATTCACAGACCAGAGAAAAGTGTCTTCCTCATGTCATGCGTCTCCCATTTAACTAACTTGTCTTCCACATCCGCCTACCTAGTTGATTTTCTTTTTCCATTAAAAGTGATTTTTCAGTCTTCTACCCCTGATGCATCTCTTTTGGCCTATTCTCTTGCTGTCTTTTTTGTCTCCCACCATTTCTTCCTATATTACTCTGGATGTGTTTCAGCCGTCCCTGCACTTGTCTGAGGCCCACAAGTCTGTCATCCGCCCGGCCCCAGCTACCTCCGAGTTAAATAGGCCGAATAAATAGATTACAAGTGGTAGGTGAGAGTGAAGCAAAGGAAGAAGACAATCTGAATTTGCTGCGTATAAAGAATGGAAAAGGCAGTGAGAAAAAGCCGGCAGAGTCAAAGTAATGCAGCATTTGCCTGAGGAGGAAAAGGCTGAAAAGTAGCGCTTGCAACAGATGTGCGGGGCAGTAAAGTGTAATTGAAATGCCAGCAGCAATGGTCTTATCTCCCTGCAACAGGAGCCTGCTGCCAGTCTTAACATCAGTTAGATGTCATTTTAGCTAGGTCTGAATCAGCCTGCCACAATCTGCAATCCCCGTTCCTCTGATGCGAGGTGGGAGGAAAAGGGGAGGGATGGTGGAGAGGAATGGCGGGGAGGGCGAGGAGGGTGGCGAGCCTGTAATAGGATTTCAGTAGCACCCAGTTAACTTTCACCACCTAGACTTGCTTGGTAATTTGATATGCCCCATCAATAACATTCATTTACCTCCACGCAGTATTACCGGCGTCATTCATTTGACTTTCATAAAAAACAGATTTGCATATTTCTCTTTCCACATTTCTACTGTGAGCCGGGAAATGATGGTCCACAAATGATGAGCCAAGACTCGGTCATCAGAGGGGCAGAGCCACGGTGGAAAACTGTGTTGTTCTTCCAGATTAGCCACGGCGTTGTTTGGGATTATTTATTTGTTTATTTATTATTTCAAATGCAACCTGGAATGAGCTGCAAAAGCAAACTTATACCCACATTGCAATTTGGATTTCTTAAAAGGCGTACTTTGCGCCTGTTGAAGATTTAGCACAATTCTCTCTATATATAGTTATATGTGCAGATATGTATGTATATGTGTGTATGAGTATGTGTGCGTGTGCGTGTGTGTGTGTGTGTGTGGTTCATAATGGAAAATCTACATTGAAACCTTCATCAGTAAACACAATCCTCTCCATAATGATGGTTCTGATTTTAAAAACATAATGAATGTACAGTACAAAATACCTTTGCTGACTATAGAATGAAATAGCTCACCTTCTGTTGGCACATGAAAGAAAGCTCCAAAATAGTGGGGACCTAATTGTGTCAATTCACTCACTCTAACAAATTGGAAAAAGGTGGCGGCTACCACAATACAAAAGGATTTTGCCATTTAAGGTACACTAGCTTTGTTGGACTTCACTACAAAGAATTCCGGAGTGTGCAACAAGTGAAAAAGCAAATCCAAAATGATGGAATTGGAAGTAATAGTGGAAGATAAACAAATATATTACTAAGTGACAGAAAAAAATACATATTGTATTTCTCCTTCTACAAGTTGTCCTCGTATATAAGTCGAATATATATATATATATATATATATATATATATATATATATATATATATATATATATATATATATATATATACGATTTAACAAGATAGAATTGTTACACTGGACCTGAGGTTCTTGGTGCGATTGAGAACCTTCTCGCCAAAAACTACACTGAGTTGTCTTTCCTGTTTTCTTGCAGAGGGTCATTTTTAACGTGGTCAATTTCTCCAAGACCAAGAGCCTTTACAGAGATGGCATGTCTCCTGTTGTAAAGTCCACCAGCAGGCCAAGATGGTAAGTCACAAATGACTACACTGACACCATCTGCTTTAAGAAAAGCAAGTCTATTCTAGACCTTTAAAAACCCAACCTAACAAAATATGCATTCTTTAACACGCGGTGTTAGTGCTTATACACTCTAACTGATACCTTCAATTACAAAAGTGGTCACCTAAATTACTATGTGATACCTGTACATTGCTTGACAGTATGACGGCTGCCTGATATAATATGATGACTGATGGAAGCAGAAAAGCATCTGCTTAGCAGACTGGTGTATTCAGTGGAGCAAAGAGAGTAGTAGTGTGATGAAGTGTTGCCGTCCAAGAGGAGCCCTGACATCTGTCACCGCTTGATCGAGGGCATCCGCAGAAACACCGGGCATCTGCCACCCTAAGCCATATGTGTCTTCCTAGCCTAGCAACCCAAACCAGTCGTCCTGTCGCATGCCGGTTGCAGTCTAAGATGGAAGCAATAGACTTGATAGCATTGATGGAATACATAAACTGCTCTCTGTGATACAGCACAAGAGATGCGATGCACCTAAGTTGAACAAAACTACAATACCATTTTAATGTTTATTATTTCTCTCAGTCCCGGCTTGTTGGGGCAGTGGTTAAAACGTTCGCCTCACAGTAAAGGGACCTGAGTTCAAATCCACCTCACTTTCCTGTGTCCATGCCTTTGCATGTCCTTGATACTACAGTGTATTTGGTACTACAGTGATCCCTTGTTTTTTGCTGTGAATGGGGATCGGAATTCCCCCACAATAAGGAAAACCTGCAAAAAAAAAAAGTATATATATATATATATATATATATATATATATATATATATATATATATATATATATATATATATATATATATGTGTGTGTGTGTGTGTCTCGCTGGACAAAGCCCAGAAAGAAGCCCGTAAAGGAGTAATCTTGTTACAGTTGCAGATATGGAATTAAAAATAAAAAAATGTGTTGCCCGACTGAGCCAAATTCATACAGGACACGATAAAGACATTACAGATGGAAGCAGCGGTAAGGGGAAAAAGTGGAGCAAAACTGACGCAACTCAACAGAGAAGGTGAACAGAAATTATAAGAAGTGATATTACACAGGCAGGTAGGTATTGGGTGAACCAATAAAGATCAGTCGGCTTTTGCCATCTTCATCCCACCCATCTTTATCTTAAAAAAAAAAAAAAAAAAAAATCAGTACAAGCCAGAGGGGTGAAGCCTTTATCTCCTCGCACAGGTGACTTATGTCCCAGGGTCCCTGCAACATAGGCACCCTGAGGCTACACAGCTTGGCTGGCTTTGGCTAAAATGGGGCATCTCAGAGAGGGACAAATGACAGATTAGTTCTACAGGGCATTTACTACATGTAGAAGAATCTATTCCCGATCCATCCATTCGCACCTTTCTTGACCATTACCTCACTCCCTGACTTCAATTGCCACTGTTGGAGTTGGAGACATCAGAGGGAATGTGACGGTGGAATCCTGGGATTAAATTCAGTGTTGTGTTGAATCACAAAATGAGTCTCTTTGAAATGTGGGACAGATTGTTTTCAGTATAGGTGTATTAAACCACGTAAAGTCTTAACAATGTAGTAGTAACATTGCAGATTTAGAATGGTAGACGCTGCTCTTGACACTGTAGATCAGGCCATCCTTCTAGCAAGGCTCGAAAACCATGTTGGCATCACAGGCACTGCTTTTGGACTTTGACATGCTTCAAGTCCTACCTGTCAGACAGTTACTTCTAAGTTATCTTAGGGGCTTTCTCCTCCTCTCCAACCCCTCTTACTTGCTAAGTGCCCCAAGATTCTATTCTCGGCCCCATTCTTTTCCTCCTGTACATTTTCCTGCTCGGCTCTATTTTCTCCAAGTACAGCATTTACTTCCACAGTTTTGTGAACGATGTCCAAATCTGTTTGCCCTTAAGGGATAGTGTGTAAGATTTAGACTGATTTTCACTATGGCCAGCAGGAGGTGCTGCAGGTGCTGCATTTAACATTCTCCTTAGCTATAACAAACATGGCCGCCTCCGTAGAAGTGCCACCACTCATGTAATATACTTTAATGATAACTAGACCTATGATTATATTTAAAACATACTGATGGTCATTAAGAACACAATAATTTGCAAATTTCTGAAATTTACAATCATTTCATTTATTCCTCTTTAATGAAAAACAGTCCAAATCTTAGACACTGTCCCTTTAACAACCTCCACGCAGGGCTCAATGCAGTCTTTACTTGACTGCTTGAGTGACCTCAAAGCCTGGGTGGAAAGCAATTTCCTCAACCTCAAAGACAGTAAGACAGGAGTCAATACTTTCGGCCACATCCAGGGTCCATAACCAACATCCTGGGATACACTGAAGTGGTTGCCAGCCAATCGCAGGGCACAGAAAAACAACCTTTCACACCCAGTCACATGATTAAGGACAATTTAGAGTGTCCCATACACCTTTCATGCTTGTTTTGGGGAATGTAGGAGGAAGCGGGAGTGCCTTGAGAAAACCCACACAGGCGCAGGGGTAGCATAGAAACTTCACACAGGAATGCTGGAGCCAAACCCTGGGCCTTTGAACTCTACGGCATATTGGACTTGGTCTTGCATACTTGGGTACTCAAAGCGCTTTACACTAACGTCATTTACCTACTGATGACGCAGCATCAGGAGCAGTTGGGGGTTCAGTGTCTTGCTCAAGGACACTTCGTCATGGTCTTGCTGGTCGGGGGATCGAACCCACCGCCTCTCAGCTGGGAGAAGATCACTTTACCACCGAGCCATGCCGAGCCAGGCCGAGCCAAGCTGGAGATATTGGTGCTTATTACACATTGAGAATACTGTCAATTTCCGGATCTCGTTTAATTAACAATCTGCTTATTCCTCACTGGCAGTAGGTGTGAGGAAATAAATAGCTTCAGCGTTGACTGAGCTAGCCAATGAACTGTTTGAGTTGGAGGGGCTTCGCAAATACTGTACTGTAGTGTGAAGTTTTTTTTTTTTTCCTCCTCACCTTTTTTGTTATTTCTCAGGTAGGCAACCGTAAAGCAGGCATGCTTCTAAGAGCTTCACTTTGGTCAGCCAGTGAGACAGTCAGTCACTCTGTCATTCAGTCCGTCTGTCAGGCCAGTTTTGCTTTCCTACCAAAAGTATTCCTGTAAGCGTGTGATGCAACAGACGGGTGAAATTCTATTTGGAGCTGTCTACCTCTCCATCGAGGTACGTGTTTGCAGTAATTGTTCTGTCAATCAGCACAGCTTGCCACTTGTTAAGCCTTGGCAGAGGCTTGAGGGGTGAGCAAGTTGGTGCAGGGTGAAGGAACCAAAAAGAATTCTTTGCTCTTTGAATTGTCCTTCTTGGAGACAGCTGAGACCAATATCACTAAAAGTTTATGTACCTTGTGTTAGTATATATATATATATATATATATATATATATATATATAACATATTTTGAGCTTTCCCATTTTATATTCACAAAATTTAACTCATTTTATTAATACAGGCTTATGGATCATTCTCATCATTCCGATAATTCATATGTGTTAATATTTTCCCATAATTCCATATTTTCACCTCAATATTCCAATATTCATATCCAATGGGAATTTCACATTTTGAGCTTTCCCATTTCACATTCACTTTATATGTTAAAGAATGTTCTCTCCACTGTCATACACTTCCTTTCATGAATTATGTTTGCAATTTGAATACCCAAGATTGCCTTGTGATGTTAAAGGGAGAAGTGGGAAAATGATTTGTATTGAAACAAAGCTGGAGATACTCAAGAATTGTGAAGCTTGCCTAGCCTAGGCTACCTTTACTAGGGAATATGGGCATAACAAATGGCACTCAAAGGTAAATAATTCATTTCTATATTTTTTTTATTTAGGCTGATTTCTGATTACATGTGTATTATATATACGTAGCACTTATTTTTCTATTTTGATACCAATTTTTAATATATATGTGCAATTTTGATGGTTTTACCTGGGGTTCCAAACGCATTAGCTATTTAACATAGGTTTGAACATAGGTTTCCTATAGGTTGAATTCGCCTTACGAAGCCAATGAATATATATTTATATATTGTATGACTCAACTTGAGTGACAGTATTTGATTAATAATATATATGTGTAGAGAGAGAGAGAGAGAGAGAGAGAGAGAGAGAGAGAGATGGGTGCCTATTGAAAAATATAAAATTAATCAAATTATTCAATATATCAAATTATTAATCAAATACTGTCACTCAAGTTGAGTCACACAATTCACCGCAAAAGTTTCATATACATAAACGTATTCTTACTTGAGAACAACTGGCTGCTCTACCCACCACTCTATATTAGGGACTACAGTGACAACATGTCTTTATTACATGATTATGGTCCGCCGAAAACAAAGAAAATATTTCATTGCAAATTCTCCTAAAACAAAAGACGCATTTAATTTATATCAGAATCGGATGTATTTCATAACCAAAACCATAACAAAAGAGTGATGTATGTGAGAATCATGCCTTTTCATCCAATGTGTCAATGTTGATTACTGAGTTCAAATCAAAAACAATCTTATCATATTCGCATTACCAAGTGTAGCCTTTGAAATTGCCTCAACCTGTATGTTCTGTTTTACCAGAGTTTCGAGTTCTAATTCTAATAGATTATTGACAAAAGCGGTAGCCAAAGCAAAATATTGTGACACCGGACAGCAACATGATTTGTTACAATAACTCCTGGCTGTTTTAATTAATATACCCAGTAGCAACTGTATGGATTAATTATTCCCAAAGGAACACGTAATACTTGGAGCATGGCATAAACTTGTGTCCAACAGCTTTAAATCCATGCTCCTTGTCACGAGTGCTAATAACCATTTATTGAGCCGATGATATCTCCACCTACATCCTACAGAACCATTGTGCTTGCTCATCTGGGTGCCGACGTAGTTGGTATGTGACAGTGTTGGGGCCGAGCTTTCCTGTTCTTGAGATAGAGCACTGCGTTTCCGCCCCTCCCCCACCACAGAGCCACTTAGACAATTAACCATGTGGCATGCCTTTTAATAATAGACATTTTAATTGTGGGCAAATGAAGAGTGATGTAAAATACTTAATAGCTTGTGCTAATTAATAGGGGAATTGAGCGCTTGTTAATTAAGGGCAAACAGGACAGGGACCGACTTGGCTAATTTGAGCATGAAAACCGAGACTAACGATTCATTTCCAAACAGATTCGCTTCATAAACACATCAAGTGACCTATTTAGCTGCTCTGGAACATTTGCAGTTGTCTACCTGTAGACTTTTATTCTGACATCGTGACCTTTGACCTTAAGCATGTTTGGTGCCGCATGCACAGTGACTGCCCACTGACACAACACATTAAAATAAATTAACACATTAAAAAATAAATACATAAAAACTTGAATCTTTTGTAATAACAAACATTACTGGTATTGTCTGTCTCTTTAGTACAAACCACTTTTTATGTTTATTTTTTGCAATGAATAAGTCCCGGCTGACATATTTGAATTCAATTTGATGCAATAAATGTTGATATTAAAATTGTTCATTAAATCATTTCCCTCTTTCCTCATGACTCTTTTCCCCATTCTTTAATAAGTACACACCCAAGCTGCCAGTGGACCTGTCAAAGTCCTGCGTGGCAGCAGCCTCCAATGGTGTGTGAATGTGGGTAAACTGTTGTAAAGTGCTTTGAGCACCATAAGGTGTAGCAAGCACTATATAAGTCCATTCCATTGACCACAGATGTGTTGTTACATGGGAGGCCCAGAAAAAACAAATGTCAAGATTACTATTACTTACATGCACAGCCGATTTCCAAGATACTTTAGAAAGACAGAGTACTTAAGTTTTTTTTTTTTTTTTTTAATTCAAGACTCTCCATACTTGAGTTATGTACTAAATGTGTTTTTTAAGTAACTTTGAATGAATTATATAAAAACAAAGAATTGTAACCAAAATAAAATGTAAATTCTTAAATATTTTCATATATTATTTTTATTGCTAGATAGCTCAGTGACGCATTGGTTAGCACGTCCGCCTCCCAGTTAAGTGACTCGAGTTTGAATCCAGCTGTCTCCGGCCTTTCCGTGTGGAGTTTGCATGTTCTCCCTGAGCCCACGCTGGTTCTCTCCAAACACACAACAAAACATGCATGGCAGGTGTATTGGACATAATATATTGTCCTTCGGTGTGAGTGGGTACGTGAATGATTGTTTGTCACTGTGTGCCCTGCGATTGGCTGGCAACCAATTCAACGTATCCACCGCCCACGTCACCTGGGATCGGCAACAGCAAGCCTGCGACCCTTGTGAGCATAAGCACCTCTAGAAAATGGATGGATGGATGGATTTTTAATGTTTGAATTGGAATTGACATTTTTTCTTATTGTTTCTGGTGTAGGCACGCGCTTGTAGCTATCTTGTTTTTTTTGTTTTGTTTTTTAAACTTGTCTAAACCTGTTGATACACTTAACTTATTCACTGCCAGCCCAGTAAAAATGGATCTTTGACATGTATATCCATCAGTGGCAGTGAATTGGTTAAGCAAATGCACTGTCTTGAAGCTGCCAAAACCAATGTATAAATGACTTTGATTTCCTATTCATGTTAACTCCAACATAAAAAAGACAATTAGAGAATGTAAGCAAATCTTTAAAAAAACTTCACCAATCATTCAAACGATCAGCTCATCAGCAAGCTCACTGGAAGCCTGATAACAATCCTGATTATTTGAATCAGCTGCATTGGAATACGGAAATATTCAGAAGATGCAGGAGACCAGCCCTCCAGGACTGGGTTTTAACAGCTCACATAGCTTGACTTTTTAATATAAAATACTCTCTTTAAAAATGTTTAAGCATAAAAAATACCTAATTCATTGTTTTCAGTGATGAAATAACTGGAATGGTGGGTCTCCAAACAAAAGTGGTGAGGGGAATTAGCAAAATATAGATGTGTTAATCTTAACAATCAACAGCTCCCTTTTTCCTAGAAACTCATTTGCAAGGTGCCAGAGGAAGTGACAGAGGATTATGTGGGAGAAATAATAGGACAAAACGTAACAAATAGATTAATAATCTCCTCCATGAGCATCAGGATGGTTTTGCACTAGCTTGTGTGTGTCTGCATGTGTGCGTGTGCGTGTGTGTGTAATGAACAGCATTGTGTAGAAAGGAATAAAAGTGGTGATGGGGTTCTGCGACAGCGACAACTTCCAGCTCTCCATTCAGCCCCCAAATGACTTACCTGGACAGTTTTATGTTTGCCTGGAGGAGAATTAAAAAGGCACTTCATTTCCCCTTTACAGGCCGGGTACGCATGTCAGCGCCGTCCTCTCTGAAAGCGCTCTAATCTAAATGCTTTTGTCGGGGGAGATTTGGTAGATTGCAGAAGGCAGACGAACAAATTGGTTGTGTCATCTTATAATGAACTAGGTGAGGCGTTGCACTTTTCTCTGCAGCCAACAGTCCCCTGATTACTGTACTGTTGTTAGTAAGCGGCCGCTTTTAGTACTAAAGTCTAAAGACCTCATGATCACGTCTCTGATTTCACAACCTGATCCCATGTGCATAAATGTTTTGTGACTATAAAGCCAGTGTGTCCCAGGGCACATTTCCCAGCCTGGACAACACAGATCCTGTACATTACTTTCTTAGCTCTTTATACATATGGTTAGCATTGCTGTCTGATGCCCAGAATAACCAAAAAGACCACTTCAGTTCCAATTCTGGGCTATTGGCTGCTGATGCTTATTTCTTATGGTTACCCCAATGACTTACTGACCCACAACTCCAATTTATGTTATAGGTATTATCAAAATTCCAGGCTTTTAAAAGTTGTATTTGGATGCTCTGCAGGACTGGTATCTATACAGTCTTGTCAGCACAGGACTAGGATATTCCATTTTGCCAAGATAGTAATGACACATCAGGATCAACTACTGTAAATACTGTACAAGGGTGGTTTAAATTTTCAGCATCATGCATAAGAAGTGTTGATGCATATACACTGGGATTGAAGCTAGTGTTCAGCCCTTGACGGGCCTATTTTGAAAAATAACTATTCAAAAACCTATTGTCTCTTTTAGTTTTTCGTGGCTTAACCCTTTTCTGGGCACTTTCACTTTCCGCTGATAATCTAAACAGGCAAAAATGACCTCTATTAGGCAGACATTTTCTATTTTTAATTACTAAATAGGAAAAAAAATTCAGAATATTGGAGGAATTTAGGGGTACATTAGAATTTAGGCAATGGCTATAATGGACAATTTTGGCCGGTTCTGTTTAGACTACTGTCCGAAATCCAATATGGCTTGTATTAAAAAAAAAAAAAAAAATCTCTTACCCTGGACAAACCATGGTAGATGGAGAAATGATATCATTGGCAGTCATATTCAATACAACTTTATTTATAGTTATAAAAAGATAAAAGCAGTAAACAAAATAAAACATGAAAAAAATGCTGAATCAGATGCTGAGTTGAAAGCCAAAGAATAAAAATGTATGGTTTATCGAAGCAGTTTGAAAAATTGACAGCGAGGAGACTGCATAAAGTTTTGCGGGAGGGCATTTCATAGAGAGGGTGCTGTAACGCATCAAGCTCCAGTTGCATTTGGTCCATTGACCTGATGTACTAAGTGGAGGGATTGAGGATTTCAAAAAATTGAGCTCCTCCAGTGTCCTTGTTTTAAAGCCAGCGAGGGGATGCTGTGCTGTTATGAAAAAAGAGGCTTTACTTTAGCCACCCAAGGCTTTAGCATAGTTTTGCCGAACTAATTTAAAGTTCCTATCCAATTTAAAATGCAGGCTACTAAATGGACAAGGGGGCCTAAGTCAACAGAGTTGGATGTGAACAAGGACCACTGGAATCAAATGCCATAACTTCTAAACTCAAGATGTTCAACAGCAAACCTTGTGACAAAATAAAGAACCAACGTAGTTGACAAGATTAGGGACCCAAACATCGAACAAACAACACCCTTAAAGCCAAGTCCTCAGAATTCATTCTGTCAGCGACTCGCCACTTTTTTGGAGGGCATGCGTAGCGATTTGTCTACTCTTATCATCTCTACTAGTTAAAGCAAAGTGCCGTTGGATGTCCTTGTCTGTAAATTCTCAGGAGAGCCTGGGAAATCCATTGACAAAGCAACAAGTTACAGAAGGAACTCGCACTTCTGCACTTTTAGAGAATGATTTATGATGCAGCATTTTGTGTAGCAAGTAGTGAGGACTGAGAAATGCCGTCTGTACTGACCCCGATTGACAGATGTAAATACGCTAGTTGATCCTCAATCCATGTATTTCTTTTTCAAGGCTTTGAGACACAAAGTTGGGCATACCGCCAGCTACTTGCCACTTTTTTTAATGCCCAGCTGTGTCATCATTTCTTGTAGTTCAAGGAAATTGACATTGGATTTCATCTTCCCCGTAAAAAGACAGGAGAGCCTGTTCCAGATCATTCATTCACCTATCAATTTTTCTCTGCTGAGTCACAAAATAGTAGTTGCCGCCAGTCAGCATTCTTTAGCATAATACGCCCTGCTTGATGGTTCCTGGTAGGTACACGAAGACCCTGGATCAGAGGTGGGACTCAGTAGGACCCCGGTGAAACATTTAAGACCTGGGGAACATTTTTTGAATTTGAAAGGGTTCCTGCTCGCCGAAAAGCACAATTTATTGTTACCGAAATGTCCATTTGCACCTGTAAAATGCCCCTTTTGTAAATCTCTCGTTTTAATGTCCACGAAACGTAACAAAAAAAGGTTTAAGCTATAAAAGTAAAAGCCAACAGATCAGACTGCAGTGTGCCAGCTTGTGTATGTGCATTGTATGTTTGCATGTGCACTTGAGAGGTCTTGATTGTGTGCATGGCACATGCAGATGACCTCCAGTGTGATTGCGTGCATCTGTTTGTTCTAACTTGTGTTTGTGTTTGTCAGCATGTTTGTTCACGACACTGTAGGACATCGAGGTGGGATTGCTCTGAATACGAGGAAACAGCTCATCTGAATATAGATGGGTCCCATCTGGAGGCGCTTGGCTTCGGCCCTTCATAATTTCGTAAGCCGTGAAGCATCTGGGGCCTGCTAATGAAAGTAAAGGAACGGGAAGGGCCCTGGGCTACCGCGGGCAGACCCTGGCTGCCAGTGAGGGGGGTCGAATGCATGGTAGAATGAATGAAGGAAAACATGGGCCTAAAGGAAAGGGTGTGTTGAGAATATCACAGGTTTTTAAAGAGCGCTAGATGGCTCCATGGAGAGAGCAGGCAAGGAAGCCAAGTAGGCCATTAGAAAACTGAGCCATAAAACAAAGAAAGTGGTGTCTTTATTGTGGCACATTAAGCGTGATGCTCATGCATAGATGGCTGTACTATAGGCCAGGGTAATGTGCGTCATGATGATGGTGCCACATAGAACAATACAATGAAAAAGAAACCACAACAGGTTTGGGTGAGCCATAAACCATCACCCTTTTTAGAGTGGTTTTAGACACATGTGGGTTATTATTTTTTGCCTGGTCTACAATTCAAAGTTCCGTTTGAGACAACAATATAGCAATACAGTTTGAAATGTCATCACACACCCACCTGAAGAGTCATTAAGTTTTTCTGTAATATATTCAGGTGGCAAAAATGGTATGGCAAATAATGCGATATACTGACATTGCAGTCATTACATGTGCAGGATTCCTCAATGTTTCATGAAGTTCCAACCCAAATGTTTATTTAAATGGATCCTTTAGGCATTTTCAATGATAAACAATTCATACTTGTCTTTAGTTGATTACTAAAATATATTTTACATACAATTATTATTTTCATGAACACATTTTGCCACTTGCTCTAACTGAAAATAACATTTTAAGTGCTCAGGTAACAACCAATCATGTGTCACCTGCTTTTTATCAACTACTACTATTTATCAAATATTGATTTCAGGTATTGCATTAAAAAACTATCCATACATCCATCCATTTTCTAGAGCCGCTTATGCCCACAGGGGTCACAGGCTTGCTGGTGCCCATCTCAGCTGGCTTCGGACAGTAGGCGGGGGACACTTTGAACTGGTTGCTAGCCAAATGCAGGGCGACTGAAATACTAATTTATGGAAAAGCAAGGTTGAAAGCTAAGACCTTTACTGTTCAGTAAAGGTAAATAAGTGTTTTCTTTCTTTCAAACGCCAGCTGTATGGAAGCCACAGTTTCATAATAATCAGCAAACTCCTTATGAAATTATTCCAACAGTTGAGACCATTTGATTGTGCTGCCTTCTTCCAAGATGGCTAGCCTCATACTCAAGCTCTGTCAAGCTTATGGTATTAAGGAGAAAATCATTTTTTCTTAAATATGTGAATCTGTTGCAGCATAAAAAGATGATTTTCACCTATGCGCCCCTCATTTCTCACCTTGCTTTCGCTGCATGGATACAATAAAACTGTTGGGACTTTCATCTTCCAAGAGGCTTGAGTGAAGGAAAATGTTTGATTTCCTTCCACCATATTGTCAGTTTTATCCATGCTGTGTTTAATGGCACTCGATCCACCCTGAGCTTGGGACTTTATGCTTTAACTCGTAAAATTCCCACCGCTTGCTTCATAGCCTCTTGCCTTCCCTGCAATAATGCGGACGACCCTGAGCGATGCACTGTCCACAGTGACTGTTGCTCTTGCTTTGCTGTGGGAATGGAAAGCCACAGGCCCTTTTTTCTTAAACTTTATTATTATAGGTCCTTTATTCCTCCCTGCACCTAATTTCCCAGTGGAAATGAAATGAAAAAGCAATTGGCTCTTCTTTTTATTACTGTCATCTTTGTTTGCTGGCCCATAGAGTGAAATTGCCGGATCTCTTCAGAGTTACACTTTTACCCTCACCAGACTGAACTCACTAGAAAGGAAAAAAAAAAACGATAATGGGAAAAAAAAAATGTCAAAATGACAATGCATTAAAATAACTTCATGTAAACACCAACTCACCCATTGTTCCGGATGGTATGAGTCTGTCTGCCTGATTGGTTGGCGTGTGTCACTGTCTGCCAATACCGTGATGGCACAGGAGGAAGTAGAAGAGTTGGTTTTTGTTGGTTGGTTGGTTGTTTTTTTTATCAATTTTTATGCATTTACATATTAACTATTGTTATTGTCACGTGACTCAAATTGCCATTGTGCCTTGTCTTGTCTCCTTCACTTGAGGAGAGGTCGCTGGCAAGGACATTTCGCTGAAATTTTTGTTGACAAAAGCAACACTAGGAGGGAGGAGGGGTGAAAGGTGAGAAAGGGGAGTTTAAAAATTTAAGGTTACAGGTTGAAAAAAGAGCAGAAAGGGGATCTCCCCTGTGGTTCCACCCATGCCCCACAGACTTTTGCTGATGGTGGATCATGCTCCTCAGACCCCGAAATCATTTATTAGGTAATGACTACATCCAGATGACAAAGCAACTCAAGGATCCGCAGGTTACTAGCTGTGCCTTATGATGGCTTCCAGTGAGTATTTATAGCTGTTTATATTGTGGGTTCTGTGACCAACCAGAAGCTGTAACTTTCCTTACGAATTAATTTTGATTGATGAGGCATGGAGCTGTTCGGATCATTAATCATTAATTAATTCAAGTCCCGATCATCATTGATACAGTGAATATATTAACCAAGTATACTTAGTCCTGTTCAAATGTCAGACATTTTTGAGATGAAAAAATTAGATCAAGACAAAAAAAAAATCTAAACCTTTTACACCGTTAATGTGACCTGTAAAACTCAATTATATTTGGGATATATTTGTTTTTTCCTGAGAAGAAAAATGAAAACAGCTGAAACTTGGGTTATGTCCGACCTTATTCGTAACCAGAACATTCATAAACCTAGGTTATGTTTTACATTAAAATTATGGAAATAATAATTGACAATAATGGAAATACAATTAATTGGTGCCCCCAACTGTGTGATTAAGAAAAAAAAAACTCTTTAAGCTCTTGACTTTCATTTCAGAGCAGCTCAGAAAACATTTCAATCAAAGTGTATAAAAATAAGAGCTTAGTAGACGATGTGCAGTGTTGCTTTGGACATGCTCAATTGACACGCTAGCTAGTGCGTCTCTCTGAAGCTGTCAACAAACAATTCATAATCACTCAGCTCCAGCATCCCTTCCTTCACCAATGAATTATATGTGTTGATAAAGTGATCATTAAACACAATGATGTGACCCTCCAGCATGTAACAGAAGCCAGAAAGAAGTCGGGTGAATGCAGGTGACTGTTGACACCAAGCGGTACTGCTGAAGATCCGGGTCACAACTTTAAAAGGAAGCTTGAGATCCCAGCAGCTTGTTTGTTTTGGGCTGGATGGCATCACAGAGAGCAATCGCCATGTGCCACTTGAGACTCTAAAAACACTATTCCGTGACGTCCCCTTTCATGAACTGGTCCGTCGCAGTTTAAGCTCCTCAAATCAAGCTCCTCATCAGCCACAAGGAAGGCCAACTCGTCCCTCAGAAGGTGCCTTTGGGAAAACAGTGGGGGGCTTTCACCCAGATCTCCAAGAAGATGTTAAGGTCACTGCTCATGGCTCCAGAACCCACTTTGCACGCTCCATGTGCACAGCAGCTGTAGGATACTAAGAAATCAACAGCAATGGCCCAGTTCAGCCACCTCAGCTCATCCAAGCCATGACGTCTGTTGCCAGCCGAGACCTCATGGACTGGTGGAGGTGGGATAGCATTGGAGCTGCGTGTGAGCCCAGGTGTGGCGGATGTAGATGTAGAAATTGCCAGCCCAGAGGGAAGGGGATGACCATCGCTGAAGAGCAGGAGCTGGAGCAAATAAAGAGCGTATTGACCTACGTCAGTGGAGACCAGCACAGCGAGAAACCGCACTGGCATGTAAAGTATCCCTGGGTGGAGGATCCAGTAACATTGCCCAACAACAGGAAAGCTGTCGAAGCAACATTTATGAGGACAGAGAAGCAGTTGGCAAATGAGCCAAAATGGAGGGCAGCCTACAAGGCGCAAGTCCATGAGATGGTTGAACGGAACGCTGCTGTCAGACTGCCCAAAGAAGATTCGGTCAAATGGATTGGATCCGTGTGGTACATCAGCCACTTGATTACTCCAAACCCCCTCACTGTAACTACACC
Organism: Hippichthys cyanospilos; assembly: GCF_059441005.1. Classification (NCBI taxonomy): domain Eukaryota; kingdom Metazoa; phylum Chordata; class Actinopteri; order Syngnathiformes; family Syngnathidae; genus Hippichthys; species Hippichthys cyanospilos. The sequence continues at coordinate 20,173,015 of NC_142378.1, forward strand.
AGTCCGCCTCATCTGGAACAGTAGTCAGAAATTCAAGGACGAGTGCCTGAACGATCTCTTCCTCAAAGGTCCAGACGTTCTCAATGATATCCGTGCTGTCCTCATCCGGGTCCAGCAATGTGTCTTCGCTGCACTTGGGGACATCAAGAAAATGTACAACTACATAAGGCTTGAGGACCAGGAGGTGCATCTTTATCGCTTTCTGTGGAGAGAGTCTGAGCAGGAAGACATCAAGCAGTATGCGATCAGAAGGGTTCACATCGGGTATAAACCAGCAGACTGTATCGCACAAGTTGCCATGCGAGAGACAGCCAACCTGCCAATGTTCCACCATATCACGGAAGAGCATCGCGTGCTGGAACAAGAAGCTTATGTAGATGACATCTTGACCTCCCATGATGACCTGCGCCAGCTCAAGCAAATAACAGTCAATGTTGAGCATGTCCTGGAATCCGGTGGATTTTACATGAAGCCGTGGGTCTACTCAGGCCAGAGGGGGAGATCAGAATCCAGTGACTTAAGGAAGAAAGAACCCTCAGTGATGGTCTTCCCAAACCAACTCTCAGAGGACAACAGTAAAGCTCTTGGCCTTGGATACGATCCAGAGAGCAACAAGCTTCACTTCACTACTGGTTGTAAACTTTTCCAAGAAGAAAAAGAAAATAAGACTGGGAGAAAACCTGCCAAGAGAGGAAGTCAGAGTACTAGTGCCAAAACCACTCACCCAAACAGAGCTCTTCAGTCAAGTCTCTGGGCTGTACGACACTCTTGGTCTTGCGACACGTCAAGCAGAAGGGGGCTATCCTGGTGAGAAGAGCCTTCCAGTAAGCAAAAATCAACTACAGTCCATCAGAGGACATATGGGATGCACCTTTGTCTGAGGGCCTCCGGAAAGATGCCATCTGCCTCCTTGAGGACTATTCTGAGCTTGGTTAGTTGAGATTCCCCAGAGCCTTGACACCACCTGAACCTGGTGCCAAGCCTTGCGGTATCACCTTCTCTGATGCTATCAAACGCTCCTACATCACCGTATTGTACCTCCAGTGGGAGCTACAAGATGACGTAACCGTACAACTGGTCGAAGCCAAAGCCAAGCTGACACCATTAGACCACAAGGGGGACGCTGTCAAGGCTGAGCTATGCGGGGCAATGTATGCGGCTCTTCAAAAGAAGCACTTCCAGCCACCCACTCAAGGTTTGGTCAGACCCTGGGACCAACTCCATTTGTGTGAAGTCTTTACTGGACGATTTGTACAGCTTCTTGAGCAGCCAAGATACATCAAGCCTGGGGGAGTATGCAAAGACAAACTGGACTTGGAAAGTGCTCCCTGCCGATTCACCACATTGAAATGGGGCTGCCGAAGCTGCCGCAAGGGTCGCCAAGAGAGCTCTTCAAAGTATGAGCAAGTCGACAACGTTACCTTCAGGGAGTTCCTCACAGCCCTCCACGTGGCAGGTAACCTGGCAAACGAGCGGCCCATTGATGCAAGAGTGCAGAGTCAGGAAGATTGCGTTCACATTGTGATGCCAAACTCACTCCTGCTATGCGGCGCGTCTTGCAGTGGTGACGTCAAACTTTTGACTTTAATAACTACCCTACAATCAACTACGGGAAATCCAGACTCAAGTGAATGAGTTCTGGAAAGCATGGTGCCAGCTGACAGGCCCAAACCTTTTTGTGATGTCAAAACGGCACACGACAGAATGAAATGTGTCTGTTGGCGATGTTGTTTGGCTTTGCAATCAGAATGCTTTGCAAAGGCAGTTTAGTCGTTACTGTAGCTCCTGACTTAAAGGGTCTCGATAGGGATTGTTGAGGTTCTATTCACCCCAGGCAACGGTGTTTCAGTTCAACCTCAGCATCCAGCAGTCCCCTCCTCAGGTGTTAGTGACCGGAAGGAAAGGTTTTATGGTGTGAGATTACGCCGGGTTGTCAGGCGGCTTGTTGTTCTTTTGCCTGTAGCGGAGCAGTGCCCCTTGCCTTTGTTTGGCTTTTCAATTTGCAAGCTTTCTGCCTAAGTACAGAAAGCTTGAGTGGGAGGTGTCGCGGCGAACGCCCCTTTCTTGTCAGCTGTTATGTGAGCGCGAGCCAAGCACATTAATTACTCACCTGCGTGTAATCAAGGAAAACAAAAGGACACTCATTCCGTAGTCGTTGCGAGTACTGAGTCCGTGATGCTTTGCGACACCGGAAGTAACGGGCGTGTATGGACCCAACAGACACTGAAAACAAAGTAACAAATGAGGAGGAAGTTTAATAACAAAAAAGGAGCACGTAACACGCGACTGGTATTAGAGAATAAATAAAATCAAAACGCGTGACGCGAGAAGTAAAAAAAATAAAAGGCGCTCGAGGGGAGAAAAAGTAACGACAAAAGGAAGCGCGGAAAATACTCACGTGGCAAAGTAGTAACTGAGGGAAACAACTAGGAGACGGACAAATAAATACGATAAGTACAAAATCGGGATACTCTGAAAAACTCGGGACGTAAGAGACGCTGACACAACGGAGGTTCAGAGAATAATCCGACGACGCCGCCCTGCTCCAGCTGCGCTAAATGAATGGGTGATGAATTGAGAACAGGTGCGCAGCCGGTGGTTCCACTCCTTACTCAGACAGGCCTGTCTTGCAATAAGATAAAGCCCCACGAGGGGGAGACGTGACAGGTAATGACAGTTGGCAATAGATGCCATCGCAGCGTGAAATAAAGTTGGGCATTAACATTAAATGGTACATAGAGCTGTGCAGACTGAACCAAAAACAAGAACTGAGCAGACAGCCGATAAGCTCCCGTTTATTCCTCTGCGTTGCGAATGCGGGACACTTGTTGCGATGACAGAACGAGAAACAGGGGGAGAAACCTCGCCTGTGTAGTGTGTGTGGGAGATTAAGTGTCTTTGCTGGCCTCAAAAATCTTAATGCAGTGAGTTGTAAGGAAATCCCGCTGTGTAGTAGTTGAGTGTTCATTAGTGATGGTTTTGCATTGTTGGGTAATTTGCTTCATCTCGCAGTTGAAATGGCCCAACTTAATATGTTTGAATCATGGATACCCGTGTGCTAAATCATTGGGTGCTTGCATTAATTGTGTTTAGTAGTCTGCTGAAATTGATAATGCCTCCTGTGGTAAAAATGTTTTAATATTTTCCTGCATTTACATAACAATTCATTTAAAAGTAGTTTGTCTTAAAGGTAAAACATATTGTCTATTTTCAAACATGTGTTGAGTACTTTGATAATGTAGTAATGTGAGTAATGTGTACCTGCTTTTTACAAAGAATTAGAAAAATAGTTAAACGGCAGGTTGAATATGGCCAATATGTAGACAAGACGGCCATACGACCATTACTTTCGGTTAATCAGAGATAAAGACAAGAAAGATATAATTATAAACTGCACTATGTACGCGACATATGAAAAGCTGTCCACTTGGCGAAATAGGACCAGTAATTTGTCAAACTGGGGTCATAGTAACGTGAAGTTAGCTAAAAGAATACATGCGGAGGATTGCGCTGTCTTGCTAAAGGGTGGCACTTAGATATCAAGAGGTTAGAAGATTCTTTACCAGATCTGCTGCCACTTTCTACAGTGGATTCACCAGCATTTGGAAACCTTGTCAGCAAGACCCCTGTTGCAAATAGGAATAATGACAAGGTAAGCTAATGTGGATTTTCATTGTGAAATTGCTGTTAATACTAGTCTAAAAATAGTTCTGGTCAAGATGAAGCATACATAACATGTTAGACAGTAGGCCTACATTAAACACCTTAACGCTGATGTAGGCTAGCAGCTAACGTTGTGAAATGCACTAACTGTTTTTGCCCACAGCATAAAGAATGCATCACAATGCTGTGAAGCTAAATTATAAAGGGGTTAAAATCCCCCCAGAATGTTTTGTAGCTTGTCTTTAAAGGTTTGCAATGCAATGCAGATTAAACAATTTGTACTGGTTTTAGGCTTAAGCCAACCTTACATTTCAAATACAGTAATATGGTAATGTAGGTAATTACGTTGAAACGACAGTAATAAGTAATAAATAATGCATTACAGTTTTGAAGTAAGTTGCATTGGGTACTGGTTGCTATGGATCTTTGAATGCTGAATGTGCCAAAACTTTAAACATGTTTTCTCAGAACTAGGGACTTTAAACTAGTTAACACTCAAACTGTTGTAAATGTATACAATTTTAAGGTACCGCCATGTTATTAAATTTTGAAGGGAATTAGACCATCAAAATCTCCCAAATAAGTAAAAATGTGCTATTTTAAATGAAATAAAACTGTTGTTTACTGCTCATTAACGTTACAGAAGGTGAGGAAAAAAAAGAGTAGTGCCTACCTAACATAATAATAGAGGGAAATTCTGATTTATTGGTTTATTATTACTACTACTGTTATTATTGTTTCATTGTCTTTTGTAATGCATAGTTAAATTTTTTTACAAAATAAACTGATCCAGGGAAACATGACCTTTTGTGTCTAAAAAAAATGTTAAAACATGTAGGATGTCACATAACATTATAAAAGAACAATTTCTCTGCAGGCCATTTTGCTGCACATGTAGTCCGATCCTTCTTGTATTTTCTTTGTGATTTCCTCAGTAATGAACACAATTACAGAAGGCTACCACACTTGCGTTAGTTTGCTTTGAGTGTAAACCTTGGACATTGGAGTTGCACTATGCAATGACAGTAGAGGAGCCTTTTCATTGTTTTGTTCTGAAATGAAAAAAAAATAAAAATCTGTGTTTGTATCTGTTTGCTGCAGTTTCCTTGCTTCCTTCACTGTTTTTTCAATTAAAATTCATCTTTACTACTGCCAACAGACACATGCCAAGGAATAAATAATTGAGGCCCGCATTTGCCATTCCAGTTGTTTGCTCGGGTGTCCCATTCTGACTGATGCCGTGGATTTGGCAGTTCGCTGCTGTACTATTTGGAAGTAAAAACTGATTGGATTGTTACTAAGTGCTACCATTTTTCAACATTCTGACATTTCCTTTTTGTCCATGAGCTCCGTCCAGTATATAGGCAATAAAATTTGTACTGAGTAAAGTAATAGCTCACCCATCCCAATTGTGCTGCTCATTTTGTTCTTATCGCATAGCGTACACTAATTCCCAAAATATAGGATGCACTTTTTTCCTAAAAATGAATGCCAAAAATATGGCTGCATCCTATAAACCACATGTGTCAAACTCAAGGCCCGGAGGCCAAATCTGGCCCGCCATGTCATTTTATGTGGCCCGCGAAAGCAAATCATGTAAGTTTCCATGACCCTTGCTAAACTCTAGCTTGTCGTGTATAATGAAAAATAAAGTGGAGATTTTTTGGTTTGTTCTGTTAGAGTAATATAAAAGATAAATGAACAAACTAGAATGCTTTAGTTCTGATTTCAAAACAACTAAGCCATCAATGTGTTGTGTACAGTAATAATACTATGAGATCATTTAAAATTGACTGGGTTTCCCAAACATATCGGCCCAATGAAGGAAGTTCTCGCTACAAAATGGCCCGCGACAAAAATGAGTTTGACACCCCTGCTATAAACAGTAAACATAAACCGGGTTATGATGTACAGATGTGCATTTCAAGAATGGACATATTCTAACGTAGCCTATGCTAATTACGGCAATGGGACGAGATAGACAAGAGGCAATCAGTTGGCTGGTAGCAGCCAGGAGAAATAACCAACAGCAAAATGCAATACTAATCTTAATGTCATTTTAAACAAGTGGAAGTGCATAGAATACAGTATATTATGTTGACAAGGTTGGGGTTTACGTACCCGTTACCACTGTGCCATGAATCATTGCCTTTTGTCCAAGAAAATTCCAGAAATTAATGACGGGTTGGGCATCTACAGGAAATGTGATTGGCAGCCAATTACAATATGCGTCGCTACAACTTCTGGGTGGGAGTAGATTACAACTCCTACCCTCGTTGGTCCATAGTCATGCCAGGAGTCAATCACGTGTCTTTTTATGAAACAAAAAAAACAAATAAATAAAATCTGCGATGCAAAAAGGGCACCATAGGGAAGGCGCCAAGGACTATAAAACTAGTTCTAATAGATGGCATGTAACAAAACGGCACATGATTGTCATTATTCAAGCGCATTGTTTGAAACGCATGCATTATGAATGCCTTGATCTTTAACAACATGCAGTAACCTTCATTAACAAGCAGTGTTGGCCTCTGCAGTATCTCTCTGCCTATCTCATCTGACTCCAGTGAGCAGACAGCACAACACAACAGCGATTGTCCCCGGGACCTTCACACGTGTAATTATAAACGAGCAGGATAATTAAGGAGGCAAAGAGAAAGACAGATCTTGTCATTTACCGAACAATGCCGTCCAATCTACTCATGTGTGTTCCACTTCCTCAATTATCAGCTGTCATATCTGCGCAATCAGGCACAAAGCTCCTTGCTTCGTTTGAGGGCCATGAATGTCAACATGAGGGAGGACTGTGAGTGATGGAGTTAAGATCAACAAGTTGAATGTGCATGAAGCCGATGCATGTCAGTGTTTGATCTCACCTCATGCTAATCAATCAGTGACCTAGCAGTCTCTTTATTTGTGTTGGTAATAGGAAATGTATGAGCAACACTGAATTTAATTTATTATGAGATGTATGAGCAACACTGAATTTAATTTATTAGATCGGCATAACCAGGTAGCAGTAAGAGTCTACCTTAAAATCATTACCGAATATGAATTAGAGGTCCCAGAAAAAATAAATGGCAGACATCTCCAAAGGGGAGAACAACCAAGCCAATACCATAGGGGACTTCCAGATCCAGAATCTCAAACTGCTGGTAGCCAGCCAGCCTGACATTGTGGAGGGTAAATTCCAATAGCAGCAATTGTTCATTGTCAATTTGCTTTTAATCTCAAATTCAAATGGAATTGAATGTTTTGGAACTTAACTCACATTCATTTACTCATGAATACACTTCCAGTTTTTTCCACATATATGTGTATCCGTGTTTGAATAATATTGATTGGAATGTGAAATAAGTAATATGTCATTTACAAGGCTTAAAGTGATTATATATACCTCTAATTTCATATAGTATGCATCTGTTGTAGAGTTTGCACAGAACATCGCAAATGTGCACTTTCGTCAAGCGTCGCCTAATTGCCTTTTTGTTGTCAATAGCACGGCTGTGTGGATCATTTTTTCAGCAGACAATGATGCATTATGAAAATGAAGACTTTTTGATTCGTCTCCGTCTGCCCTGAGACCAGGGATGCCTAAGTCCGATCCTCGAGAGCCCCTATCCAGCCTGAATTCCATGTAACCTTCATCCGCTACAGAATATTACTGACTCTTGTGAACTAATCTTTCATTGCTAACGGAAGAATGCCATCTAGATAGGTTTTATAATGGAGTTCTGCACGAATGTAACCTGCTTTTAGTGATGCAATGTTGTGCTATCCTTACACCACAAACTACTGAAGCTAAAACAGACTCCACACTCATTTTCAAACCTGATTCATTTATACTTTCTGTGACATACAATTGACTAAATTCTTAATGAATAATTGATCAATTACTATGATCAACCCTGCATCATATTTTTATCCAGGTACATCAAAGTCTGCCCATTAAATGTGCTATGACATAAATAAGTCAAAAGGCGGAACCGTAAGCTTCTAAAGTAAAGGTCTACTTTGCAATAGAATAGAAAAAAAAATGCATTTGATTCAGTGTAAATTGGAATTTCCTATGTTTTCCGAATGTGAAACTTGCACTTTTAAATGACATGTATGAAACACTTCAGCCACTGACTACTCTAGACGGGATTTGCTTAAAACAGCTCTCTCCATCCTTTCTAAGGTTGTTTCCCATCTCTAGGGCCCCCTCCACATGGGTAGTGAAGACCATTATAGCACATTTAAGTGTGTGTGTGTGTGTGTGTGTGTGGGGGGGGGGGGGGGGGGGGGGTCATCCCCTGCTTCAAAATGATAAAAGGTTTTTAGAGAATGTGTACAGGTGGGACAAGAAACCCTCATCTCAGAACTCATTTGGAAGAGCAGATTAATGCATTCAAGGGGTCTGCTGAAGTCAAAACACTCTCAAGTAGGGTTATAACGCACATAGATTTTACAATTTAAGTAATGGCAACAGCATTCACCATTAAACATTGCTATTGAAGTAAGGTGTGCAATATCCTAACATCTTGATAAACACCATAAACATCGGTGAGTCATACTCTGTCAAGCCACGAAACTAAATTCGACTGACGTTGACTATTACAAAAAAAGTTACACCAGGCGATTTAGAACAATGCATCTACCACTGCAACATAACCGAAAAAATGACAATTACAATATAACTTACTGTACTGCATTACACACAAAACATGGCATGATTGCCATGGAACGAGGTGGATGGCCACAAATTAGAAGACAAGGATATGAATAAGGAGAGTAAGATGAAAAGAGCCAGAACAAGGACAGCATGTGGATATTTTGAGAGCATGTTGGAAACAACTGGTCCCCCCATCCATTCACTGATACCCGTTTATTAAGGTAGCAGAGACTTTTGATGTGTTACTGCAACTTTATAGCCACAGGCACATATTAAATAACAAATACAGCAAAATATGATTGTACAACACACTATCCACATACTGTACTATTTTAACCCCCATTAGTTAAATTCTTCACGAACCGGGCCTTATTATCACCCAACTTGGGCTGACTTTTAAAGGCTCATAACATTGTCAAATATAACACTTCAAAACACTTCAAAATGTTCAGTGGCATCAGCCATATCCATACATCCATATAACATACGTATATATATATATATATATATATATATATATATATATATATATATATATATATATATATATATATATATATATATATATATATATATGAAGACATGTTCCAAGGCTGATTTATACATTCAATTTGTGAGAAAAAAAAAAAAAAAGGAAACGTTAACAACCAATGCTGCATATTTCACAGACTGAAATATACAGATATTATATTAACACCTTAAAACACCTTGTTGCAACATGCAATTGTAAAGGATTCATGCAAAAATCGGAGGATATACATGATAAAACATTGGGTTTTCAATTTTAATGGCAGTAAATGAGCCCGACATGGGCTAAATTTGATATTGCCGGGTTTACCTCTGAGGTTCCACTTGAATAAATTTGCAGTTACAGTTGTTTTCCCTTTTAACAGCACAAACTTGAGACAGATTTGATTTTTTGGGCTTGCCATGTTTGAGCAGTTTACAACTTTGACCTAATTGAAATAAATGCAAATTCACTTTCAAGGCACCTCTCCAGCCGAATGTTTTGAATGTCTAAAACCGCTGTCAGTCTGTTGGATGTGGGCATATATTTTTGTTTATACGAAGCTTTCACTTGTTTTGGCAACATCCCAGCTTTCCTGGCCAGAGCAGCAGCTGGCAGACAGAAATGGCCCACTCATCAATCCACTTTCTCACCAGGGTTCTCCAGGGTTTAAGGGGGGGTGGTCAAAGATCAAGTGAAGGCATCTGATCGAAAGGAAAAACTTGGCAAATGAACTGTGCTTGTTTGAGTAAAGGCCTTCAGATCTGCCTTCTAAAGATGTGTTTTGTTTTTTGTTTTTTTTTTGTTTGTTTTTTTGGGCTTGGCAAGGTAGACCTTTCTGCTAGAAAGACACTGTTTGGCAATTGCAGCTGACAAGCAAAAACACAACAATCTGACTGGCTTGCAAAGTGCAGCCCTGAATCTTCTCTAAATTATTAAGCAGTGGAAAATACTGTATGTCACCCTGCTGAACTGGCTGTTTTGAGATAAGACAGTGATCTCACTGAATATATATATATATATATATATATATATATATATATATATATATATATATATATATATATATATATATATATATATATATATATATATATATATATATATATATTTAAAATATATATAAAATGATTTTGATATTTTTTGTTGGAATGACCTCAAATTTTCCCAGCTTGTGTTGAAACGTTTTATATTTTTGCGTGTTACGTTTGGCAGTTCTATTTTTCAGGTTAAGAAATGCCGTTCACTTCAAAAGAAAAGGCATTTTGCGTGTTAGTGTATGCTGCGACTCTGTCACCAAAGACAGTGCAACGTGCCTTCTTCACAACTTTTGCAAAGAAGACACCAATTACAAAACAAATGGCACCATAAAAAGGCGTAAAACAAACAAAAATGTGTACTTTTCATTGTAAATTTAACCAATAAAACTTATGACCTTCAACATAAAGTTTATTTAGTTTCATTAAGATCCATCAAGCAGTTTCCGAAATTGGGGCATTTAGAATGGGGTCAACCATTTTGGAATACCCTGCATATGTTTATTTAAATGTGTTTTCACAAAGTGTTGAATGACCACAGGAAAGTTAATTCTAACAGTGAAGAGCATCATCTGACATTTTAAACTCTAAGGATATCTGAGACCTTATCATACGAAATTGGCTAAAACTGGTTCTTTGGCCTCAGCCCCAGAAAAATATTGCTATTAAGCTTACAATGTCAGTGGACCCCCGGGGTACGACATCCCCAAGTTTTTTTCAGCTTACGACCTGACCGGCTATGTTTTTTCGTCACCTCTATACGGTATTTTTCCCGGTTTACGACAAACACAACTGTCATGATCAAGGGGTTTGCTATATTTGTTTGGTCTGTCTCCATCTGAAGGCGTTTTTAGGTAATTGCTCTTATTTTCTTGTCCTGTTAAACTGCCTGCGCTGCAACACGTCACTTAGATGCTGGTTTGCTATTGGTCTGTGTCATGACTCCCTAAGATACTGGTCTGCTATTGGTTGGCGTCACTGTCAAAATGGCAGCATGCTAAGGACTGGATCCTGTCTGAGTGCTTAAAATAACTATTTATTGTGTATTTTACTGCTTAAATCAAACTTGAATGGGTGAGCCATGGGTCCCAAGTTTGCTAGTGATGTTAAAGAGAGAAGCATGACGCTTATTTATTTGGAAAGGAACCTGGACCATCAAGAAATATGATGAAGGCTAAGCTAGCCTAGCCTAGCTAGGCTACCCTCACTAGGGAATATGGCCATAACAAGCTCGTCACATCAAGGTAAATAAATCCTTTCTATATTTTTTTATTCATGGTGTTTTTTGTTTGGATACATGTATATTATATATACGTAGCATTTACTATACGATTTTGATACAATTTTAAATATGTATATACAATTTTTATTTTTTACTTGGGATTTTACTTGCATTAGCAAATTAATATAGATTTTGACTGCCCGCCATACGGCAAATTCACGTTACGATCCCAACTGCGGAACAGATTAGTATCGTAAACAGTGGGCCTACTGTGATTCCTTGAGGCATCGTCTGCCTGTTTCCTTTTTTTACTGACGTTACTACGTGTGTGTGTGTTTTTAATGTCAAATGGATAGTTGTGATTATTTTATATTCTACATCATTCAAGAAACATTGATCGTCAGCCACATAAGTCAAGTTTTGACGCACACTGGTGCATATTTAGATTGGCTGTATTCATACTTACAATAATTACCGTAGTGGGATGAGCAAGAGAGCATATGTCAGTTGGCTGGTAGCAGCAAGTGCCAGTTGCAGCTAACAGCATCTCGTGTTAGTTACTGCAGAACTAACAAAAATAAATTTGATAGTAGCTATGGCTTACATTGTACATAGTCGCATAGTAACATATAGTACCACTTCGGGCTGTCACTTCTGATATTTGTGTTGTTAGCATCAGCAAGGCGTTCTCTGCTGGCCAACCTTTTTTTTTTTTTTTTTTTAAGTTTTGAAAGCATCACTTATAAAAACGTTTTAACTGCTGATGCGGGTTTATTGACAATTAAATGCTTCGGAAAATAGCTTGTGTAGTCCAGTATTGCGGACGTGTGCACATGAGGGGTATTTATTCGAGAGTATGACATCACAGAAGGCGTACGAATGAAAGTCACAGACCGACACTGGTTAGCATGTTGTTAGCACTTTAGCAGTGACATCACACAGGAAGCACTTTGCATAACCCCAATCTACACTTAAGTAAATTTACATGCTCAAAATAATCCAAATAAATATTATTGCTCCTTTGGACGTAAATTTTTCCTGGATTACTGGAAATGTAAATAAAAATTTACAAATTAAACGTCCTAAAAACGTGTCTCTCTCTGCACTCATCACCAACACACCAGCAACATATCAAGGCAAACAAGTGGACTGTATTCATATTGTCAACTGCTACAACTAATATGATTAATTTAAAGTGTTTAAGAGCATTTTTTTTGTACGGTTCTTTACATGATATGTTTAGATTATTATGCACTGACGTAATTCTAATATGGATTTGCTCCCATTTTTGATGCATTTTGACATAATTCTAATATGGATTTGCCACAATTTTTGATGCATTTTTTTTAGAGTTTAATCATATTTATTTACAGGTTTTAGGAGCATTTTGGGGGGTTTGGAACATATTCATACATACTTTGACATACTTTTTGTCTGTAAAAGCGGCTCTACTTATGAAAGAGTTATGTTATGAAATTACTTCAGTACTAATTAATTTTGTTAGTAGAAGTACCACTGTATTAGACGTCAGTGAGCTACAAAATCATTCAAGCAACATGGTAAATGGTAAATGGACTTTCACTTATACAGCACTTTTCTACCATGGGTACTCCAAGCGCTTTACACTAGCTAGTCATTTACCTACTGATGACGCAGCATCAGGAGCAACTGGGGGTTCAGTGTCTTGCTCAAGGACACTTCGACATGGTCTTGATGGTCGGGGGATCGAAACCACAGCCTCTTAGCTGGGAGACGATCACCGAGCCATGCCGCCCCCATGTTGTTCTACATGAGATTGTAGGGTGAATGGTGCAGCTTTGCTGTTAGTCAATCTGTCTGAATTTGTTCATTTTTGGATCACTCCAGCAATCAGCGTCTTTGTGCTGGTGAATAAGTTACACTTCTGATAATTCTCACCAAGCGCTGGTGAGAAAAGATGGAGGGAAGTCATGCAAATTGCTAAGCTAATTTAAGATTGATGTGGCAGAATTGTTAACACAAGTGTGAGGTGCTTGTGTGATCAACTCCTTTTTCCACAGACATCTGGTTGAAACCGTGTTAAAGCGGAGAACAGCAAAATAGCAGGCAATTTAATGAATGTTTAGTCTCTGTAAAAGATTATTAATGCTCACTAACCAGAAAGTAAGTATAGCAAGTTCGACAAGTGTCAGCGAGGAGTTGCCACCCATAGTTTTAAAAGTATGTTAATCTCCTACAAAATATTTACAATATCAGTAATTATGTTTGTTTCTTTTCATAGTCCTGAGTGGTGACAGTAATTGTATTTCATCTCCATAAATCTAAGTTTTAACAAACACAATTTGAACTAAAAAAAAAGTTACCATGATTTTTTTTTTTTTTCTTAGATGGCGACACACACGGGTTTAATGGCTCTGAGCTCTTGACATTGGTGCTTTCTTTTTCTTGTTTTCCTTCCACTATTATTAAAATCTTGCACAGAAATGATCAATATAGCCACCACAACTTCTCTGAGATTGGTGAGAGATACACACTAGTCTTAACAAGGGAATGCCAACAAACCCACTGCATACCACCGGACAATGGAAGAGTACCAGGATCGCCATGGATTATCGTCACGCAAAACAAGTAACAGAAAGAGAGAAGCGAGAGGAAGCAGAAGCAGCAATACTGGTCAGGCTGAGACTCTAGGCTTAAAAAATACAACGTTCCTAACCCTGATCTTTTTTTTTTAATCCCTATTTTATTTCATGTTTGTTTAAAAGAAGGTCAAAAAAATGGATGCTTCTAAATCCAAAGCTAATAAAGTACTCAGGTAGACAGTTAATTTAGGTGATGAAGGACTGTGGTAACGATTTGAGGTTATAAAGTACTAAAGTAATTAATTAATTAATTACAAAGGTAGTAGATTACCATAGATAATTAAATACTGAAACCGTGTTCAAGCGGAGAGCAGCAGAATAGCAGGCAAGTTAATGAATGTTTAGTCTCTATAAAAGATCATTAATGCTCACTAACCAAAAATTAAGTATAGCAATTGGTTAACATACCCACAAAATGACCTGTTTGAGATTATTGCTGAGGTAGTAAAGAGCCCTTTTGTTTTTGTTATTTTGTTTGTTTGTTTTATTTGGGGGGGGGGGGGCTATACAATGTTAATATGAATCATTTTGAAATATTTCAATCAATTAGTAAAGTTGTAATAATAATGGATATAAAACTGACCAAACAGGATTGGTATATTTTATAAAGCAATAGTTTAATACTCCATTCAACACTTTCCTGCAGTGTCACTTTCATTTGTTTATGTGCCATTTGGTGGGCGTAGCCAGTTTCTTCTGCCCACAGCGACTTCATGTGCATACAAAAGCGAAGTGGTCTTCTGAGTGCCCATCGCTGCCTGTCTCTCCATGTGACACAGTCCCTCCCACCATTGTCCTACTTTGCCATCTACTGCAAAATCACTTTTCTTCACCTTGCTCCCTCTGTGTCCTGCTAATACACATTAGCAGCCAGCAGCCATATGTAATGGGACTGTGTGTTCTCCTGCTGCTATAATGGCTTCTCTGACTTCTCCCATTAAATGTGGTCAGGCAGCGCTGCACCGGAACCCTCTGCGCACACTAAAATTATTGTTATATAACTAATATAAACAAGTCTGCCATTGTCACCAACTTTGAGAGCTAGACTATTTTTGGTTGGCTAGGCATGATGTTTTTTTTCCTTTTTTGTGTTCCTATGACTTGTATTCCGCTTGATGCCTTACATTTATCTAACTCCCACAATAAGGAGAACATAGCGGCATTATGATACTCATTTGATTACGTGTGACTAAGTGGACATGTCTGCTAGATCTAATGGGTTTGTTCATAATCTTCTGCATCTCTGCAGCCCCACCTCAAACATGTAGATAGCATCGACTCCTCTATCCTCTGTGTGTGGCCGAAACCATTTCGAACTGCCGTTAACGCGGTCATCATTCGCATCCTTCGCTGCAAAACTGGTGCTGATCCCTCGTGATAAGTGACACATTCATTTAATTAAAATGGCCCTGCGTCGCCATCGTAAGAGGTCATTTTAGAAGATGTAAAATTAAAGCAGGTAATTAAGTCTAGCTTTAGATAAGAAAGCCCACAGAGTAAAAAGACAAACTTAATCTATCCCAGCTGCAATTCCAAAAAATTGTTCACCTAAAAGCAGATACAACTACTGAAAGTGTCCACTGACTAGACCTGATGACTTTGGATGGTGGTGATGGGAAAAACACATACATGTAAAATGACTCTTGAATGCAAAAACTTAGTTAAAGACCGTTGTTATTGTGTCTTTGAGAACAGGACACTTTGTAGAGCATTGAAAACCTGGACAAAGGCATTTATTCGGCCAACAGAGTATGGCTTTATCACAAGCTGATTAAAGTCACAGAGCGGGAATAGACGCCATTTGTCTTGCTATAGTCCCTACAAGACTCACCTGTGCAGTTATTTTTAGACCTAAATGTGATTTCCTGTGTGTTTTGTTGCAATCTGGGTTGAAAACTATTCAGTATGACAAGGATATAAATGTGGACATATTTGGTGTTATAGAGTCAAGGCTGGGGCAACAATTTAGGTCTCATTACATACGCTGTAACCATGAATATTTTCCAGTCACATATGCAAGTCAACTTCAAAACATGGAAGACATGCTAATTTTTGGTTGTTTTGGTCGTGTATGACCATGGCAATACCTCTTCAGGGTTCGCATGTCTTCATCACAGTACTGGGACCCGTGTTCAAATCCACCTTGCTCTGGCCTTGCTTGTGAGGAGTTTGCATATTTTCCCCATTACCATGGATTTTCTCAGGCTGCTACCAGCAGGTTCTTGCTAGGTGGCCTTGGCTCATCAAAGTGTGTTCCCCGGGGACCAAAGGATTGGATATTTAAATACTGGTTGTTTAGTTTTGTTTTGCTGCGACAACTATTTTGTTCTTTGGTGACACCAGCATGACAGGCACCAAAAAAAGTTCACACTCACAGTAAGAGTTCTCTAGACTTTGGCGTTTCATACACTGTACTTAAACAGCAAAAGAAATTGTGACCCTCACACAAAAAAAGTTCCATAAAATACTGTAAAGTTCACAATAAAAAAAAAACATGTACAAAATGTACAACTTTATGTACATGTAAAATAGAAATACCAAAAAAAAAAAAAAACACATATATGGGATGCAGCCCTTAAGGACTGGAGTTCGACCACAGAGTTCGACTGCCATTAGACTGATCATCAACTGAGTTGTGATAAGCAGGACCTATTTATTTGGAAAATGTGCTAAATGTGATCTGCTTCATAACCATTTGCAAAGACATATATTAAGACATATGAAAGCTGATGAAATCATTGAGAAATTATATTCGGTTTTGAACAATTACAAGTGGTTTAGGACTATGTCCATAGTATTTTATTAATTTAAGTTTTGTATATTTGCCAAACCAATGGAGACAAACTGTAAAAGCAAATACTTAAAGTGGGTATAATAAGGGGGCATGTTTGAGGCACATTAGGACCATTCATCCATCCAATCTCTAAAGCCTAAGTACAGATGGATCTTTGACATCTCTCAACATCGATGATGGTGAATGAGTTCATTTAAAAAAAATGGGTTTATTAAATAATTGACTGGCAAACAGTCTTGGATGTAAATGCTTCAGTAAATTGAAGTCATTCATCTGCACTACCCAAATTGTTTTTTTCTGCTGTAATTTGCCAGCATTCACCTGACACAGCATAGCTCGCCATATTCACTATTTTGCTTGTTTGTTGTTTGTTTTTGATATGTGACTGGCAAGTCAGTGTAGACAGGCAAGATGATCTTCAAACTAAAGGAACTTGACTACCTCTTGTACTGTCCTTGAGGACATGATACACCTTGGCAGCCCTGAAGGGGCTCTCTTCTTTTTTGTCCTAGAAAAAATGTCAGTGCTGACCCTAATGTTAGATGTGATTATTTTATAAGATAGCATAGCAGTGTGTGCAACATTTCATAACAGGGGGTGCTGTGTGAAAGTGCACGTGTTCTCTGAATGACAATATGTGTATTGTCATTTATTGTCGATTTCATTTGAATGGTGAATGAAGCACATAATGAATGACAAAAAAAAGAGATTGTGCTTGCAAGTGTTTTGGAGCATGCGCGTGCTGTGACTTTAAAGGCTTCATACACGCATGCGTGTGTGCATGTGCTGCGAGGGGTTAAATGAAAGTCAGTGCACACATGGGGCATCATAAGCAGACAATGAAAAATGAGAGCAAGGAAGCTGTACAGCCTGCTTCCCCGTGGGAACAGCCACAAGCAAGCATACGTACCTCAGGTGATAATCGCTGTGTGTGCGTGTTTATGTTCAATTCAAAGTCTGCAAGTAGGGGAGCAAAGAGACAATAAGGGGAACAAATACAGCAGTGGTTTTAACCTAGTGGAAGACAGTTTAAATTTGCATGAGTGTTTTCTATTTCTACAAGGTGCCCATCTGATTAAATCAGAAACCAATTTTTTTGGGAGGATCTCATCAGTTCAGTCTCTGCCTCGTGCATTTCTAATAAGTCGCTACTTTCGATTGGTTTTGTTTTGAGGGAGCTTCAGGCCACTGTGAGGTTAAACAGATACAGCAGCAGATGCCTATGTGTTAGTTTTTAACCTTTGAAAGTATTCATTAGATGACTAAGCATGGTCATTAATGGAGTGTATCCAATCTGGGGGTTTATTTTTATTAGTAGATATTTAATATACCAAAATTACAGGACACACCTTTGATTTTAGGGTCAAATTCTGGTATTTTTTATGTTACCGTGTATAGGACACATCAAATGTTTGGTTACAATGTAAAAACTGTAGCAAAATATAATATAGCTAATCTTTGTCAATCCTTCATATTGTCTTGTGTTGATATCCATAAGTTATATTTTTGTTGCGAGTTAATTTAGGTGTGTTTCAGATTTCCCTCATCGTGAGTGGTCAGTGAGCACTGCGCCAGTGTAAAGTTGAATTCTCTCAAAGCAGTTATTTTTCCTTTTCCTTGCCACGCAGCTCGAGTTCATTTAGCCTCAAATACCCAAAGTTGCATATCATTCCTGTTCAACCAAATTAATGATTGTTTGTATATGCCAAAAGACCACAATTATACAGTTATTTAACGAGAAAAATGGAATACGTCTCTCTGTTCTCTAACTAGCGTACACAGCTCCATACCTTGCCACGCTCAATTGAATCTGCTGGAAACATCATACCCTTTTTATGATACTGTCTATTTGAGTATATTTTTTGTGTGTGAACAAGGATGCAGTAACAACCTCAGCTAACACAAGCTGCTGTTAGCTGCAATAGGCCCTGGCAGCTCACAGCCAACTGATTTCTGTGCTCTAGCCCTGCGATCCCCAACCTTTTTATCACCACGGACCAGTCAATGCTTTAGATTTATTTTGGGGGGGGTTGCTGCGTCTACCACATCAACCAGCGGCCAGAAGCGGTGCCAAAAAAAACAAAGGTCAAGCACAAACATATGAACGGTTATACTAAATCATTTCCAAAACATAATTTCGGATGCAGCCCACGCGGCCCGGTACCAGTTGGTCAACGAACCAGAACCGGTCTGCAGACCGGGGGTTGGGGACCACTGCTCTAGCCCATCCTGTTACGGTAATTATTATTAGTAAGGATACATCCAATGCAAAATATGCACATCTATTTGTCTAAACTTGGCTCAAGTGGCTGACAGATCTATCTCCCTTGAATGGTTTTGAATTAAAAAAAAACAAAAAAAAAAACAATGGAATATAAAACATTCCAATCTTTAAATTACCGCGTTCGTTTTTTGGGGGGGGAATGTGTCTTATATTTGGGATTTACAGCATGTAATATATTTATCCAGATTTGGAAAAGGCCTGGATCTGATCTGAGCTAATCGGATTCATAGGTTAGTCTTCTGTATACACTGCAATAATGCAGAATTGACTTTTGCCTCGACCGCATAAAATGAAACTGTATAACTTAAACAACTGAATCATTGGTTAACCCTGCAAATTTTGATGGCTGAAAAAATGCCAAGCAAATAAAATGAGGCCTCACTATCTTGCATAATGCACTCTCAAATGTATGGGCATGTCTTCTGCAAGTGCTGAAACCACTCCCAACTCGTCTGTCAATCAAACACCATTTTTTTTGTCTATTACCTACGTGCCTATGTGGCTAACCGTTAGAGCTGCGAAAATATATCTTCTCAAAGGCTTCGGTGAGATGAAATATATCCCACAATGTTGTCCCAAGGGCTTTTCCACGCTGTGACAATGACATTCTGTAATGCAGACACACTTGTGTAAAGTCCCTGTCAATCCCTCTTCAGCCTTTCATGGCTAACGGAGGCGCCTGCTCAAATGGCCATGGCCACTAACTATGCCAGCTGCATTTTCAGGGCCTAACTAGCTAGCTAACTGCACATCAAAATTGTGCCCTGAGACCACTGATGCAATCAAAACTACAAATGTTTGTAAGTAGTGAGGAATTGGCAAATCCGTCAAGCCACATGACCCAACAATCTGAAAAACCGAAAGGCTGAATTACAGTTAAATTCTGTATCCCTGCTGCTGGATCCAGCTCACCAGTGACCAATTATAAGAGATATTTGGAAATGAGCATACAGATTATTCCAAAAATGTGTTTTCTGAACAAATAAAGACACCCTTAAAAAGACAGGAACGCCATAAATATAAAAGCAGCCTTTTTAGCTTGACAAACTACATTTGATCAGTTTGCCTTTGGACTCTCTTTCTCGACATTAAATGTAAGATTCGCTGTATTTTACAGCATTGTTCTTTTGCCCCCTAAAGGAAATTGAAGGTAAAAGGCCAACAACTGCTTCTCTCTTGTCTTTTTTAAATTTACTTAACTATGTTCCTCTCTGTAGCCGCACAGTACAGCACTTAGCATTTCTTTGTCAAACGTGCCCAAGTATTGAACATAGATGCTCAGTCAGCGTCTGGACTGAATCTATTATATCCCATAACTGTAACAAGAAAGCTTACATATATGCATGAGAAATACAGTAATATTACACTTGGTGTACATTTATTCATTTCACATCCTGACGAGGAAGACGCATACACGGAATATAAATTGGAATGCATCATGCAGGCGATATAATGCCAATCCTTATTTCATCAGAATCACAACAGTGTATGGTGTGGTTAGAGATGGAACTGACAAAGCTCCCAGACTACAGTACAGAATAAAAGGTATTTTGGGCATGTGTTTACATGCAATGTCACTCACAAGCTGACTACATTGCTTTTTGCTGTAATACTATTGCTAAGTTTTGCATGGGGTTTCATCACATTTTTCCAGGATTTTGATTCAATACCAAACCAGAGATCTGTTGGGGCGTTCCGATTTACAGGTACAACCTTAAGGGCATGAGATTCAAATGTCACAGCTTTGATACATGACTAATGTAGGGAAAGTTACTTCAAAACCGTAGTACATTATTTGTTACTTATTGCTATCATTTCTAAGTAATTACATTTTAAAATTACTGTATTAGAAATGTAAGGCATTACACTACTATTGCATTACTTTAATATTAGTCTCACCAACATAACTGGATGGATGTATTTGCCACTCAATGTAGCTAATTGGTGGAAGGTTGCTTTAGTCCTAAAACTAGTACAACTCATGTATTGTATTGTTAACCAGTAACCAGTAAAGACAAGATACAAAAGCATTCTACAATTTCAATATTGATATTCAAATTTAATTTCAGACAGCTAGACTAGGAACAGACATTTGAAAAATAGATGGTTTCGGTGGGGCTAACCTTAGCAGCTAGCCTACATTATTATTATTTACTTTAACATACTTTTTAACATGAGTTTTTGTATGATTCATCTTGATACACATTGACCAGAACTATTTGTAGACTGTAGCAATTATACAGTGAAAATTAGTGTTAGCTTACCTTGTCATTATTGCGAAATGCGACAGGGATCCTGCTAATAAGGATTTCAAAATACAGTGGGCCCCCGTGTTACGAACTTAATCCGTTCAGCGGCTATGCTCGTAACTCGAATTGCTCGTATGCCGGGCAATACAAACCTATGTTAATTAGTGAATGCGTGCAATGCGTGCAAAAACCTTAGGTAAAAACATCACGACTTTATACACATATTAAAAATTAGTAACAATCTACTGTACAGTTACATTCGATAACATAAATATACAAAGGAATAATGACATTTACCTTTGGGGCGACGTGACTTGAGCTGGGTGGAGGGGAGCAGAGACCAACCCGCAGAATTTATTCATTTATTTTCTTAAACGAGAACTTTTCTCAAACGAGAACATATCACCGGCGATTTCCTTGTCTTTAATCCATAATAGAAGAAGCCTCTCCATTTTGTTGTTGACCGAGGTCCGTCCCCCGGCAAGGAAAGTCTTGCCCTTAGAAGATTGCCGAGCGGTTCCGGCCATACTCACTAGCAAGGTTAACTAACAGATAAAGTTTGCAGTCTTCACAGCACACCGACCAGCTGTGCCATCAAACTACATGAGGGCATTCGGCCAATAGCATATCGGTATTTCTGTGATTGACGTGACGCCGGCCAATAGCATATCTGCATCTCCGTGACTGAGACCGTAACTGTGACCTTAATCGACCAATAGCATATCGGCATCTCTGTGACTGAGACCGTGACTGTGACCTTATAAGACCAATAGCATATCGGCGTTTTCGTGACACGCGAGATTAGTTATTTTTGTTGATGCAGCAAAGCGAAAAAAATAGTGCGGACACACTGACCGGCATGTTGGATTGTTCATAAGACGAAAGGTTTGTGCGTAAGAGGGGGTCAAAAAACGCCGCGGTCCACGTTCGTAAGATGAAAAATTCGTAAAACAGGGAATTCGTAAACCGGGGGCCCACTGTACTGGGGAATCCATTATGGAAAGCGGCAGCATATCTTCTATGTACAACATACTCCATACACAAGTCTCCTAACCTTTTGAGGTGAAAGTGGCATCCTTTAGCAAGAGAACGATCATTTTGCCTGCTTTGTTTTATCCCCACTCTCAATCCTCTGCGTGATTTCTTTTTGCTAACTTCACATTACGATGGCTCCGCTCTGAATGGTTTGTCAAATTACTGGTTTTCTTTTGTGAAGTGAACAGCTCTTTAGGTCTTGTATTTATCTCTGATGAATTGAATGGGCGTGTTTCCAGCTTGTGTACAAATTGTCCGTATTCAACTTGTCATCTGCTCTCGTAGACACTAAAAACAAAAACTAAATATCTGCCCTGGACGTTTCTCCTCTGATCTCCCAGTATATTTGGCGAATTTGGGGAAAAAAAAACAAACAACAAAAACAAAACAAAAAACATGAATCAAAGAAATATACATGTGAGAACCGACTCAATCTGGACATAATGCTCTAATTAAGTAAAGGACATACTAAACAGTACATTTACTTTTATAATCAATGGCCATATTTCATCTGTTGTGATTCCTGGCATCAGCTTAATTTCTTGAAGCTCTTGCCCCCAGCAGGGGAGCACAGCCTGCAATGCAGACGTTCGCCCCCTCAGCTTGGCTTCTCCTAATCATATTACTACTTTTCACACTGCCCTTTTCACGCATGCAACTTCCTCTGAAATCCCAAAGGAACATGGAACTGCTGACAATCATCCTTCTCTTGTCATTTTTCAGGGGGTTATTTTTACGGGGTACTGCTGATTGCACTTTAAGAGGACAAACTGACAAAGTCGCACTGTCATACTGCACTAGGTATTTTTAGTAGTTTGTGAGCACTTGAAGGCTCCTCATCTTTGCATTTACTTGGGACATTCAAAAACTGCCCTGAGTTCCAAATTAAATACAATGTTTCTGCCTTTCTGCCTTTTAACTATACAGTGGACCCCCTTTTTAAGATTTCTCTGACTTGGGTTTTTTTCACCTTACAACGTGGACCGTGACATTTTTTTGTACCCCCCTATACACCATTTCTTTCGGCTTACGACACTTCCAATATGGCGGTCAGTGTGCACGCCAAGTTGGATGTGTCCACACCCTTACGTCAATACTCACGTCACCACTTTTGTCACAACAATGCTGGTCTGCTATTGGTCGGCATCACGGTAAAAATGGCCGCATGCTAAAGACTGGATATCGTCTTGAGTGCTTAAAATAACGTATATATTGTTCATTTTACTGCTTAATACAAACTTGAATGGGTTAGCCATGGGTCCCAAGATTGCTAGTGATGATAAAGAGAGAAGCAAGAAGATGATTTTTACGGAAACAAAGCCTGAGATAATCAAGACCACATTTGACTATAAGCCGCAGGTCATAACATCAGATATTTGAACAAAAAGATGGTATTTGGATTATTTTTTTCTAATACTGTATGTATTTGTTAAAACTTTTTCTTAAGTGTCGGTTTACATCAACGTCTGAACATGCTTGTTAATCACAAACATATTTCTAGAAAATGAACAGATGGATGAATATTTTGAACATAACACAGACATAATACTGCTCATTAAATAACAGTATACACTCAAAATCAACACTTTAATAGCATCTTCTTGTGTCTCCCTTTGTTTAATGTATTGATTATTTCAGTGAACATACAAACACAGTGCACATAAATCATATGATCATATCTATAAATTTATTTATTTATATGTGTATACTAATTTTTGAAGGCAGACAAAATATTGTGTGCTAAGTACTATATGCAGTGTCTATATTGTCTATTTAAACATGGGTAGTATCATATGAAACAAAGGGTTCCATTCCTTACTTAGGAAAAAAAAAATGTATTTGACAAGAATTCTCATCGTTGGTACACAGCAAGCCTTTTACAAGATGAGAATTCTCATCCATGGCACTGAAAGAATAAACAACAGCAAACTAATTCCAAAATATGCTAACATTTTAACTGACTAACTGTCAGGCATATATATGTGCAGATGTAGATTGAACAAACTGACACCCATTTGTTTTCTGCTTCCATTCATCGTCCTCGCCGCTTATCCTCACTGGGGTCGCTGGCCTGCTGGTGCCTATCCCAGCAGTTTTCAGGCACTAGGCGGAGAACACCCTGGACTGGTTGGCAGCCAATCACAGCATTAGTAATCATCCTCCTGTTTTCTGTCTCCTCCAGTTGTTTTCTACTAGGATAAAGCAGTGCCTCCGGGGCTGCGCAGTACCTGTACATTTCTGTCTTATTCACTCTGTCCAGTAGAAGTGAGGAGTCACATCTAACTGTCGAGTTGGTCCATTCTTATCTCATGTCAAGCCAAACAGCCCTTTGCTGACAAGTAGTATTTGACTCAGTCAGGATGCGAGGAGAGAGAAGCGAATAAGAGGCAGACCATTACATTCCCCCGCAGCACAATGCTGCCAATCTTTTCATCTGGCACTGACCGCCTTTTGTCTGATAGAATAATCAACACACGCACGGCAGGAGAGTGAAAATTGCCATTCACTCTCATAAACACGGCAATGGATAGTCAATCGTCTGCAGGGCTTGTTTTTCTTCCCATGACAACCATTTGCATAGTTTTGATGTGCTTTGACAACGGTGCTTGGCACGATGTGAATTATGTGAATGTATCTTATTAGCACAGACAGAGAAAAGGTCATCATGTCTCTTTGTTCCCAGGGCTCTTTTTCTTCAATTAAGACTAATCAGCACAGGCCAGTATTGATCCAGCCTCTCAATTTCTTCTCATGGCTGAACTCAATGACGTGTTAGCAGGTGTACATACTACATTGATAAAAATCCTGGGGGTGTCAAAGGCATTTTCATTATGGGCCACTTTGCAGTTTCAGTTTCTGTCAGAGGGCCTGAATAAATTTTAAGGGTGTTCATCACACACCGTTTTGAAGTCAGGGGCCGGTCAAAACTGTTCAAAAAACAGAAAATGTTGTTGCTTTTTTTCCCCCCAACAATTTTTAAAAGTTGGAGACAACATGCAAGTTTGATATTTTAACTTGAAGTTAAATCAGCGGTTCGCGGGCCGCATAAAAAGAGGCAGCGGGCCGGATTGGGCCGCCGGGCCTTGAGTTTGTGACCTACAGGAAGGGGAAATGGAAGAAAGTTGATTGGCAGATCTATTTAGGATCTTCTGGGAGCATATATAATGAAGGTAAAAACAATTAGATGGTCTTCCACTTTGCAGCAATTATTGTGTATATCCACTTTTTTGTGACATCTTCATTTGGGGGAGTGATTTGACATTTTTTCCAATGTAAAAGATGCATTTTCACTCAGTAAGGTATGGGTAACACCGATACAATATACAAACCCATAATATGGTAATACTATAATATTGGCTGTGTTCTCTAGCTCTTTTTGAATAAAGATGAAGATTAATATACGCTAAGATCTTGCAGTTATGACTACAGGTTGAGTCACAATACTTTTGTCCACTCTACAGTTTGTGTGAAGCAGAGGGATATACAGCAGTGGTTCTCAAATAGAGGTACAGGGGAACTCCAAGGGGTACTCATAAAACAAACATGCAAAACTCCTTTATACATAATTATTGAATTAATGAGAGGTTTAAGGAAAACATAAGTTAATAAAACACATTTTATGTCAGAAGGTTATTCAATTTCATGATTTAAACAAAAATAAAAAGAGGACACTTTTGTGTTGATTATTTTTTCTGGACAAATATTTATTAGTAATTAAGTTAATGATCTGTTTTTGCAATAAGAATCTCTAATGTAATCCCAAAAGAGGATGCTATATGTTTAAGATTTTTCTGTGGACAAATATTTATTCATAATGATTTCATTTTGAAAGCAGATCTGACACTTTACATTGATCGCTTTTTGTGGACAAATATGTATTAATAATTAAGTTAATGATTTATTTGTGTGAACACATATCTAATGTAATTTCAAGAGAGGACATGTTATGCTTAATATTTGTCTGTGGATCAATCTTTATTTATAATTATTTTTGAGAGCAGAGCTGACACTTTACCTTGATTAATTTTGTGTACAAATATGTACAGCATTAATAATTAAGTTAATTAATTTGTTTTTTGTGAACATATCTCGAATGTAATCCCAAAAGAGGATGCTTTAAGTTAATTTTTTTTCTATTGTCAAATATTTTTTTTATAAATCTTTCTTTTTGAGAATAGGTATGGCACTCTATGTTGAGTATTTTTTGTGGACAAATATTTATTAATAATGAAGTTATTTCTTTTTGATAACAGATCTTTCTATGAAAATAGGACATTTTATGTTGATTTTTATTTTTATGTTGATGTTTTTTGTGGACCAATACAAATTAAGTTCTGAAATGTTCTAAAGTTTAATCAATCAGACACAAATGGAATGTTTTACATCTTTTATTTTTTTATACCCCAAAATGCTTTGCATTGGTTATGGGGTACTCAGCTGAAAACATATTTAACAGGGAGTACACCACTGATAAAAAGTTGAGAACCACTGATATAGAGAATCACGTGCTTCTGTGTGGACATTTATGTGCATGTGTGTGTGCACATGAGCGTGTAAAGTCTGCCACCATCCTGTGATCTCCAGCACACAGAATGATTTACCTTTGTCGCGTAATGGAGCAATTTCTCTCTTTTTTCCCCTTCCCCGTCTCTCCTTTTTCCCCCTCTTTCAATCTGCAGTAAAATATTCTCCCGTTTAGGTCTGTGACAAGTCATCTGTCACTCATGAGAGCGAAGGAGGAGGCTCGTCTGATGGATGAGCGTGTACCTGTATGCCTGAGTGTGTGTGTGTGTGTGTGTGTGTGTGTGCGTGTGTGCGTGTGTGTGTACGTGTGTGAGTGAGAGGGAAAATGCTGTGGCACTTTAATTTTTGAGGCTGTGGTGTTGTTGTTTTTTTTTTTGAAAAGTAGTGATTGGTAACATCAGAGACAAATCAATTTTGTGTAAGTGTGTGCGTGCGTGTGCATGCGTGTGTGTGTGTTCTTGGAAAATAAAATAAAATATTCATCTTGTGTCAGCTTTAGCGCAATAAACAATAACAATAACAATGAGCAACAACTAGTCTTATTTGTGGCTCACATGTTTTTTTCCACTGTTGTCATTTGTTAACTCACAAAAACACAATTATTATTCTGTGTGCAGATGCGTGACTCACATAATGCACTTTCAACAAACATTTTGTTTGTTCTGAGGTACATTGACATGGGAAACATGGTGTCTTCTTTCTGAGAGGTAAGACTTGAACCAAGAAAGTGTTGAGGAAATTCTAGTGTCAAAAGCAGCACTAAAGTTGAGTAATGCAGGTGTGTCTAATGTTGTGGCTACTGATGTTCTCTATTCAGTCCAAGCTGGATTATGCAACCAACAGGGACAATCTCCACTGACCTTTAAGGAGTGTAGCCAAGGAAAAAAGCCATTTAATTCCAGAGTGGATCCTTTTAACCTTGCTGAGAATTTAAAGCTTTAAGATTAAAACGATATTCCCCTCCATCAGCAGCCACTCCTAAGTGAAAGAGGAAAAAAAACATGAGGCTTTGATGTAACTTTCCAGATTGGGAGGTCCATCATCATCATCACACATAGCAATGTTTACATGTTGTCATATTTGGTTTAAGGTCAGGTTAACGTCAACATTCAGCAAAGTGACTTAAGTTAATGGTGGTACCTTGATTGAAAGTATTGTATGTACTTCTAGAGTAATACATCATGTATGCAGAGGTGGGCAGCTTAAAGTTTTTGCTGGTCCAACAGTTGTCAGTCATCAGTGCCCCCGTCCTCCATCCATCATCATTGGTTCGCTATTTTTGTGCACGCGTAAAATTGTGATCGTCAGTCCGTCACTGCCAGTCCATCGTTGAATTTGCCGAAAAATGCCTTTAATTATGCCTTTATATTGACTATAACACAATTCCAGTTTGTGCTCTAGATGTAGCAACACATCAGACAAACATGTCATAATCCAGTTGTCTTATGTTTAAAAGGGGTGTGTCTGACTGACAAACATCTGAAGGACATCTGACATTGTCAATCACAAGATGGTTGTGAGTCTCACGCTTCATGCCCCACCCTTTAAGATCTTGTCTGAAAGTGCTGTGCTGCCAACTAACGGTGAAAAGTATTTATAATTGCGTGATTACTCTGCAATCACAGCTATAAGTGCATTTTGGCAACAACAAGTTGTGCGCTTGTGGCTTTGATTGACAGAGTGCTGTGGAGAAGTATAAATACAAGTGGGGTGTGAGTGGCTGACTGTGAAACAGCATAGTCAGAGCTGGGACCTTTAAGAAAATATGCATTACATTGTGGGAATAGACGGGGAAATAAGCAAAGTGAATGGGCGGTGGGTAATGCTAGGGGCTGCGTTCGAGTTAGCTGACACTCACTATGCTCTGATGCACTGTAGTAGTATGTGTACAGTTAGGGTATAACTGGGCAAGAAAGGTAGGAAACTTTTAACTCATGTATGATTTCCGTCTGGAAAATGAGGGTGGGGGGATCCATCTTTGCAGAATTCATTTCTTTCAGGGGTTTTCCTAACCCCATTAACTATGAAAAACAAGAACAATATATGTGGACCATCGAAATGTACACTGCTTTCATGGCATATTAGAGCCAGTTCTTTTTAGACTTGCTTGACTGTTCAAGTTTGTTTGTTTTTTTTTTTTTCATTTCGACAGTTTTACCATAGATATGGATTAAATTAATTTCTGTTGTGTCCTCTTTGGAATAATGTTTGAAAGAACCTTAGAATTTTTTTGAACCTTAAGGTTTTTTTTTGTATTGGGATGCATAAAGAAATATCATATTGATGACATGAGCGAGAAATGAATGCACACTAGGCCACTCTGTGTGTTGTCTTCCAAACACACTGCACTTGTTGTCACAAGAAACTATAAAATATAAGCACCATGACACGCTGTGCTTTTATACTTGTTTTCTGTGTTTATGTTTGACATACGACAGGCAGTTGTGTTTTCAGTTGGAATGAATGGTGATTTTTTTCTTTTTTTGTCCCCCATAAGCCTTTAAGGGTAGTTTGGCTTCGGCTGTTGCTGCCACAGGCTCTTCTCTGTAATAGCCTGTAATTCCTTCTGTCTAGTGTAATCACCAACATGACTTGACACACACACACACACGCACCCATGCACACTCACACGTAGACAGAGTAAATCTCCAACTAAGTCAAAACCAATGGGAAACTTTGGACAGCGAAGTCAGACTGCTCTTTTCACCTCCATGTGGTTATTACGCAGAAAGAGCACAACATGTTTTGGAAGAATGGTTTTCATCCCCTCCTGTAGATTTTCAGAAACCTAACCAGTACATGCCAAGTTGCAAGCATGTACTTATTTTGTTGTTTGTCTTACTACATGCTTCCTCTTTAGCAGAGTGTGAACAATGCAAGTCAGAATGCTGTCAGGTTTTGTTACAAATAATTGACGTATACAGTTTTTTGATATATTTACATAAATGTATGCATTACTGTATGATAAAATGGTCGCAGATGAATGTCACCTTGTTGTCAAACGTAGAACGCCTCTCACCACCCCACTCCCACCCAGCAATCAATATATCCATTATTATAATTCATTCAATAAATGTATTTGAAGAATAACACAGGGATCGGTCGATGTTTTTTTTTTTTTTTGTTTTGTTTTGTTTTGTTTTCCAGGCCTACCCTCCCCTGCCCTCCAAAATCTATTCACCTGCACAATTTGCTGTTAAAAATATATAATTCAGATGATAATGGTTATTATTGATTTTATTAATTAATTTACACAATAATTCAGGGGATCCCATGCAAGCCCACCAAACAACAGTGCTATTAAAATGTTTTTTAAATGATCATGATTATAATTCATTCAATGACATGATTTGTTTATATTTCAGGGGGATTTTCCCATACTGGTGCTACATTTATGAATTAAATACAATGGCATTCACCTATAGTGAAGCATGATATCTGTCCACCTGTGCCTACTTCTAATCCACTAAAATCTCAACAGCACCTGCGTCACATCAACAACAACACTTGCGTTGCAAAATACCTCATTTTAGGTCGTATAAAATCGAGTCTAATTTTGAGAACCAAATTAGCAGTTGCATGAGTCCCCGTCACGTTCGCCAAGCACCCAGTGGGACGTAGCCTGTCTACCACGCTAAACAAGGCTTGGCACGAAATTGAAAAGACAGCCATTTTTCCAACAAGTGCAGTCTAATTTCTGTGAACGAACTATCCGTATATCAAGGGTGTGACAACCCAATGTGTGCTGGTATGCCCAAAGTGATGTAAAAACGCCCCAAATACGGTAGACTAGCGCTGGCACCAAAGTGCGTTTGAGTCCATTTTTTTTACAGTCTACCCAATTTAGGCACTTATTCTTCTATAAGGTACAATTTGTTATCTTAGCACTCCTTAGCACACCTTTTGTAGCCTGATGGGCCTGGAAGGGCATCTTCTCAAGGTTTCCTATTTTACCCCATGGGATGGGGTTTTGAGCGGTGGCAAGGATGTGGAGTACTTCTTGTGTGAAGTTTGCATGTTCTCGCTGTGCATGTGGAACTCTACGGGCATTCCGGCTTCCTCCCACGTTCCAAAAACATTCATGGTAGATGTATTGGACACTCTAAATAGTCCTTAGGTAAGATTGCTTGTTTGTCCAGAAAATGGCAGAGCTATGCACCAGCAAGCCAACGACTCTTGTGAAGCTAAGCCGCTCAAGTAAAATAGATGAATGAAGTTTTGAGTTTTTGCTTACCCTTGTGGGAGCTTGGCTGTGATTCTTTTACTTGTGAAGCCCTTTGAGACACAGTTTTGATCAAAGGCTAAAACACATAAATTTTATCCGATTTGACATTTTACAAATAAATATATATGGCTTATCCAAACGTATTAGTTGATTATCAGTCCAATGTATCTTCATTTCAAAACCTGTCAGCATTATTTCTTTGTGTAAGTCATTATTTGAATAGTCTGCATGGATGTCAACTTTTGACCAGACCTTGGAGTGAGACATTGGTCAGTTGGTGGCAGAACATCATGTCCCATCTATAAGTGTTTTGATGTCATGTTACGTGCAGAGCGGTATGGTGACAGACTGGTTAGCACATCTGCCTTACAATTAAGGGACCTTAGTTCAGTTTGGCTGAGAGACATAGTCTCTCCAGCATATCCTGGGTCATCCCCAGGCTGTCCTTCCAGTGAGACATGCCCAGCACAAACCACTGGGGAGACATCCAGGGGGCATCTTGACCAGATACCCCTATGACCGAGCTTCCCACCCTATCTCTAAGGGAAACATCCTGGGAAGGAAGCTCATTTTGGCCGCTTGTGTCTGGGATCTCATTCTTACAGTCCTGACACACAGCTTGTAAGGGCTCCAACACAGATCGGTAAAAAGAGAGCTTCACCTTTCAGCTCAGCTCTTTTCTTCACCACGACAGACAGGTACAGTATCCACAGCACAGCAGACTCTGCACCGATCCTTCTGTCGAACGCCCATTCCATCTTACCCTCACTCGTTAACAACCCTAAAATACTTGAGACCATGGTCTCAGATTTGCTGGTGCTGATCTCCATACCAGCCGCTTCACACTCGACTGCCAACCGATCCAGTAAGGGTTAGATGTCATGGCCTGAAGAAGCCAAAAGCACCACATTATCAACAAATAGCAGAGATGCAATCCTGAGACTACCAGAAAAAAATTTGTATTATTGACTGCAACAAAATTCTGACATCGGTGGCATAGGGACCAAACAGCCTGGATCAGAGAAAACTGGAATACATAGAACCCTATAACACCGAATCTTGGGAGGCGGACCTGCCCACCCCTCCCATAAACAAACAGCTGTACCCAAGAAAAACTCGCTGCTGTTTCTTGTAGTATACTGAAGCAAAACCAGACAAGTTTGAGATAAAGTTCTGGGTGGCATGTGACCTGCAATATCATCCCCTGTCTTGGGAAGAACGCAGCCATACCATGAGTGAGACTGGGAGAAGATGTGGTGATGAAGCTGATGTAGCCGTTTCTGGACCAGCACTGAATATGTACGCCCCAAAGCACGAGAAGATGTTTCATAGTTGTGGTTTCAAAGCTGACAACTTGTTTGAATCCTCAATATCATCAGTCATCGGTGTCATCAATCATCATCAATAAATTACAGGAAGAAATGAAAGTAAACTGCAACCTCTTCAATTTTACATTTGATATTGATTCTGTGTTGACACAAGCTATGTTTTTGAATATTGTCTCTTTAGCCTCTGCATTTACATGAAAGGTGGCTGACTCTGACAAAGTCTCATTAAATCAAATACACAGGGCCTTTTTCTCCCCTCGCTGGGATTTGTAGGGGCGATGACTGAATCTGCCCTGCTAGGTACAGGAAGTGTTAGTTACATGAAATTAGCCAAACCAATGAAGAAAACTGGAATGCTCTGCATAACAGTAAATCACGCCGCCAAACAGGGTTAGTAGGCCAACTTCAAACAGACTTTAATTATGCTGACAATCTATTTTATGGCATCCGTTGCCAGCG
Source organism: Hippichthys cyanospilos (assembly GCF_059441005.1). NCBI lineage: Eukaryota > Metazoa > Chordata > Actinopteri > Syngnathiformes > Syngnathidae > Hippichthys > Hippichthys cyanospilos. The sequence continues at coordinate 20,205,618 of NC_142378.1, forward strand.
CTTTAGCTTCGTCTAGCATAACTGAGCACCTAGCAGCGCTTTAGTGCACTATTTAGCCTGGCAAGTACAATTGATTACTTTTTTATTTACTTTTTGAGCACTTTTTAAAGGCAGTCAAAGGGCTATTTAAATCAGCATAGTTTCCGCCCTTTTTGAGTATAAAAAAAAATAATCTGTTCATGTTGCTATGATTATTGAAAAAATTTGCTGCTATACAAATTTGCGTTGTGCGGTTTTATTATTTTACAAGCATGCCAAGCCAATAGGCAGCGGTACTTTCACCAAATTATGTCCAATTAAGAAGAACTTCTGAGTCTTCATGTCACCAGCATCAGCTCCGGTTTATGATTGCTTCACGCAAACATGGATCTGTACAATTTTGCAAATCTTTACATTGGTTGTAGTTTTTGAGACAATCATTTTTAATTAAAAAAAAAAGAGCATATATTGCAGATAGGAAAAAACAGAGACAATTACTGCCTGTTTGCAAGAACACCGGCCATGTGTATGTACTGTGGACTATGCCTCATAGACGGGAATTACCCAGCACATGTTGATGCTGACGATCTGACACAGTTGTCATTTCTGCTTATCACTTTTTAACAAACGAGTCTGATTCGAATGTGCTAATTCAGCCGGGAACATCACTTTGTCTGAATCAAAATTAATAGAAAGAGAATTGCCTAAAATGTTATCCCCTCAAGAGGGGATTCCCCTCCTCAAGAGGGGAATTTATGCGTGGATGAATGGATGAACAGATTGAGCAACATCTCAAATTCTGGAGAAGGATATTTGTAAAATCACAGGGACCTCATGTTGGTTTTATTTCATTAGTTTCTTTTCTATTTAATTATCAAGTCAAACAATAGAGGTGTTGATCCATTACAATAGCCTTAAAGATACAATGGCCACAGAACATCCCATCGTCTGTTTTCTTCCTCTGATTGTCTTGTTGCACAGTTTTCATGCTGAATGATGGCAGCAGTATCAGCAAAAAGTTTGTGTCTGCTTGTGTTTATGTTTGTTGGGGACCCGTGTGTATGGGGAGCAAGCAACCGGGGCAGGTGCCAGACTTGCTCCACACCAGCCTTTGCGGTGGCCAGAAAAGCAAATTGGCAGCATCTGGCAGTCTGAGAGGCCAAGAGCTTGTCCATTTCACTCTCTTGCTTCCTTTTACCTCCTTCCCTGCAGCACACTCTCCACCTGTGTATGACACTACCACTGTCACACATATGGTGACATCAGTTTGTGTATGTGTGTGATGAATCTACTGTGGCTGTGGAAGCAGACAGGGCAGCATTGCCCCCAGCTGCTGCTATTGTACCAAGGGGAATGAGCACAGACAGGCTGGCATCTTTGTGCCGAGACCAAGAGGAGCCGGGGGGGGGGGGGGGGGGGGGGGGGGGGTATAAGCAGCAAAAGAAAAATATAATGTGCCAATGCTTTTGTGGCTATTGTGTCCAGGTTCATGATGTTACGAGTAAGTGACTTGTTGCTCCTCAATGACTTCATTGAGTTGAATTGTGGTATGATGAGGAATGTTTGAAGGGCTTGAATCTGTTAAGTATTCTGAATATTGCAAAGTTGGAACGGTTTTAATAGGCCAAAGAATGTAAAAGATACAAGGGAAAATTGAAAAAGTGGAATTGTGGGAAAATTTTTAACTGTGGGAAGAGGAAAATGGATACACCCATGGAATGGTGGGAATTGGGGGAATCGATTGACGTTGGAACATTGTAAATTGGATGAGTAATGGCGAAGAAGGAAGGTTACAATGTTTTGGTGAGAAGAGTGGGAATGAAAGAGGAATTATGGATAATAATATTCAATTAGTTATGAATTATTGGAATGTGTGAATATTAGTAATGATCAAAATGTGAAAGGAATGATGTACGTGAAATGAGGAAGCTTAAATTGTGAAATGTCAAATCTCCCACTGGGAATGAATGGGGAATCCTCCCTTTGAAAATGAATTATGAAATATTAAAGGGTGAAAATTATGGAATTGTGGGACAATATTGGAATGTATGAATGAATTACTGGAATGATCGGAATGATCCCTAAAGTGAGATGAATGAACTTAATATTGAAAATATAAAATGTGAAAGCTGCAAATATGAAATGTAAAATCACCCAATGTCAATGGGATTTTTGGGATGTAAAACAGGGAATTGTGGAAAATCTGTAAATATTTGGAATGAGAAAAATGGAAGCAGTCGTCACACGATTAATTGGAATAATATTGATTTGAAACCATGTGAATCGGATGACCTGGAATGAGTTGAAATGCGTCAAAAACAGGCGAGATAATAGACTTCCGCCCTCACACAAAAACTATCTGCATCAAGCAGTGGCTGGCAAAGACAGTTCAATTATTTTAGATAACTTTAAAAGAAGACATTCCACTCTTCTGAGTGGTATGTGAGCACATTATAGGGAATATATGCAAAGGGCTCCATTTGCCTTTGTTGACCATCACAGTTTGTATACAGTTCTTAATATACATGTGGAAAGTTTCTGTATACTCATGCAAATGGTTGTCAAATACATTTTATTTGTGTGCTCAAAATTGTCCTGCATCTGAGAGAGAGAGCCTCATCAGGCCAAGCCAGGCCATTACTGTCCTTGAAAGTGACTTTATTTTCCAGCAAAGTACCTAGCATATTGTGGACGGTCAGAGCCAGCGAGGTGGGGTAGAGGCTAGCTTTTGGTGACAGTTGACTTACGGGAGAAATTTAAGTTGCACAGCTTGATTGAAGTCACAGGCAATAATAGACTCCATTCGAGTGGGCGAGCTGCTATTTGCTCAGGGTAACGAGCAGGATGTTAAGTGCTCAGCTAACATTAGCATCTGGTGGTATATAAACCACAGTTCCAATAAGAACCATCAACTTACTCAGTAGATTAAAAGGTCTACATTAGACTGCCAGAACCTCTATTTCAGAAAAACAGAGCGTGTCAATGACCTTTCTGTTATACGACTAGTTGTGCATTAAACACAAATTCCTTTGCCCTTACCATATTTTCTGTTCCCTATCCTGCAGGTGGTGTGTGCATCCTGCTAGTTGTACTTCTGAGTTGGGAATTTGAAATTGACTCTACGTCCCTGTGATAACAATGAGGCTGCAGTTGCAGAAAAAGCTTATGTTGCCATCTGTTGCCATAAATTGTCTATTTTTGGGGTGATGGATCTGGCATGTATAGGAAAATAGGCGGTTGGTGAAGGTTATTTTCTTTGCCTAGCATCAAGACCCAAACAGCAAAAAATAAACCACAGACAGCCTCACAAATTCACAGAAGGGCACGAAAAAGTTAAAAACTCCATCTGGGGAAGAATATGAAATCTTGACAAGGGATCACAGCTGGGAGAAGCCCCCTCCTAGGCTCAATAGGATGAAATAGATGCTGATTGCTAAGATCACACATTGTACCATATTGAGTAATAAGTCTCTATTGTAAAAACAACATGATGCTGGGAGAGGCCGTCGGGTGAGGTATTCCTCACAATAAGGCCTGGTCGGTACATCCCCATAGAAGCTTCTATGAGGGGGTGACCAACTTCTGAACTCGCTCCAGTTGGTCAGATCAGATCTGCACAGCAGCATTTAAGTTATTCATTGGCATCTCGCCCCCACTCCAAGCAGAGAGAAAGGGGCAGGGAGGAAAGAAGAAGAAAGAGGTAGTCAAACAGCTCAACTAAATGCTAAGGTTTATTTAATGTTTCTTTAGTCGGGTTTCGAACAGTAACACTGAGTTGGCCACTTGAACATCCATGGTTAGACCATTCCCAGTGCACTAGTGCCAGAATACAAAACGACCATGATCCAGCCATCAATAACAAACCAGTGTCTTGTGACTGAAGGTTTCAGAATGCAACATATGCTATTAATACTGTAAAAATCAAAAATCACATCACCATGACAAAAACAATAAGTCCTTTCAGAGGTGAAATCTAAACCAAGAAAGTGCTGAGCCTGAGGTACCAAGATGTTTCAAGGTGGTTTTACTAGTGTGTGATGATCAACACTGTCAAAAGAAGCACTAAGGTTGAGTAATAATAATATGGTGAGGTGTTATAGAGCTGAGGAGATCATTTGTTACTTTACCAAAGCCTATCTCGGTTGAGTAGTTGGCCCTGAATCCTGATTGAAGGATGCAGACATATAATCACTGGGCTGTTGTGCTACTACTTTTTCAATGAATTACACAATAAATGGGAGATTTGATAGTGTGCTATAATTAGAAAAATTCTCAGAATCAAAGTTAGATCATAATTAACAGCGGTCTTAAAAGCTTCTGGTCACATGCCAAAGGAGAGTGAAAGATGAATAGTATACTTAATATAGCCCTAAAATCGGACACAATTTTATATGAGTTTGCCGGGAAGCGGGTTGAGTATGCAGTTTGTCTGTTGACTTTCCAGAGAGACTAATTCAAAACAAGATGGCATTTATTTGCCTGACTGCCTATACTTAATTTCAATAATCACAGAATTTGATAGGGGTTTAGGCAAGTTGTCCTTAATTTCACCCCTAATTAACTGAAGCTTCACTGTAAAGAAATACAATAAATTGTTATTTGAATAAGAAGAGTTACAAGTATTGTTGCATTAGCACTGCTCCTGTATAAAATACAGTGTTCCCTCACTTTTTGCGGTTGATGGGAAAAATCTCCTTAAAGTGAAATCCACAGAGTAGGTGATCGTCTAACAGTTGTTAGGGGGTTGAACCGTTTATTTTTGGGCACAAACTTTACGTTTCTTTTTCAACAAATAGCAGAGTGCTTCAATTTGGAATGAGGCTCGTCACTCTCAACTCATGCTGCAGCACTGAGCACTACTCCTTACCCTCCCCCTGCCTCTCACATTGCATTTCAACTGTTCTTAAAGGCCTCAGTCAGTGTTATCACTCTGTTCAGAGAGCAGAGTTCTTGCCGAAACGCTCTTATATCGTGCCAGATGAAGAAGAGCCGTGTTTTGGTTTTAAGTAATAGTGCCTTGATTTGAACAAGATTGTGTATTGCGGCTGTTAGATTACTTCAGACTCCACAATGGGACTGAACGTGGTATGGATAAAGTGCATCATGTGCTGCTGTGAGGTAACTGTCCATTGGAGAAAAAAAACAAAAAACTGAAGCACTGAAGGCATGAAAAGTGAGGTGTGACATAGTGAGGGACCACTGTACCATAAGTCCCAGAGTATAAAGACACACTTTACTCCCCCAAAATGAAAGCCATATAACAAAAATTAGATTTTTAGGAAGATTGCATCATTCAGTCACATAAAGCCCGTTTTGATGTACAGATGCATATTTCTATATCAGATATAATCTTACTTACAGTAATTACAGTAATAGGACAAGCATGACTAGAAGCAGTCAGTTGGCTGCGCTAGTTGCAGCTAAGAAGGTGCGCCTGTTAGCCAAGGTTGTTCCTGTATTATTTGCAATGAAAGAAGTGAGCAGACTAAATCGGTGTTCGAGTCCATTCTTTTTCACACACGGGAATATCATAGTAGCTTTTAAGAGGAAAGTAATTCCTGTAACACAGCTGGTTGCAAACTGTAAGTCTATTTTAAGGTTTGGGACTTCCGGCCCCTGCACGTTGACTTAGAGTGGAGCCTGTAGCCAATTAACCAGGATAACGAGGAGGCACAATCAGTGTTTACAATTTTTTCAATAGCACTCATCGTGAAACTCTCCCCGAGGCTCTCTCTAAGGCAAATGACCTGCTCCGTGCAAGAACTGCTGTACCGTCTCTCTCTCTCACTTGCTCCACCACTCACTCACCCACAAGCTACACACAGATCTCACTCAATATACCCACAACAAATATATAACACATATATGAACGAAAGAAAATTTGAAAAAATTAGAAAGATGAGACTTATTCTTAGTTGGCAAAGGCACCAGCCAGGCTGTGACCCTAGTGAGTTTATGTTGCTAGAGAAAATGGATGGATAGAATGGAGATTTATCTTGTTTTGCTACAGTTTTTACCCTGTCCCAAACATCTTGGTGCGTCCTGTCCACTATGACATACAAAATATCAAAACTTGACCTTAAAATTCAGGGTGTGTCTTGTAGACAGATGCATCCTTTATTAGGGTAAGTATTTAGGGTTATTTTTATAAAGACCAATTATACTGCAGAAATAATGAGTTTGATAATAATGAGAGTCTCTTGTCTGTAGCATGATGAAAGACTCAAGCTTGGTCAATCTCCGTTTCCGTTCGTTTTCTACATTTCCACTGCGTTTCCACTGCAAACAACCGAGTGCGCCTCTTTGGATGAGTTTTAAGCCTTAATGGTGGATGAAAACAGACAGCTTGCATGCATACTGTCTTGTTTTTTTACTCTCTCTGGAGTGCTTCGCCCACCATCAACAATACTACATCTACTCCTTCCAGATAACTGTGGGCACCATTTCACCTTATTGTAGAACATGTTCTCAATAACGGCTAATGTAAAGGAAAGCCTTCTCTTTCATTTTATTTCGATGGCCATTGCAAAACACAGTCTGACTGGCTCAGAATAAGGCTGACAGTACTTCCTTTCACTTCTCCTTTCACCAAAGCAGGACAGTGTACTGTTGTAAAATGACCCAGGCAGGATGGTCAAATTTACCGGGCAGTAATTAATAGGAATGGCACAATCTCATTTATCTCTGCTTCTTTAAATGTAGAATTTTATAAGAATATCTTCTTTTTCCTTGTCATGAAATCTAATTAAAATTTTAAAAAACAGTACCTGAGCAAAGCAATTTCAATAAAGGTCATCAGGATTTTTCAGACTAATTATTGTGTAAATTTCAAAACTGTAATGTACACGATGGTGCAAATTGTGCAATTAATATTGCATATATTTAATTTACTCTGGACCTCTTCCTCTTCATCATACCTGACATTATGTCCGCTGTTCACCCCGTGCTTATATGATATTGTAGCCATTGTCTTATTTTAGGACTAGATACATATTTACTGCGTTACAAATTTGCTGTTCAAAGGAGTTAGCTTTCCGTCCGAACACAGTTCTAGTCGGGCTGTTATGTATTTTGGAGAGTCTACTCTACACGTAGGCACTTATTTGTTTTTTTTACAGTTTTCTGTTGGTCTTCCATTTCTTATACATATCACCAAGAGATCCAGGTGAGGTCATCGTTATCAGGAATTTACATGATCTCACAATGTGTCACATGTTGCATTGCTTGCCTGAGAGAATCATCTCATCACTTAGTGTGATCTCATTGCACACACACACACACGCGCACACACGCACGCACACACACAAACAGAAAAGAGTGTGATACAGGAGTTAGATGCGGAATCCCACATCAGCCATGTGACTCATTTTGGGAGTTACTCACGGTGAGATCACCAGCAGATTTCTCCTTGTTTCACATTTAGTAGGGATGATAGACGATGTACTTGCAAAACTAAAGCCGCAGCAAAGAAAGAAAGCAATGCCAGGAACTGCTTCTCGGGTTGCAAGAAGGCTTGTGTGCGTGTGTTTGTGAGTGTGTGTGTTTTTTGTCTCCTGGTTTGGTCCTTACTGTTTTGAGGCATCATTTTTTATGACGGTCCTCATGGCGCCAGGCTGTCTGTGCGGCCCACGGTTACACACACACACACTCACGCACACATGCTGATAATGCATTGGGAGTATAATGTTACACTCGGGGGAATGCTGCATCATGCAATTAATGGACGGACAGGTTCTGTTGTTTACCGCAGGGGCTTAACAGTCGTTGCTTCATTACATAGGAGCGTCTATTCGATATTCTATCCTTGATTGCATGTGTGTATTTAATTTGTACCCCCTCCCCCTGCCCCATTATTCCAAATGAATGTGCACCTGCCCTGTTGCCCAAGGGGGACCATTGGTGCCACAGCGGTGAGGGCACGATGATCATCTGCTTACTGCTAATTGCCATAGTGGTACACAATACACCAAGGCACTAGTAGTTTTTCTTGGGCCCAATTGACTAGCTTTAATCAGCCAATAATACAGTGTGTGTGGCCATGTGGAAATTCAGGCTTTTTTTTGAGTGGCTGGTTGCACAAAGTAAAGCTTCTGAAACAATTAGGTAAAATAAAAATAAAAACAAAAGCATACATGAAAATATAAAAAACAGGACAAGAAACCAAAAAATTAAGAAAAACAAGACATGATATGGTGAACGTACCATTGTGCAAACATCGACAATTGTCTTGGGCTACAAAATTTCTTTAAGGTTATTTAAAAATATATCATTCTTACATGACTTAGACACTCTTACCAGTTGCAGTAACACTGCCATCAATGCCAGTTGAAGACAATGCATTACAGATGATATACAACACCCTGTGATGTCATATGATTTAATAGTTGTAGTGATTGCAGCTTAAACCTTATCAAAAATAAATATATACCAAAAATAAAAACTTTTACATTGGTTATAAAGTAGGAAGGAAATTACCTTCTAAATAAATGCATAAATAAATATGCATGAAAAAAAATCAGAGGATTGTTCCAAGGAAGAACAAAAATACGAAAATACCAGGGGAAATCACAACATGCCGACTTGAGTCAACCAGAGAAGATGAATTTCCATGCACAAGGGCAAAAAAATACAGATCATATGAGGATAAACAGCCCCGCTTATGTACTTGGTATTTAACATACATCCCATGCAAACTAGCATCCTCCCTTGAGTGTTTTATTTAGATGAGAATCTGAGATTTATGACTGCTCTCACTGTTTTGTGAAAATCCCTGCACATTTAATGTCTGCTGCATATATTTCCGAGTCAGGTGATATTAGCCAACATTACTTCAAATGTTCACTGTTGACTTTGTCGACCCTGGGATTTGTTTAACAAACAATGAACCACATGAGTGGCCAATAATCAATATCAAACACCCAAACGCTGAACATGTACACTGTATATGGTGGCAGTATTATTACGCTATATGATGAATATGACTACTATACGTTGCAAATGAGAGTGTTTAATTCGAACCCCGTGAAAATGCTTTGTTCCAAAGAACATTATTTAATGTAGTCTGCAAATGTATGACACTTGCCATATAAACGTTCAATCTCTCTGGTCCTGGCAATTTCTATTGATTTTGGAGCACTTCTAGATCACTTCCTGTAATGTGTTACAGTATTAGTTAAAGTGAAAAGTAAGTGTGTTATTGTATGTTACTCAATGTACTTTTCCCGCAGGACTGATCATCTTCTATAATCAGTGTTGGGCAAGTTACTTCAAAGCTGCAATTCATTATTTATTACTTATTACTTTCAAAGTAATTAGCAGCATTACAATATTACTGTATTTGAAATGTAAGACATTACACTATTATTGCATTACTTTTAGATTACTCTTATCAACATAACTAGAAATATGGATTTGCCATTCTAAATGTAGCTCATAACACATCCAGTAGAGGGATAGCTTAAGCCTAAGAACAGGACAAGTCTCTCCCGGATGACCAAGCATCTTACCCTATCTCTAAGGGAGAAACCCCGCAGAGTAAACTCATTTCCTCCGCTTGTATCCGGGATCTCGTTCACGACCCACAGCTCTTGACCATAGGTGAGCGCAGGAATGTAGATCGACCGTTAAACAGAAAGCTTCGCCTTTCGGCTCAGCTCTCTTTTCACAAAGACAGACCGGTATAACTTCGAACGCTGCGCCTGTCAATCTCCCGTTCCATCCTGCCGTCACTCATGAACAAGACCCCATGATACTTGAACTCCTACACTTGGGACAGGACCTCATCCCTGACCTGGAGAGGGTACACCACCCTTTATTGCCTGAGGACCATGGTTTCAGATTTGGAAGTGCTGATCTTCATCCCAACCGCTTCACACTTGGCTTCATTTCTGCAAAACTTGTGAAAGTTAGAGGTCATGGCCTGAAAGAGTCAACAGCACCACATCATCCACAAATAGCAGAGATGAAATGCTGTGGGTCCCAAAACAGACCCCCTCAACGCTTTGGCTCTGTCTAGAAATTCTGTCTATAAACTAATGAACAGAAAGAGCAATCTTGGCCGAGTCTAACCCTCACTGGAAACAGATTCGCCTCACTGCTGGCAATGCGGACCATACTCTGACATCAGTTGTGCAGGGATCGAACATACCCCATACTCCCAAAGCACCCCTCAGAGAGCTCCCCAAGGGATATGGTCGAACGCCTTCTCCACAAAGTGAATTCGCAGCACCCTCGAGGAACCTGCCATGGGTGTAGAGCTGTTCCACTGTTCCTCAGCCAGGACGAAAACCCCACTCTTCCTTCTTATTCTAAGATTCGACTTCCTGACGGACCATTCTCTCCAGCACTCCAGAGTGTGTGCCTCCTGTAGGTGGAACTCACCCTCCGGTCCCCCTTCTTAAAAAGGGGGCCCACCACCCAAGTCTGCCAATCCAGGGGCGCTGTCCCTGATGTCCACGTGAGGTCGCAGAGGTGTGTCAAACATGGCCTTACTGAAATCCTCCTACACCCGAGTTTTTTCCTCGGCGACTGCCAAAGCTGCATTCTGCTTGGCCAGTCCGGACCTATCAGCTACCTTTCGAAGTCCCACAGGCCAATAAGGCCCGATAGGATTTCTTGTTCAGCTTGATGGCATCCCTTACCGCTGGTGTCCACCAGCTTGTTTGGGGATTTCTGCCACGACAGGCACACAATGGAGGCGTGGAACATGGTTCACTCAGAGTCAATGTCCACCGGCTCCAAAGGGACATAGGAGAAATTCTGCCGGAGGTGGGAGTTGAAACTCCCGATGGCCAGACGTTCCCAGCTGACCTTCACGATACGTATGGGTCTGCCAGGTCTGATCAGCATCCTCCCCCACCATCGAAGCCAAGATAACGCCAGGTGGTGATCGGTTGACAGCTTCGCCCCTCTCTTTACCAGAGTGTCCAAAACATGCAGCCACATATACGATGAAACAACCGCAAAGTTGATCATCGAACTGCGGCCTCGGGTGACCTGGTGCCAAATGCACATATGGGCATCCCTGTGTTTGAACATGGTCTTTGTTGTCATAAATCCATAATGAGCACAGAAGTTCAATAAGAACGCACCACTCGGGTTCAGATCGGGGCAGCGTTCCTTCCATTCACACCCCTCCAGGTCTCACTGTGGTTCCCCATGTGACCATTGAAGTCCCCCAGAAGAAAGAGGCAGTCCCCAGAGGGTGCACCCTCCAGCTCAGGGAATCCGGTCTTTTCTATTTATTTTATTTATCATAGAGGTCTATGAGCCGTGCTTAGTCTGATCCCTTACCTAGGACCTGTTTGTCATGGGTGACCCTGCCATTGGCATGAAGCCCCAAACAACTTAGCTCCTGAGATCATTGGGGCACGCAAACCCTTCCACCACATTAAGGTGACGGCCCACAGAGGGGCTCGATCTATTTTTCTTTATTTTTGTGTGTGTAATATATTACACTACTGTGTTGCAGCAAAAATTAAGGCAGTACTGTAATTACATTACTTTTGTAATGCTTTAATTCCAACACTGTCTATCATGAATGTTCTGATGTTATTTAGTTAAATTATTTTAAGTTTTGCTCATTCATTATTTGGGATTTTTCAGCTACCTGGTTTACTAATGTTTTCCAAGTAAACTATACTTGTATGGGTTTAAAATGTACACCACACCCCCAGTGTTCTATCTTGTTGACCGACAGTGGAATAAATACACGTCCCACCCAAATCTAGCACCAAGCACAGGTTGCTTGGTAACACTACCTCCCCAATACACAATTTGAACACTGGAAGATGCCTCCAGAATTGATATGCTGTCGTGTAAACACATATGAATATAGATACACATGTGGTACTCTAGTAAAAAGATGTTATTTTTTGGCGATTTAGTGCATTGACAAGGACATAGGCCCACGTTTGACAACAATAAGCCAACCTAACATCTGTCCTTGCTCCGGATTGCCAAGAAACTTTGGCCATTTGGTTACAAATGTAGTTTTTTTGAGGGAAAAAGTGAAAGTGTCATTGGGTCTGAAATGTTTGTCAAACTGACTATTTGCCTTATATGAGCTACTGGGGGTCTGCGTAGTAGAACAGCTGCACAAGCTTATTTGAAAACATAACGTTCCCAACGGTTGACGGGATGAGTGTTTGACATGCTGTGAATGAGAAAAGAGCATAGGCTGACAATACATAGGACGTGCATATGTATGCATGCTATTTTTGTCCTGGTCGTCTTTGTGAGAGTGCTCTGAGAATCTCTGACTGATGTGTCCTCTATGCTTGATTGATTCTGAAATATAGAAAAGATGTTGATGTGTGAAAGCTACCAATTTATAAGCCTTCATCTTTCAACTTCAAGATGTCTGCCCACACCGTCAATATGAAAGCTGAAGTTCAGAGCTAAAGATGGTGATGTCTCGCAAAAGGCCAACTGTGTCAAATCCTCTTTGTCTCCGTTGCCTTATTACTTCTGTGAAGCAGAAAAGTGGTGTTGTTTTCATCCATGACAGTTGTTTAGTTTGTGTGTTCATTAGCAGGATCACATCAAAACTAGACTGCTACTTTTTATGAATGTTTGTGAACACGTACTAAAAATATAGTAGCAGTACACTTTCTCAGATTTGCCCATTAATATTTGACACGTAATGAAAGTGCGGAGTCACGACCATCACAGAGAACACATATATACAGCTTTAACAAATTAGCAGCGCTCGCTATACCAATCTAGCATCAACACTGTAAACAAAGCTAGCTATGTCCGCTACATTTGTAGCATGGCTTTTGCATCATAGAATCTTACTCATAACCCTTAATGTAGATTAAAAAAAATAAATTAGTTGAACTATTATGCTTAGGTATTATGAGATATTAACATCCTTTTAATTTTAGGAGATATTCTGCCATAGTATTTGTTACTCATCTGAATAACAATGTGTTTGAAATTAATGTATTAATAGAACAGTCAGTCCGCGCTATAGAATCCAAATAGGCATGCTAATATTTAGTCAAACACAGCAGGAGTTGACTTCGCTTCATGGAACTGTTTGTTTCACGAAGAAATTCATTATCATTATATTTCAGTGAGGAAATGTCTGTATTTTGACCTTCAAAAAAAAAAAAAATCACATGATAGATGTTTCTCCAAATTGTGCTACTCCCCTGTATGCACACAGTAAAAATCATTTCAATTTCACATTCCTTTTGAGTTGATATGAACTCACATCTTGTCAATTGATTTTTTCTTTCGGGTACTTTACTGTTTTCTATAAAGCTCCCGTAAGAGTTGCTACCTCCATATCCATACTTTTTTTTTTTTTTTTTTCCCTACATTGCTCTTCATTTTTTGGTGTAATGATTGGCTCCAATTACATTTGGTTTAAGGTCGGGTTGTGTCAAAATTTGGGTTTCTGAAATACTCGGGATATGGGAACGCTTTAGCAAAGATGCTTATGTTAAGTCTTATGTTATGTTACCCTGTTTGAAACCGAGATAGATAATGGATAATGTCATGATACAAATTGACATAATTTCCGCTGTCCATAAAACACATTGAATTTGTCACTCATCACAGCAATAACATAATTGATTTCCTCCTTGTTCCTAAAGTCTGATTTTCTCCGTTTATTTACGGAGGAGAACCCAATGTATTCAAACTACGCCCCATAGTAAGTAACAATGTGGTGATCTTTTTTATTTTCTTCCCCCTCCCACTTGGGGGAATAGATGGTATCACAGCACATATTATTCAACCATCCGTCCATTTTCTATAGGCGCTTGCCCATACTAGGGTCGTTGGCTTGCTGGAGCGTGACCCAGCTGTCTTCTGGCAATAGGCGGGGGACACCTTGGACTGGTTACTAGCCAATCGCAGGGCACACAGAGACAAACAACCATTTGCACGCACAATCATTCATATGGGCAATTTGGGGTGTCTAATACACCGACCATGAGGAGGAGACGGGAGTGCCCAGAGAAGATCCACGCGAGCACAGAAGAACACGCAAACTCCACACAGGAATGCTGAGGCCAGCTGGAATTTGAAGTATATGTTATTATTACTTTAAAATCAAAAAGAGCCAGAATACTTTCAGTTACGAACATGCACAGAATGCACACTAGTGACCCATTAAAACATTACCATATATTTGGGTTAGAATAGGGTTACTGAGGGGTCTTAGCTCATTTGAGTTAATGTCCCTATTTCCATCAAAATTAAAAGACCTGAATATTGTTTTTTAAAGGGGTTGTTGTCAACATCTAAATGCAGCCGTTCAAACCACTATATTCTCACCCTGGCAGAGGTCTGCATCCTGTATTAATAATTCTGTGTCTGCATTATGTTGGCTTTGGTCTACTATTTACTCTTCTCGACATTTTAATTCCCCTCTGAAGTTAACTTATCTCATGACCTTGATCAAGAACATTAGGTGTGTGCAACTTTGTGGATTGTTTTTTTTGTGCGTGTGTTTGTGTTGGTAATCACTGAATTGAAAAATCACATGTGAACTTCTTATCACCTTGGGGGAAAGTGTCTATATTTTTTTTCTGCCCTCATCCCACACTGTGATAATTCTGTTTGGAAGCAATGGCACTGTACCACGTCTAGAGATGGGCAGAGAAGAAGGTACCATTTAGATAAAACAAATTGCCAGCTGCCAAACAGGAGCAGCCACTGCTAAGATTAAACCTGGGGGACGATTTTTTCTCAAGCTTCCTTTTCTATATTTAATTTTTGCATTTGTTTCAGTGGCTGTGGTTATTATAAAGCTGGTAGACTTCTTGTTCTTGTTCAAGCAGGCCTTACGGGCAAGCACTTTCCATAAGAAGTCAAAGAGCATTTTTCTCTGGCCTATAACTATAATGCCATGACAAGCTGCAGTAATTACAATCAATAGTTCAGGACTTTTTCACTCTTTGGCAAGATCATACGTTGCCCCGTTGGCTGGGAGAAGTTGAAAGCAATCTTTAAAATAAGCAAAGAAAATGGTCAAGATAGCGCTTTTGATCAGATTTCAATGAACATGAGGAGGATGGCAACTATGTCAGCTTTTAATAGTTTTTGAAGTTTCCTAGCTTTGCAAGTTAGAGATATCCCCAAAGATTCTTGAGACAACAAGTAGCAAATGAGATAAATGCTTTATGTTCCAAACTGACTATAAAACTGCTGCAACATTTGCCTCACATTCACCGCATTCACTTCTAAACACTGGCCATTCAGAGTTGAATTTGTATATTCTTCTGTTTCTCTGCGTTCTGTGCCCCCCCCCCCCCATAACTGAACTGGAAATCTTTGTGGATGAGCAGTTGTTGGATAGCACGTCGCCTCACGGAAATAAACCCGTAAAATAATAACCGGTTTGAAGGCAATGAAGACTGAGACACAAGTTGCCGATATAGCAATGCAGCAAACATATTTCAGTTGCCCTCGGCACCAACAATCACACTAAGCAGCAACATATACAGTACTTGCAACTTGAAAATTACTGACTTCAAAATTATGGCATAACTCCACCTGGTGAAATTGTGACTGTGTGTGTGTGCGTGTGTTTGTGTTTTTCCCCTCCATGTGCCTTGTTTATTAAATTTGCCATCCACTGCATTCGTATTCAGCAGAGATAGTCACATGCAAATACATACTCCTCTCAATGTTCTTTCTCACCCGATTCACTTTTTTTTAGGGGTTTTTGAGTGAATAGTTCATGCACAGTACTGCCAAATGTTACAGAGTACGAAAATAACTAATGCACTATCTCATCGGGGTGCTACTTACAGGAATGGGTACCTAATGGGAGGAGCTAGACACATTGCAGTCAATTCGTTGCTCAACAGAAAATGGTCACAGCCTTTGATAATACAAAGGGATTAGAAGCACACGCAGGGACAACCTGAACTAAACTCTAAAGGTGTCTTTTATCTGTCGCCTCTTCTGATACATTATGTGCTTGAACAAACACATCAAACTGCCTTTCC
Source organism: Hippichthys cyanospilos (assembly GCF_059441005.1). Classification (NCBI taxonomy): domain Eukaryota; kingdom Metazoa; phylum Chordata; class Actinopteri; order Syngnathiformes; family Syngnathidae; genus Hippichthys; species Hippichthys cyanospilos. Next base: position 20,221,565 of record NC_142378.1, read on the forward strand.
TCCCCTGTCTCCGTCCTCTGGGATGAGTCAGACAGCGAAGTTCAGAGAGTTAGCGCTGAGCAGTCTGTCCTGTTTGTTGATTGTCAGGCCCCATTCCTATCACAAACCAGATAGTATCTTCATCTCATCTCGTGCCAGAAATGCTCGCTCACAACAGGCGGCCCTGCCATCCCACTGCTGCAATAGATGCAGCTAACCTGCCATCCCTTCCCACATATCAACCCTGGATCTGCCATCTCCCCTCTCTCTTATCCTCTCCTTATCTCCTCATACCACCTTTCTTCCCGATCCAAACACCCCAAACCCATCAATCAGTCATCTTTGTCCTCCTTAATCTTTTCCTCTCCTAGCATCTGCAAGACTTTTTGTGGCGGAAATGTTTTCCCCATGCATGGACTTTTTGACTGTCGGAAGCCTCAGAAAGTGACAGTGCTGCAGATATTCAGAGGGAAGTGGTAAAAATGACGAGGTAAAGGGATGCGCTAGCAGTCACGTGTTTGACTGTTACATCCTTCACACTGTGTCTCAGTGGTGTAAGTGGAAAAGGGAGAGAGGAAGACAACGCCAGGAAGATGAAAAGTGTGAACACAAAACATGTCGCGTAAGCAGAGAAGTTGTTTACGCTGCGGTGATACCAGCCCATACCCCATTGATTCTGCAGGAGGTGCAAAGAGCAGTCGGCTCTATTTAGCTCAGTGCCCATAGATGACGCAGTGTGCTTCTCTCGGGCGCTACAATGGAGGAAAACACAAGTCAATTAGAACAAAATAGTCTCTTCCTAACACGGGCTGCATGGTGGACAAGTAGTTAGCATGTCTGCCTCACAGTTCTTTTCAGTTAACTCTTTCAGTGTTCAGGATTTTTGTCATGTAAAATATTTAGGTTGTGTGCCAGTGACAAGAATTCTTATTCACTATGTTTTTTTTTTTTTAAATGTCATGGCCAGCGCGCCTCTTAATTTTATGCCAATTGAACACTGTCGTAGTGTTATTTTGCCATCAAAAACACATTTTCACTGTTTTTGTTCATGGTTTATCGAGGAGAAGGACCCTTGAGATGTTTCGGATGCTACTAAAAAACGTTTTGTGGCAAAGTTACTTGAGCAGAAAACACATCTTCGCATAGCATGGTGTCCCTCAAATTACTGTACCTATTCTCAAACAGTGATTACTAAAGAACGGAATAAGGTAGAATCTTTCTTTCTTTTTCTATGTGAAGAATGAAATCCAATCTTTCATAAGTTATGATCAATTTCTTTATAGACATAAAATGCAGTATTCTCTCGGCCTTAAAAAACGTGTCAAAATGCTCAAAATAGGCTGGCACTCTAGGGGTTGCCTCTTCAGAAAATGCTTGGCATGGAATGAGTTAAAAGCTGCATGTATAAGGCTTTTATGATAAACGCCTGCATTAATTTGATTTCCTGTGAGACAACGGTTTCACAAAGACAACGACCCAAAATGTCTAAATGTTCCTCAGCCGAGAGGAAAGGTTTTCTGTTGTGTTTCTCTTCAGATCTTCACGGTCAAGCCATTCATAAAAGTTCATCTTTTGCCACATCTGTATTCAAAAAAATTCTGTCAAATAAATGAAAATATAATGATCGACTGATAAACATCAACTTTGGCCCCTGAATGTCATCATGTGTAGATAAACTGAAGGTCATCATCATTTCCTGATGGCATTCATGATGTAGTTTTCTCTCTTTTTCTTAATGATTGTATCAATGTTATGTGGTTATTAATATTATGTGTGAAGATGCAATGTTTATTTTTTTTCCACAAAAAAGGAGAAAATCCAATCTTGTTTAGGTCATGCATGAGGATAACGGAGAGGGACTCCACGAGTACAATTTCGGTGCGCTCTAAAACAGCCTCTCTAAACCCTCTCTTTTTATTTGATTCAGAAGTGTCTGATTACATGAACATTCCCGTCCTAGAAAGACAAAAAAAAAATCAGTGTTAATCTGTGTTTGTGTATGATTAGTGCATGTGTGACAACGCATTTTGTGTGTCATGACATTCTGCAAGATATTTTGTAGATGAGAAGTGAAGTGATATCTCAAGTGCAGTCCGAAACTGCAACCTTAGGGTAGGACAGGCTTAAATATAAGCATTTTTTACTTCAGCCAGTGCCTTTTCAGTCACTGTTTAAATTCATAATTGTACTGTATTTTGATAATTGTGTGATTGAATAAAATAACTAAATAATAACCAACAAACCTTCTCACAGCAATCTTCTCATAGCAAACATTGTTTCATTGCAAGCAGTGCAATGATTAATAGTATGACGAGTGATTAACAGACGCCTAATCAATAATGTTGAACATTTCCCTTTCACTTTTGCAGGCAGAGGCTTCCAGCCAAAAACGTGTATTACTACCGCTGCCCCGACCACCGACGCAATTACGTCATGTCATTTGCCTTCTGCTTTGACCGAGAAGACGATGTGTACCAATTTGCCTACTGCTTTCCTTACACCTACTCTCGGCTGCAACACTACCTGGCCAACCTGGAGAGCAGGAATCTTCCTTACCTGCGGAGAGAACAGCTGGGCCTCAGTGTGGTGAGTTGAAGATGGGGAGAATTAAGTGTGTTTATCGCATGGGAGTGCTGCAGCCCTGAGGTCAGGGTTTGGGTGGAGTGTGTGTATGTGAGGGTGTGCTGGGAATTAAATGAGCCAGATTGGTAGTTTGGGTGGTCATAATGTCACTCTGTCCTGTTATCATTACCAATGTTGCTCGCTAGATTACCAGTCCCTAAACGTGTGTGTGTGTGTGTGTGTGTGTGTGTGTAAGTGCGTGTGCCTGCATGTGTGTGTGTGTGTGATTGAATGTGTCATGTGCAGCGCTCTCACCTCTTTGGTAGCAGCAAGTGTATCATGTGCGTCGCCTCCAGTCTCGTCTGCTCTTATCAAATAATTGTAGGAGAAAAACTCATTAGAAATGCTTGAAAGATTACGACTTTAGCTTGTGTCCTGCTAACATTTGTCAAGGAAAGCTTGCCTTCATGGGGCGAATTATGAAAGAACCCCCATTCGCACGGTGCACCTGACCATAAAATTGAGATGACAGGAAATGTTGAAATCGTAGCGTGGGAATGGTTAACAAATTCACTGCCATTAATAGCGGGAGATGTCAAAAAATATATTTCATTGGACTGGCAGTGAACAAGGTAACTCATTCAGTACCATTGACAGCCATAGGTTGAAATCCTTTTTAAATTGGCCAGCAGTGGATGGATTAAAGATTTGTGTTATAGTTCATGCTTCTTTGCTTGAGACCTGAAATATAGGGTTATCATTGCAATTTTAGGGGTGATTTCTGAACTTCGCAGTGATCAGTAGAGAGGAGAGGTTTTTGCACTACCAGGTCAAAACATTAGTTTCACAGTTTATGATATTTCCCCTATAACCTCTTGTTTGAATCTGGCTCATGGCACCAATTGAAATGTTTTGTGGAATCATTCACCAGTTCCTTATATCTTTTACTCAAAATATTCTACTAATACTAACTACCTGAAGAATGCATCTCCTCAATCTATTAAAGCAGGGGTTCTCAAACTTTTTGGAGTGAAGGACCCCTTTTAGAAAGCAAATTTTCCAAGGGCCCCCATATGCAAAAATTACACATCTTACTAAGTGTACACACATTGTGTGGATTAAATCAATCATAGAACTGAAATACAACTATTCCTTTAAGTAAAAAACATTGAGTAGATGCAAACAAGTAGGATTATCAGTGCCATACATTTGCACGTGCTAACATTTACTAAAAGGAAATACCTACCACAAACGAAAATGCTAATGACCTAAACACATACCAGGCAACACTATATAACATGCTGAAGATAAAAACTAACATTAGCTAGCATGTTATCTGCAGAAACAAGTTGATCCAACAAACGACTAATTTTGGGTATATGAGCATAAAGGACAACATTCCAATAAGGAAAACAACTCACAGACACTTGTGGGCCAGATCTCACAAGGGGAAGGAACAACGCGTCCGCACCGACAGCAGCTGCTCCACACTGTCCTTCCCCACCACAAAATGTACTATCAACTGTGGCCATAGGTGGCACCAAAAAACAAAGACTAAGCCAAGAAAGGCACAAATATGTAACTGTTAAAAGATCAACTATATCAGTTCCAAAATACGCAAATTATTTCACGGACCCCACGTTGAGAACCACTGTATTGAAGGGGTGAGGGGTGAGGGGTGAATTCTTGCAAGTGTGTACACACATTGTACAGAACACAACTCATCAGTGTTCGTAGAAGGTTTCGGAAAGATGTGTGACATTTGCAAACAGCTTTAACAGTTATTATTTTGAACATGCACTCTTTTTTTTTTTTGCAACAACAAAATCTGTTAGTGTTTGTAAACACTTAGCATCATATGATGCCAATGACTGTTTTGTAGACATGGACGAGCCAATTTTTCAGAATGCTTTTTTTCTTCTGCAACAATATTCATTGAACTAAGATTTGAAGCCTGGGTTTGGGTTCCAAAAAAGTGTCAAGATTTTGAGTTGGGATTTCATGTGAGGGAAAGGGGGCTAAATTTAAGGTCTGGAGCCAAAGCTAAGGATTCCTCCAATGAATGGGGTTTTAAATTAGGGTAATAAAACGAGGTTAGGGTTTAAATTATGTTTCAAAATAGCGTGAGTGTTTCACACCAGGATTATGATTCTAAATTAGGGTCTGTGTGGTTGCGCCCATTTTTGCATGAACGTTCCCTCATTTTTACTTCATGCTTGAAGCCGTGTCATTTGTCGGAGTGAGGCAGAGGGTGAGCGAGGAAGGACAGACACGCTTGGTTTGCCTCAGTATTAGTATTCATAGTCATAGAGAGCTTTTATGGCCGTATTTTTCTCTTTATGTTCTCCGGGCCTGGGTGGCAGACAGCGGAGTCCGGCCCCCTCATATCTCTTTCTGTCTGCTCTATCAGCCCCCCACCCCCCCCCACCCCCCCCCCACCCCACCCCGCCCCACGAGAAGCAACAGCCCCTTTCTCACCGTATCCTGGACTCCCTGTCTCTCGCTTATCTCATGCATATATGCAACCCTAAACACTCAGACGGGTCATCAGAGATCGGATGAGGGGAGCTTTCTCGTTTCGTCAAACTGTAAAAAGACAGGTCATTTGTTGTGTGTGTTTGTTTAATTCATTCATTTATTTATTTTTTAACTAGACTCATTTGCAGGGACGTGTTCACCTTCAAATGGCTGCACTTATCTTGCGAGGATACAAATAAGAGTCGGGGCCATTTGTGCTTACATTCTTCTTGGTAACTGACTAATTTGTTTTCTGTAATGTATTCCCATGAAGCAAATCTGAGAGCAGAGAGTGTTGTTTGTACCTGGTGCCCTCTATCCATTTTATGAAGCAGGTACTTTTACATTTTCAGACCGAATAATGTGTTTTATGTTTTGTGTCAGTGAGACAGACCAAATTGACTTCGGTAAGGTTGTTAATTGAGAAACTGGGAAAAGGTTTGGGAGGATTCCAAAGGGCAAGCCAGAAGCATTTGAATACAATTTTCAAGCCAGTCTCTCAACTATTGATTCACCTTCACTTTCACCTCATTTTTATCTTTCCAATTGAGACAACAAAGGCCATTCCAATACCAGGCGTTCAGTAACAGTGGATGAATTTGCCCGGTCTTTATTGAGTTTTCCTCACAAGAACCGAGCAACAAAAATGATGACTGATAGTAGTGTTGAAGCTTTATGACCCAGTAAAGCCTGAACGTCTATATACAGGCATAAAACGACAATTTCGACAACCCCGCATTGAAATTCAGACTGCGATAGTCAGCATGAACAATTTGATGAGTCTTCCTTCTGAAACTTTTCGAAATAGAAATGTCTATGCTGTCTCTTGAATAGAAAGGAACCTTTAGATTTGAACTCAACTTGCCACTTGAATCATTTTTAGCACTCTTTCATAATATTCAATCTGTCGTTTTTAATTTTTTGGGGGGTAATCTGCATCAAATGAGATGGGCATCATAATTGATAAATGAATTAACTGAATTGGGGAATTTGATTGACGTACAGAACATTGATGCTGATAAGTAGGTTAGATGATGGGGGGATGGATGTTTCGAATGAATTATTCAATAAACGCACAATTCAGGGTGTAAATTCAGGGTGTGAATTGCACCCCCGTGACCTTCCTGAGGATAGGTTGTTGAGATAATGGTGGAAGGACATTAAATTTTGTTATCCAAAGTGTTTAAATTACTGTAGCTTGAAAGCAAATCTGTACAGGCCTACTAACAAAAAAAAAAAGGGAAACAGAGAGGCTATGAAAAGTGAATCGCATTATAAAGAGGGACTATTTTATTCCCATTTTATTCTCCCCTCTTCCTTGGCAACTTAGTCAATTGGTCCCCATCTGTCTGAATGTTCTATTTTGAGGATCAATATTTGAGTCAAACTCTTTCGTTCCCCTAGTGAGACACATATTAGACCTGTTCAAATACTTAGGAAGCTTGCATTTTATTTTTAGTAATAATAGTATTTCCTTACCTTAAGACAGAACCTGAAAAGCACATTGTTTGGCTAGCCTACCAGGAGATCTTTTAAAAAGTAGCAACCTGAGGGCATGACCCCCCCCCACTGCCCAATGGGAAGGGCAAGGCTATGGCGTTATTAGTCACCTCTGACACAGTGCAGACTCTACCCATAGACTAGATGGGAAGCGGGTGAAGAAGGTGTAAGTGAGAGACCTTAGGGTGGGTGCGGTCCTCCCACATGCTTAAGGTTTTCTCAGCTCTAATACACATGCACGCAAGCCCATTCTTGAAGGCCATACTAGGTGTAAACATGCATGTATATCATGTTCCTTAACTGTTTGACCTAGGGTCACTGACGGTCAAGTGGTTCACTCTCCTCACTGACTTCAGTTCCCACTAAAGTATGAATGCTATGCAGACTCTATGGGCTTGATTACTTGTGTTTTTGTTTTTGTTTTCTACAAAAGTCAACAAACACTCGATTGCCGTTGGAAGCAGTTATTGAAGCTTGGTTGTTTTACCAAACACCGAATTGTTGCACAATTCTAGAACTCTATGAAAAAAAATAAATTTAGCACTTGCATGGTGATTTTGCAAAAGATAATTAGCAATGTCTAATTTTGCATTGGAAAAAGCAGGTCAAAAACAGCCAGGGAAGAAACTTTCCACACATTTTCGAAATGCCAGAAACAATAATTATTGTGGTACAACAATTACTCAGCAATGCAATTTTGGCGTTTCAAAATGAGTTCGCAGTTGACTTGAAGTCAGTCACAGAAAGGAGTCATCTTATATCACCAATAATAAAACTCATTGAAACTCTGGTGTGCTGAACCATCTAAAATCAATTAATCTTCCTCAAAATGATTTGTGTGATCAGTTTTATAATGATGGTTTGCTTCATCTTCTAGCATTTCCAATGACATCACTTCATGTAAAGAATTAATCAACATTTTCTTTTTTGTTTTTATTCATTTAAACGGTCTGGTAGAATGGCTGGTAAGTCCACCGCAGTGACTTAAAATCTCATAGACACTGGTGACCGAATTTATTTCCTAATCCTGTGTGCTATCGATGTTTAGGTAGCATATCTGGATGTGTGCTCAGTGGAAGTGGATTCTCAAGAAGATCATTTCCAATGACATCACTTCATGTAAAGAATTAATCAACATTTTCTTTTTTGTTTTTATTCATTTAAACGGTCTGGTAGAATGGCTGGTAAGTCCACCGCAGTGACTTAAAATCTCATAGACACTGGTGACCGAATTTATTTCCTAATCCTGTGTGCTATCGATGTTTAGGTAGCATATCTGGGTGTGTGCTCAGTGGGAGTGGATTCTCAAGAAGATCCTTGTGCATGAGTGTGTTTGTGTGGAGGACGAGGAGAGGAGTGGAGTGGGCACTGCGACCATGTCTGCCTGGATGCCTCGCTGCCTCTCTCATCCCTTATCTCTGCGTTTGTACACCGTGTGCCAAGATCAATAGATACTCTGGCCATGGAGAGAAGAGAAGGTCAGCAGCCACAAGAATGGAGACACAGACAAAAACGTGCTACAAGCATTCTGGGCATTTTCTTCTAGACATAATTATACAAGATGAGACCTTAGAAGCATGGTTTGGCTTAATGGCATATCCATTCATTTCTGCTTCCCCAGGGAATTAAACATTATGACAATTAGAACTAGGTTAGCTCAGGGGTGGAAAAAGCTATGTGTTTTTAATCTGCCACACAGAGCATTTATTTACATTATCAAGAGTCCTATAACATTTGGAACATGTGAACTTTGTTTTTTGGTAGTTTGTGCATCTGGCCAGGCTCGGTCCCATCCAAATAGTGATTGCCAACAGCACAGTATGTTGTATAAAAAAACCTTATAGATTTGTCTCTGATCTTCTCATCAAAACAGTGATCAGTTAATGTTTATTCAAACTGTCGACTCAATGATCGTCTGATCATGTGCCTATATTTTTATCTTGATCCACACATTTTCTGACCCAAGTACCTATTTGAAAAATCAAATGCTATATGGCGCCCGAACACAAAATGTTCCCACTTGTGGGTGACATGAGAAAGCTGCATTTTGAAGTCACACATGCCAGAGCTAGCTTCACTCTAAAAAAAACGAGTTACATCCCTGCAGAATCAAAAAGTAATATGGCAGCGTTCGCCATGACAAATTGCCAATTTTAATAACCGTAAATAATTAATGGTGGCGTTCTTTGAAAGCGGAGATCTTGACACTGACGCTCTCTTCTGTGAATGGCTCAGTGATTGGTTTGCAATGATGAGAGCCCTCCAGCTGGCGGCCTCTGACAAAGGCCAGTGCCTGAATAGCCAATCAGCTATTTATCATGTCGATGAGGTGATGACTGCCTCGTTAGACCACTTGATTGATGTGAACATCCTCTTTGTATTGTGTCAGTGAGCAGAAAGTACGGGTTGGCTGGATGCAAAGCCAAAGTGAAAAATGTAAGCGTAAACATATATCTATATTCATTCATTTATATGGGAGACAGGTGTTTTTGCTGAGGGGTACAGATGTGAGACGTTTAACCGCCCAACTACAGAGTGGTTTTGTCGCTTTGTTGGCATGCATTCAGGTAAGCATATGTAAGCTGGTGTCACTCAAGTAAGTAAACGCAGTGGTAAATCGCTCAGAAGAGTAGGCCTATTTGCTTTTTCGCCGACATTTCACAAATGCGTTCGCTGTAAAAGACAGCCAATCTCTTGCTTGCATTTAATCAGCTGGTTCAAGTTTAATTCACACCGTGTCGTAAAAGAAAGTTGTGTTTCTTTACATTAACTCACTGATATATTTTTCCTCTCATCATAAGCACAGTGCTTTCTTTGCCTTGGGATTTTCTGCAGCAACTAGCAGGTATTTGGGTTTTTTAAAAAAAAAGTCCTCTTTATCATCTCATAATGTTTATCACTGCCTCCAGCGCCTCGGCGACAGAATGTAGCATCATTACTGGTTTCTTGGCAGCCATTTGCTTCATGCTATTTCTCTTCATTAGTGAGTGCCCCTTATTCTATCACACACTCCTTAGATATGGGCCTCTCAATTGGTTAGTGCTGTAATCGGGAGATGGGGCGGGGTGAAAAAAAACGGAGCTGTTTTTGCCCCTGATGGACAACAAGAAGGATGATTCATCGTGGCAGCAGAAAAGCAGGTTTACTATCGCCAGCTTCTTATCTGCAACCACTGGATCCCCCCTGGATTCACGGGGCTTTATTACGCATCTCCACAGTTGCATCTCTCTCTCTCTCTCTCTACACCATTCCTCCGGCAATGAAGAGCAGCGTAATGAGGGAGAGGAGGTGAGGATCAGGAGTAGCTGGGGAGTGCATTAATCACGGTTGTAAAATGCGTCGCTTGCCGCGACAGGGCGGGAATGCGGGTGCCTGCAGCACGTTAAACTTTGCAGGTGTCGAAGTAGCAGGTCAATGGCATGCGGAGGAATTTGCTGGATGAATAGATTAAGGTGTCACAGGTGAAGCTCTCCGGATATGATGCCGTGCTGACCCTGTGTTGACCCTTATTATAATGTTGGCGTGAAAGCATACAGATTTTGGATGATTCACACAGAGATAATATTTGTTTAGGAAATTGCAATCTATTCTCACTTTAATGGCTTTACGCAATTTCTCTTTCTGTTTGTCTTTACGCAAGAAAGACGACAGCTAATAGCGCGACTAGAGCACGCCTCTGTCAAGGTGGAACAAAAACAAGTTCTATTTTTTTTCAATTCATTGTGTGTCGTACAAGGTTTTCACAGCTTTATAGCCGAGTTCTCTTCCTACCACACCAACATAACCTGACGTAATCGAACATTGGTCTACCATCTCTGCTAATCATGATTAAGTACAGTAAATAATTTTATGATATAGAATTAAAACTCATACATTTTCAAATGGAAAACGGAGGGGTTCCTGACTGCAATTCGTAGATGAATGAAATATGAAAATAGAATAATTAGCTGTTCCATGGGTCCTTGGTTTGCTTAAAGTGAACCTATGGTGCTCTGCTCTGATGTAAAAACAAACATTTAAAAACTGTTGAAAAACTTACCAGTTAGACAATTGATCGGGAGCAGGGGCTCGCACACATCTCAGTCAAATCAGTGAGCTCAAGCAATTGTTTGTGGGCGACATATGCAGGTAAATCAGTCATTGAGGTTAACCATTTTAATTCATTTTCTTCCATTTTATTCACTGCAAATTTGTGTTCATAACTGCAAAAGCACAATCAATCGGCCGTATTGGATAAAAGCAGCACCTTCCATGTTCGCCATGCTGTCGCCCTTATGCAATCCAGGATTTTATTTTTGTCTGATGAACCTGAGTTAGTCTTCCAATTTTCCTTGCTGAATTCCGAATCAGAAACCCTTTTTATATTTCAAATAAATATTAATTTCTTCTTGACTTTTACCAGAATACTCTATTTTAACAAAGACAACAATGATCTGGGGTGGCTTGGTCGAGCAGTGGTTAGCACGTCTGCCTCACAGTTCTGTGATCTTAGTTCAAATCCACCTCAGTCTGCCCTTCCTGTGTGGAGTGTAAATGTTCTCCCCAAGCCCGCATAGGTTCTCTCCCGCACCAAAAAAATATGCTTGGCAGGTGTAGTGGACATACTAAATTGTCCTTAGGTGTGATTGAATGTGTAAATGGTTGTATGTCTCGGTGTGCCCTGCAATTGGCTGTTATCCAGTTCAGGGTGTCCCCCACCTACTGCCCGAAGTCAGCTGGGATAGGCACCAGCAAGCCTGTAACCTTTGTGAGGATAAGTGGTTCTAGAGAATGGTTGATGGATGGTTTAGGAGCAATTTTGGGGCACTTTTTTTACACTATTTACAAATAAAAAGGAACTAGGAAAAGTTCACATTACGAAATTACTTATGTGTTGAATTAATTTTTCAAGTAGAGGTTTCATTGTATTTGGTATTCCTATCTTGCAATGGTTAATATGCATTGGTGGTTAAGGCTAAGAATTAATGTAGACATTTCAAGTGCAGAGATAAGTTAAAAAAATTATGATTTCTTTCAATTTGGTATATTTGGTATATTCCCTAATTATAATAGGGATCAAATCTGCACATTTAGCGATATATTTAAACTAGAACATATGCTTTGTTCGGGTACTGAGGTCAGCAGCTGTTGCAAGGAAGCTCAGACTTTCCTCTTGCCACACTTTGTCCGGCTGATCCAGTGGGCTCCCCAGGTGTTTCCAATCCTTTCCAGCATTTTGTGGGTCATCCCCAGGGCCTCTTCCCAGTGAACCATGCCCAGAACATCTCACCAGGGAGGTGTCCAGGAGGTAAAGCAACCAGATTCCTGAGCCACCCTACCTGGCTCCTCTCTAACAGCTCGACTCTGAGTCTCTACCGGATGATCAATCTTTTCACCCTGTCTTTAATGAAGAGCCAGGACATCTTGCAGTGGGATCTCATTTAGACCGCTTGTATCTGATATAATGTTCTTTCGTTCATGACCCACAGCTTATGACCATAGGTGAGGGAAGGGGTGAGGGTTGGGCTCAGCTTCTTTTAGATTCAAGTTTCAAGAGATTGAATACACACTATAGTCATATGTATAGTTGTACCATGCAATGAAATTGCAATGAAATGTTATTCTGTTCACTTCCTAGAGCAGCAGACTCCATTCCATAATTGATCAATAAATAAATAGCAATAAACAACAGAAAAAAATGTGCTAATAATGTAGTGCAGAATATTATGTAATGCAAAAAAATAAAATAAATACATTTAGCGCAAGATATTGTTTATGCGTCAGTAGGAGGCAGATTAGTTTGTGAGGGATTTGATGAGAATCCGCACGGCTTGTGGGTAGAAGCTGTTTGCCAGTCTGCCAGTCCTGTCCCTCAGACTCCTGTAGTGTCTGCCTGATGGCAGCATTTCAAACAGGTCGTTTTGTGGGTGTGTCCTTGATGATGTTGCATCGTGCAGAACCGTGGTGTGGTAAATGTCCTGCATTGAGGGTAACTCTGCTCTACAGATGCGCTTTGAGGTTTTGATCACACACAGGAGAACCTTCCTGTCTAGTGCCATGCAGTTGCGATGGAGTTGGAGAGGACACTTTAGATTGTGTATCTGTAGAAATTGCCAAGAGTCTTTGCTGACATGCCAAATTTCTTCATTCTCCACAGAAAGTACTGTCTCTGTTAGGACTTCTTGATGATCTGTCGAGTGTTGGGGGACTATGTGAAATTCTCGCCAATGTACAGTAGATGCCAAGAAGTTTGAAAGCTTTCACCCTCTCCACCTCAGTCCCATCGATGAATAGTGGTTTGTGCGGCTCCACCTGCATCCTTGAGTCTATGATCAGGTCTTTGGTTTTGTCCGTGTTGAAGTGAAGATTGTTGCTGCGACACCAGGTCACAAGGTCTGCCACCTCTTCCCTGTATGCTGTCTCAGCCCCACCCGTGATCAGCCCAATGATTGTAGTGTCGTCCGCATACTTAATTTTGGTGATGTTATTTTGGGAGGCAACACAGTCATACCTGAAGAGTGTGTGAAGCAGGGGGCTCAGCATACAGCCCTAGGGTGTCCCTGTGCTTAAGGTCCTGGTGCTGGATGTGCGTTTGTGGACTCTGACTGATTGGGGTCTGCCGGTGAGGAAGTTCAGCACCCAGTAGCAGAGGCGGTGAGCCAGACCAAGGGCAAGGAGCTTCTTTGTCAGATTGTCAGGGATGACAACATGCTTACTTTTCTACAACAGACCGATAAAGAGTCCACATCACAGCAGACATTACACCAATCCGCCTGTCAATCTCCCACTCCATTCTACCCTCTATTGTGGATCAGACTCCAAAATACTTGAACTCCCCTACTTGTGGCAGACCTTAGTTAATACTACCAGAGGTGGCATAATACCAGCACAGACTGACTGTCTGTCGGTCTGTCATCGACAAACACCAATTTTGCCAATGGACAAACGAATGATGGAAGTGCTTTGAAAAATGACACAATAATAACGTCAAAAAGTGTTTTTTCCCCAGTGAGCCGAGCAGCTGCATTTTTTTGATATGCCATGGAGAAAGTTGCTTCTGGTTTGAAATGAGGAATAAGGTCTACTGCCGCTGATGGTATGGATGGGTATTATTTCAAAGACATGCACAGTGGGTACATAGATGGTAGACTTGGGAGTGTGTGACAATCTGTTGATTGTCAGCAATAAGCCGAGGCTACAGGAGGCCATGACGGACAAAGGTCGGGTTGGTGTGTAGAGGCCCTTTTAATGACTCCAGTCTCATCGTTAAGACTGAAGAACCATTCAAAAGACTTAGTTTGTTCATGAACATCACATCACTTGAAACAATTCTCATTATTAGAAACATCAGGTGTGTTGTAGCAGGACATTGGCACCCGAATACCAGGATTGAAAACGATTGACTGATTGTTTGCTTTATATGTAATACCACCTATCTCCTCACAATAAGTCAAGTATTGCAAAAATAACAAACTGTGTGAGTGTGTAATGTGTGTAGGAAGGGAGAGGTTCTTTGGTTCAATAGAGGATACCTATAGTTTTGGAAATTTTTCATTAAACATTTTCAATTTAAGATTTCCAGCATAGTTTTGATCAATTTTGCTATTATGTTATTATTATATCCACTTCTCCTCACAAGAGTCAAAGACTTGCTGGTGCTTATCTCAGCTGACTTTGGGCTGTAGGCAGGGGCCACTCTGAAAGGCACACAGAAACGAACAACCATTCACACACCCAATCACACTAACGACAATTAAGCATGTCCAATACACCTGCCTGGAGTGTGGAACGAAGCCGGAGTGTTTGGAGAGAACCTACGTGGACCCGGGAAGAACATGCAACCTACACCCTAGGTGGATTTGAACATAGGTCTCTGAACTGTGAGGTGAATGACCTAACCACTGCTCCCCCGAGCTGTCCAGGTAAGAATAATCTTTTTGGATAATTGTAATCATAACGTGACAATTGACTCTTTCCCTTCAAATACACCACAATGTGCCTTCTGAGCTCATCTGCAAAGCTTTGCACTGTGTAGTTAAAAATGTTTTCTGCCTTTCTGACGGACTGACGAACCGGAGACTGTTGGGGAAGCCTGTCGTCACTTACAAACACAGTCTGGTTGAACAAACGAGAGAGAGAGCCCCCCTTTATTGTTGCAGGACTGACTAATTGATGGGTCAACAACATTGCATTATACTGACGAGGTGTTGCCGCACGGCAAAATTTAACAATAAATGAAAAAAAATCTGGATTCTTGTATGACATCAGGCCCTGCCAAATCACATCCGCAATCAGTTCACCACAACTTCAAAATCACTCTCCAGCACGATTGCAATTTGGTATGGTGGACATACAATAATGGAAGATGGGCGTGGCACTGACTACTGTCGGACTAGCAAAAAAAAGAAAATGTCCAAAGATGCTCACCTCTGATTCAAACAAAAATTTGTTACTATTATTACTAGACTGGTTTCCACCATCCTTGTAAACCGGCTACCTCTAAGGCTAGCTGGTGGCAAGTGCCTCTCGTAATAAATTTCTTTAATGATTTAATTTGGCAGGTTTATAAAAACATCCTTCTCTGTGATTTCTCACATTTATCGTACAGGAAGTCAAAATTAGTTGTTCAAGCCCCTTAGTAATGATTGACATATCTTCCAAAAATCTCATCAAAAATTCAGCTTGGAAAAGTCATAATCCACACATGACCTTGATGAGAAACTACAACATAGATGATCATTGTAAATGCATCCTTAATGTTGGCAGGTCAAAATGTTTTTGAAATTAAAAAAAAAAATCTCCCCTACGAGAAAGTATTGATTTTACCAAGTCAAAAAATCAAACATTTCAGACATTACAAATAAATGAGGAACCAATTGCAGTGTAACCACATTTACCAATTAAAACTTACAACCTAAACTCTCTTGTAGTTGCTGAAACTTCTGAACCACCTTTCGGTTAATTTTCCTTGTTTTTGTATGATATCTTACTAAACTCTATTCCAGAGCATACTGATAAGTGATGGATGGTTGACAAAAGAAAAAAAAATGAAAGGAAGAAGAATTACGTCTGAGAGTGAGGTTTTGTGCTGCAGTCAGCAGACTCTTTCTGCATGTCCCACACCTCTCATCCTCCAGAGGTTATTCTATCGCCATCCTTGCAGCTGTTCTAGTCGTCGATCTGTCCTCTTCTGCCACTGGATATTTACTCTGCCTGCTTTCTTGATGACTCGGAGGATGGAGCGGCGAAGAGGGAGCGCTCACTCCATCTCATTTGGGCGTCAGCGGGCGTCTTGTGTCCCTCGAGGAAAACAAAGAGGAGAAGCAAACAAATAGCATTCAAGGCTTTTAATAAATCAGAATACACCTATCTGACAGTGTAATTGCTTTCCATTGCCTGGCCCAAATTCACCAGCATGCGGAGAGGAAGGTGATGGGGTGGGGGGTGTCAGGGAGAGGAATGCAGAGCAAGTCATACTGTAGATCATTTGTTCAGGGGGAAAGAATGAAAATTAATGAAAAGAGAGTTGCTCGCCCCCCAAAGGCAGCCATGCTTGAAATTCTCTTTGAGGAAAACCTAATTTGTTTTAAATGGGCAAAAAACATATTTCTCGGTGAGAAGGGTAGCGTGGAGTGTTCGTCTGCCTGTCTGACTGTCTTTCTAGCTTGGGGACGTCATGCTCTGAATAACTCAGCTGAGAGGAAGCAAAACATAGGCGCTCGTTAATAACACCACTAACAGCATTCTCTTTCTACATGACTGCGTGACATTTGTCCCTTCTAAGATGTCTGAACACATATGCAGCATGTGCTGAAGTTCCCGAAAGTTACTTGCAAAAAACAAGCTTTTTGCCTTGTTCACATTCCCTATTCAAATCCAAATAGTTGGGAACATGAAGTACAATCTTGAACTTTGCATATGTGTCATTCCATGGAATCCTTTGCCATTTTTTTTTTCATTCTGTCTCATTCAAAGTCTCACAAAATAATCTGTCTTTGAATAATGTTTGTTTTTACTCCCCCAACTTCAAATCTGATGACATATTAAACTGCTCATTGGCTGACCAGCTCAGGCAACTGCAATTTGAGTGACTAAATGAAAAGCAACAGGCAAATTGTTATCAGAGTTAGAGAATACTTACATGAAGTCTGGCCACATAAAGTATGTACTAATTGCTTGTCACATTCCAGTGATTCAGCGAAAAATATCCATCCATCCAATTTCAATAGCAGCTTATCCTCACTATGGTCACTAGCTTGCTGATGCCCATCCCAGCTGCCATTGCCAAGTAGGCAGGGGACACCCTGGACTGTTGGCAGCCAATTGCAGGGCACACAGTGATGAACAACCATTCACGTACCCAACCACACCTAACGACAGATTAGAGTGTCCAATAAACCTACCATGCATCTCTTTGGAATGTGGCAGGAAGCCGGAGTGCCATGGGGTAACCCATGGGGAGAAAATGCAAATTTAACAAAGGGAGGCCGGAGCCCGCTGGAATTCAACTCGGGATTCCACCTAGCAAAAAATATACTTCAAGAAAAATAAGTGTAACTTGTTTTGTTTTGTTTTTTTCAAGAAAGGGACCAGAAATATTTACAGAAAAGTAAATGAGTCAACTTACTTTTGGCCTCGGCAGTGGATCTGAGTTATGACACTTCTTGTGGTTATGTGTCTTTGTCTTTCTCTACCAGTGCTTCTCAAATAGTGGAGCGGCCCCCTCCTGGGGGGTGCAAGGACATGCTGGGGGAGGGGCATGGATGACATCAAGAAAAAGGATTTCATTTTGCCATGTGAAGTGTCATTGTGCTCAAATATGGATTGGCATCTGTATTATAGTATTATTATTATTATTTAATGATATTATTATTATTTTATTTATTTATTTATTTATTATTTCATTTAGGTATGGTTAAAAATCAATTGTGTTGTGTTATCAAATGTGCAGGACAATCTGCTTTGGTAAAAAAAATAAAGTTAATTGTTATGTGCATTTGTACATTTTTGTCTCATGGATACAAATAGAGATGGAATGGAATATAAATATACTCGAGCTATTCTTGAAAATGCACCAAAAGTCATTTCACATTATGAAGCATCATCCACATCATAAATCTAAAAAATACCAATATATGTAAAACTACATGCCTACAATAAATCATCCAAATCATAAAACAGATTTCGTTTTAAATACATTTTAATATAATTCGAATAATTTATTCACAATGCAGATGACTTATGTATCCCATCTACAATTAAGTTAATTCTTTAATTAATGAAAAGCAAACAAACAGTAAATCCGTTTTTTTTTTTTTTTTTCCAAACTTTGACTGGTACTGCATGTTATCTCTGCAAGAGAACTTAATAGTAAAACAGTGAAAATGTCACTGCTAATTATTGAACTATTGTATGTGTTCAGCAAACAATAAGAGTGCGGACACAGAGGTCTTGCCTGATCAGTACAAGTCTTTTTTTGTCAATGTGATATCCAGATGATTGAATTGAGTCAATATGCTGAGCGATAAGCCACATGAAGCCCAAAGCCAAGGTTGACAGACAGGTGACGGTTAAAGGAAATGATTGGCGACTTGCCGCAGTGGTATCCTTGCCTTGAGTCACAGAGCTCACCTCTCGGCAAGTGCATGGCAACTCTCAATGAAGCAGGTCACATGACATTAAATCCTTGACCTCACTCCATGCTAAGAGCTCTCAGCATCCACTTATTCTTTGTTGTAGGATTGTCCTTCAAGTGTACTATTATAGCGTATGAATGTTTTAAGCAGTTACAGTACAGTAAAGCACGCGCAAAGTAATGTTACCGTATTTGTCCGTGTACAAGTCGAGTTTTTTCTCTCATTTTCAAACCCCATATCAGGGGGTGTCCAATAAACAGAATAAGAATGTCATTGTATGGTACAACTACACATATGACAATAAATCTCTTGACTCTTTACTTGACTCATGACTCTTATCACTTCATACATAAATTATAATTCGAAACAGAACGATTTTTTTTTCACATATCTGAGTTTGAATACCTTTAATTCGAACGTAAAATAAGTGATATAATGGCATTTGCGAGGTTTAAAATGATTACATATACCTCTAATTCGATATATCACTGCTTCTCAACCTTTGTTCAGTGATGTACTCCCTGTGAAATGTTTTTAGTTAAGTACCCCTTAACCAGTGCAAACATAAAGAAAAGGGAAAAAAAAGAACATTAAAACATGCTATCAGTGTCTAATTGATTAAACTTTAGAATCTTTCAAACGTCATTTATATTGTTAAACAAAAAATAATCAACATAAAGCGTCCTCTTTTGGATCATAGAAGAGATCTGGTATCAGCAAGAAAGACCTTAATTATTAAGAAATATTTGTCCACCAAAAATAATCAACATAAAATGTTGGACCTCTACTCAAAAAGAAATAATTATAGATAAGGATTTGTCCACTGAAAAATATTAAATGCAAAGCTTCCTGTTTTGGGATTACAGTAGAAATATATTCCATAAAATAAATCATTAACTTATTAATAAACATTTGTCCACAAAAAATAAAGTGTCGGACTGGCTCTCAAATATAAATAATTATACTGTAAATAAATAACTGTCCACAGAAAAATATTAAACACAAAGAGCTCTCTTTGGGTATTACAGTGAAGATCTGTTCGATAAAATAAATAATGAACCTAATTACTAATAAATATTTGTCCACAAAAAATAATCAACATAAAATGTTGGATCTGTTCTCAAAAAGAAACCCGAACCGTTAATTCAGTACAGTATGCATCCGTTTAAGAGTGTTTGCACAGACCTTCACAAAAGTTGCCTCATTTTTTTCGTCAGACTTGAATCATTATGAAAAGGAAAAGACGACTTCACTTGTCTCCTTCAGCCACTAGACGTGTGGTTGAACAAGCCAGCATGAATGTGGGCATGTAGGGGGGGAGAAACAGCTAAGGGCACCCTTCTATGCTCTGACCTCGCCACAGCCTTTACTTGGGTAGGGAAGGCTTCTGTAAAGAATTTCTGGAGACCTCCATTTCAAACAAATTAGACAGGTCTGAAGATAACTACCCATGGAGGAGTAATGAGTATGTTTGCGCAAATTTCGAGTAGAGTGGAGAGGATGGCTGGCATTTAAATGGGTGGAGTTATTTGGCGTGTCAAATAGTGATGTTAACTTTGAAGGCATTTCGTCCCATCCCCTCACCCCCATAACCGCAACAATATGGTATTTGATATATGATGAAGAAATGTGTCGAAAAGTACCGTACGTACTTTTGTCATTTTAAAAACGCACACCATGTGTTTTAATTGGACAGTCATGCGGTGTGTCATCATTGAAGTCAGGGGTAGACTTATGCTCACATTTTTGTATAATTCACCCAAAATGAAGTAAAAAAAAAAAAAACAAAAACAAAAAACGGGGGC
This sequence comes from Hippichthys cyanospilos, assembly GCF_059441005.1. Lineage (NCBI taxonomy): Eukaryota > Metazoa > Chordata > Actinopteri > Syngnathiformes > Syngnathidae > Hippichthys > Hippichthys cyanospilos. Next base: position 20,241,543 of record NC_142378.1, read on the forward strand.
GGGGCAATTTATACACGAGGTCCACTTGTACATGAAGAAATACGGTACACTTTTCTTGCTGCTGGCATATATAGATTTCCTTCCCTACTGTCTGACAGTTTTTGGCCTTTCCCAAGAATGTTTTGGTTCATATTCGGACTCTTCACCCCCACTTCGGCTCAGCCACCGACTCAGACCAGCAGCTCGGCACACCCGGTCCTGTAGAGCGACGATAACAAACTGGTCCATCCAAGCGATTGATCTTTTCATGCCTTCCCAAACATAGACACACCTTGTTCTCATTCCAGAATCTTCTTTTCTTAAACTATTCTTCATTGTTCCATGCCCTAAAAATATGTCATTTTGCACTTTTATTTATTTATTTTTTACTTGTAGTGTGGAGGTGATAGATGCCAGTATCTCTGTCTCTTTTATGTGGTGCCATGCCTCTTCATCTGGACACCTCTGCACCTTTATATTGTGATTTAGTGCCTCTGTTCAGTCACTTGATTGTCTTGAGCAGGTCCCAGGCTCACTGAAAGAATTGTGGCTTGATTTTCATCACAGTCTCAGCAGAACAGAGTGCAGTGTCCACTAGGAAGCAAGTGCCGTGGTGGGACTCAATATTTCTTTCTCTCTGTCTTCCTTTATCTTTTGAAAACATTTAATGAAAAATTTAAAATGTATTTCCCATTGTTTTTTTTCCCGGTTCATTCCATGTGTGGCAAGTTGATGACTTGCCTCTTCAAACTATGCAACATAAAAAACTACTGGACTGCAATGTCACGTAACTCGCGGAAACATAGCAACACAGTGGAGTACCGGACAACGCTATCAAAGTGGCTGGACGCTACTGGGTAACTTTCGTCATACAAAGGGCGGAGGACTGTGTATTTACTTATACTTAACCCTTTTGGTGCCAGAGTTTGTTTTGTTTCGACAAAATATGATATCACTATTTGAAAAAGTTGTAGATTTATATTGATTAGAGATAAAGGCGTAGTGTGTAAATCAGGGGTCACCAACGTGCTGCCCGCCTGGACTGGGTAGCCCCCAAGTATCACATGAGTAGCCTGCAGACCTGTTCTGCAAATACAGTGGAACCTCTTGATACAAATTTAATCTCTCCCAGAGAGCAGATTGTATTCTGAATCATTCTTATAGTCAATCACAATTTACATGTAAATTGCCTAATTTTTTCCAAGCTTGAAATAAATGCCATATTAACCTTAAACTGCAGGCAAGTAACAGAAAAAAAAAATGGCTGTTAACAATAATTTTATTTTCACTTGAACTTTGGTAAAAAATTAAACAAAACTGAAAACATTGAAACTTTAATGTTCATCGGATTAAAAAAAAAAGCCTGTAAACAGTAGCTTTAATTCCATTTGAACTTTAATTTAAAAAAAAAAAAACACAAACACACACAAAACATTGAAATTCAAATTTTCATCAGATTTGACTAATGTAACAATGCATGCATATCTCAAGGTTCCAATGTAGTTTACAAGTGATAGAACATTATGATTTTCTAGGGATTTTACTATTGATTATGCATATATGACATATACATTACATGTTAGAATTGATTCAAATATTTACTACAGCTGTTTCTTATTAATTGTGAGAAATTAATAACATGATGAGGGTCATTCATTAGTATTATGGGATGTTGAAAGAAAAAGATAAAAAAAAAATAATCACCGGATAAGCGGCTGTTTAAATAGTTTAGTGACAGCCTTTCTTAGTTTTAGACACTGTAGTACTATAGCCTACCCCACATTTGACACTTTCTTCTGTCTATAGCTACCCAAAATTTTTGCTTTCAAAAACAGTAGTTCTCCTCAGTTGTTCCATTTCTCAGCCTAGAATGACCACATTTTCAAAATTGAAAACTGGCACACACAATTTTACTCAAAGTCAAATAATCCCAAAGTTCTGGCCAGAAGCTATCAACAACAAATTCGTAATCAAGCTGGTAACCAGTGGTTGTGTTAACTCCTGCTAAATGCTATCTTGGCTACTTCAACAGTTGTTAAACAAGTCAAGGCAAATATGAATACCGAAGCTTTTTTGCTGTGCTGTGCTAATTTGTTAAAATGTGTATCCTCTTCCGTTGTTATCGGAGTTGACCATTTGCTCTTCTGATGTTGGTGCATCAAGTAAATAATAAAATGTTTGCATGTCTTCCTGGAATGAGCTCACAGACTAATCTTTGCTGTTAGGTGCATTGATTGAGTTATTCTATACCCTTTTTGATGTCTTACTGTGTGAGTGGTTATTGAACACACCTTGAGTCAACCGCTAAATGCTACTTGCTTTCTTTTGAGTATCCAGGCAGTTATCATTTGGTGAATGCAATCATTTTGTTTTGCAAAATTGTGTTATAAAACTTAAAAGAACACAAAAATGTGTTCTTCACACATTTCTTCACACCTTTAAAAGAAAGTAAATGCCACATCGCTGTCACTCAATGCATGTGTGCCGCCATGTAATGTGATATTTTTTTTCTCATGGGTAACAAATCACGCAATGGGCTTGCTGACTTGACCAAAAATAAATAAATAAAAGATACAGTACAGAATCTGCTTAAACATGGGATAAAATGGGGCTGGTCAAATCCTGGGATTTATGCATATTACAAATACAGTATGCTCAATAGAATAAATAACATAGAAATAATAGAATGAAATAGAAAAGAAACTATAGTTTCACACAATTTCAATCATCATTTTCAGTGCATTGATTTTTGAAAGTCAAACGTACGCTAAATACTGTACTGGTCACATCAGGGTACCACCTATCACTCATCCCATCCTTTTCATCATTTTCAAAAGTTGCAAATGTCACAAAGCCTCAGAGAAATCGATGGAGTTTGTCCGCTCATTTCAAGTCATCAACACAACTGTACATCATGAAGGACAGAAAACAAATGCATCCAACCGTTTCGGATAATGGATACTTGTGCCACCTGCACAGACTAGTGCCTGCATACCAAGTTTTGAAAAGAAAGGACTCATCTCAATGACTGATGATCGCAAGATGTTTGTATGAGCAATGAGACCTTTCTTCCCAACTCCCCATCTTTCTTTTTACCCTCTTCCTTGGTTGCTGTGGAAACACGTGAGCTCGTTCTGATTCCCTACTTCACTCACCCACTGAAGTTCTTAAATTTCATGCTTCGCATGTTGCAGAAGTTCCTCCATGCCGGTTATACACTTCTATACACGGAACATTGTCTTGAGGAGAATTTCCTTCTGCATTAAATCTTGGTTTCTGAGTTTCATCGCTTTTAAATTACTGAACAGCACAGGGAAAAGTAGGATCAAGTGTGAGGAAGGAGAATAGGAAGGCTCCTTAAAAAGGCGGTAACCTTTTCTGGTTTGAAACATGTCCGATAGAGATCCCTATCGTCTGTCTTTGTGAAGCTGTCAAACTGCCTCCCTATGAATTCAGAACGATACTCAAGAGGTAGCTGACGTCTTGTCCAGCCTCTTCTCGTGTCCACCTTTCTTTCATGGATCAATAGTTGTCTTTATTTTGAATTCATTCCTCCTCTCTTTCCTTCCTTGCATACATCTTTGACAGGGCAGCCCTAAATGTCTGCTTTAACTTGCCGCTCACAGCCTTCCTCAAAGCACATTTACATACACATCAATCATGCTGTCAAATGCAAAGGCATGACGCCGTGTAAAATCCAGAATTGGATTATGGCCTTGTCTCATCCCTGACACAGACTGCTCTCGGCTGGCTGGCTGACTAGACTGTTGATGCCCTAGCTGAACAGCTTGAATTGTTAGCCGTGGATGTATTTTAACATTATGCTTTGTGTCCACAGCACATGTCTTACACACCCAATGAAGTCTGTGATAACACTATTTTAACCTTATCTTTTTCTTTTTTTTTTAACTCAGGAGAAAAACGTGTCATGGTACATTTAGAGGGGCATTTACTGCATTTGGATCGGACACACAAGTACATAAAAAATGAATAAAAGCAAACTGAAATCATCAAAGATTCAGAGCTGTAAAAGTCACATCACAAACACTACTCAAAGCTTGTGTATACAAATGTGATTGCACATGCAAAGAGAAACCAGGATTGCATTTGTCTGATGCACTACACAGAATTTAATTTGCATTTGCGTGTTGCAGAATTACTTCACTTTTTTTCTTAACGATAGCTCAGTTCAAAGACTCTATAAATGTTATTTTTCCAAGTTATTTTCTGATTTAAATTGTTAACAAAAAGTTTATATACAACATAGAAGGATTCTACTTGAGACCAGCGATGCAATGAGATCAATTCAACACCAGTGTGATTTAAAACCGAGATCAACTTTGTTGGGGTTTTTTTTCAACAACTGAAATACAAGTGCAAACTAGTCAAAAAGTATAATTTAATTACCACTATTTTGGCCTCTTAAATTAGAGTAAAATTTAGTGGACCCCAAGCTAACAGGACTCAGGCAAATTAACAAAAAATAGAAAATATACTAACAGAAGGGACATGTAACATGCAAGGTCAAAAACATATTTGTCAAAGTATTAACTCAAAACACACATGAAATCCCCACAGTAAGGAACTAACAGAAAGTGACATTGAAAAAGAAACGTAAATTCCAATTCCAAAGAAACGAAATAGCTGTAAGGCACAGGGCGGAGCCAATAGGAGGATGCTGCCAAATACACTAATCATAAAGTAGCAGCACAAAGTGGCAAAACTAAGTTTAGATAAGAACCAACTCGGAGCATAAAGTGAGTAATCAATGAAAGGTCTGGCAACACCAATCCATTGGTGTGTATAAAGCAAAACCCGTCGGGTTTTGATATGATGATATGATACGGCGGCTTGTATTGGATCATGTGACAAATACAACCAATTGTGTTGCTCGACTGAGATGTCAAATATTTCAAGGAAGCACACCTGTCTGTGAGTGTGACTTTTCTTAATGAATCACAAAACTTTCAATTATTCCCCTCAAGTCCGTGCTAGGGATCCTGAGAGATGAACAAAGGATTCCAGCTTGTGGGACCATTTTGATGTCATTTTAACAAATGAGACACGTCGGCTTTGGTTTTTCTTGTCGGGCCTATTATATTGCCACCTGTCATGATGGCTGCTGCAAGGACACTCAGCTCAATGATTAGTTCGCTTCCCATTTAATCTTACTTCAAAGCCTATTGTAGGTTTGACTCCTAGTGCAGGTATTTTCAATGTAAACTAAATGTATCTGTTGTTGGCAGCATGGTGGTACAGTGATTAGCACGTCTGCCTCACAGTTCTGTGACCTTAGTTCAAAAATACCTCCCCGAGCCCGTGTGGGTTCTCTCCAGGCACTCTAGCTTGCTCCCACACCATAAAAACATGCATGCCAGGTGTACTAGACATACTAAATTGCCCATAGATGTGATTGGCTGTGTGAATGGTTGTTCATCTTTGTGTGCCCTGCAATTGGCTGGTAACTAGTTCACGGCGTCTCCCGCCTACAGCCAAAAGTCAACTGGGATAGGCACCAGCAAGCCTGTCACCCTTGCAAAATTGATCTAAACTATGCCGGAAATCTCAAATTGAAAATGTTTAAAGAAGCATTTCCAAAACTATAACCAACTGTGACTATTGAGCAAAGGATCTTCTTCGTAAACAAAAGAAAAATCATTGTACAGACATTATATTGTTTGTTATTTTTGCAATACTTGACTTACTGTGAGGAGATAAGGGGTAATACATATAAACCAACCAATCAGTCAATAGTTTTTAATCCTGGTATTCAGGCGCCAATGTCCTTCTACAAGACACCTGATGTTTCAAATATATGTTTTTAGTGATGTGATGTTCATGAAAGAACCAAGTCTTTTGAATGGCTCTTCACTCTGAACAATCAAACTCCAGTCATTGCAAGAGCCTCTACGCACCAACCCGACATTTGGCCGTCATGGCCTCCTGTAGCCTCGGCTTAATGGTGACAATCAGCAGATCGGATCAGAAAGATCACTGCGAACACACTCCAGAGTCTACCGTCTACTATGTACCCTCTGTGCATGTCTTTGAAGTAATACCCCTCCATAGCATCAGCGGCAGTAGTCCTTATTCCTCATATCAAACCAGAAGCAAATTTCCCCATGGCATATTAAAAAAAAAAAAAAAGGAAAACTAGCGACTCGGCTCACTTGGGCCTTCACCGAATGGTGCTTTTTTTTGTTGTGTGGTAGCAATTTGCACTGGACTATAAGCTGCAGGGCTCAAAACATGAGAAAAAAGCAGTGGTATCGTCCCCCAAAAAAAAATTACAACTTTATTTTTTTAAAAAAAGTGCTGAAAATTAAATGATAAACTAAACCAATCTTTCTCATACATCTTTCTTGAATCAGCTCTCTCTGATTTTATATCCACTTCAACCTGTAGAATTCTCATTTTCATGTCACGCTCTTCTTACCTGCATTTAATTTTCTGCTCATGAAATTCCAAGGCTAACTTTTCATGCATAGAAATTCGTCTTGGTCTCTGCTGGAATTCGCCAGGAGCATCTACGTTCTGAGGTGCCATAATTCTCTGGTTTCTGCATTTTTTGTTTCTTTTTTTTTCCCAAACAAATTTGATGTTATTCAACACACTCTTTTAATGGCAGATATTGTTATATGTAAAGTGATGTCACCAAAAGTCTTGGTAGAGTATTTGTGAGGTCATAAAACTCATCTGTCTCATCTGCAGTTGTATCATTCTTATGGTTTCATTTTCATTTGCGGTGATTTCATTGCTAATAGCAGCCCAAGCACTCTTTTTTTCTGTTTAATAGCAGCTGTATGGTCTTTTTCTGCAATAACAGCTTGTTTCAGTTGATATTTTTCATGCTCTGTAGAGTTTTTCTTTCATCCTTTGTATAGGTTCAGAATTAACATAGGTGTCAAACTCCAGTCCTCGAGGGCCGGCATCCTGCATGTTTTCCGGTTTTCTTTCCCCAACACACCTGATTAAAATGATTAGCTCATTAGCAAGCTCTGCAGGAGCTTCAAAATGACCCCAATCATTTGAATCAGGTGTTTTTGAGGGAAAGGGTTTGAAAACATGTAGGATACTGGCCCTCGAGGACTGGAGTTCGACACCTGTGCTTTAGCACAACTGTCATGGAATCCATTTCAGGTTCCCATGAACACCTTTTCCTGTTCCTGAAACTATTCCTGGCTTATTACACAGTAAGTCTTGTCTGTGAACCAAAGCCTAGATGTTGCAACAGCAAGTCACTTGCCTGGTTTGTTTGAAAGTAATGAAAGGGTCAGGAAATGAAGAAAATGTTCCACTTGATATTTTACACTGCGTGACATCCTATTAAAGGTAAAGTTAAAAGTTCAACTTCTCTTGTAAGCGTATGTAAATTGTTGATGAAAGGAGACATCAAATAAAATCTTGCCTATGCAGCACATTGTTGTGGGCTGGCCCTGAGTTGGTAGTTTGGTTTCATTGGTTGATGTCGTCTGAATTATTAGTATCTCACAGGTGATTCATTGCTCAGTATGTGGATTGGTTGATAACAATGGAAAAATGTCTACATTTGGTTTAGGTAAAGTAAAGGTAAAGTGTAAAGTGACTGGGCAAGGTTTCAACATGAGTGTTCAATAGACTAGTTGGATTTACTATCAGGTTAGATCAAAGAATTCTCTCAATTTCATACAGGTCCAATCACTAAATGTATTCATTATTAAATCGGCCCGATTAACACCATACATGTGACCCACTCAAAACAATCATGGATTTATTAAAAGGTCTTCTGAAGTCATGTTCAAACAGTAGTGCTAAAGCCAGAGGTGAATAAGGGCAAGGAAAGAGTTGCATGAAGAGCAAATGATTTGCTAGGAAATCCCACTATGGCAGGGGCTGGCAGCGTGCACGGTTCATTTGAGTGATTGATCCAAGTAATGGTTTTCCATCATCAATCCACTCTTCGTTTCATCTTTGTAACTGTATAAGCAAATATCTACGATGAACGGGGAATGTTAACCGCTGAGTTACAGCCATCTGCTCCATGTAAGCAACTTCATTCTTTTACTGAAGCACTTGTAAATTAACCACTAACTGTAGTGAACGAGTAAATGCTAGTTGAGCAGAAGGGGAGCAAGAAATCATCACATAATATCCTTCCTCTTAATTAAACTGCATTTATGGCAATTAAAGCTGCCGTTCTCTTAGTCACAAGAAAGACTAATTGAATGAATTCCTAATATTTGACCCCAAGATATTTATATTTCGTCATGTGGCCTCTTTAACGCAAACACTTTTTTCTTCAATTTAATCACACATTAGGTAGCAGCCGAAGTCTTGCATGAGGCCTGTTTTTCATCTGCAGTTTAAGGCTGTCACAGCCCTCATTCTATCCACATTCCATTCAGTCTAATCACCACTAGGTGCAACCAATTACCAACCCAGCATGTAAGGCTGCCTCTTCCTGCTAGTCCCCACCAAACTGTCTTCATGCTAACCCTTCTTGAACCCTCCTGTTCAGCCTGCCCCTGAATACCAGAATGCCTGCTGCCCTATTCTGCCTGCCCGAATTCTAACCCTGCCTGCCCGAACACTTGCTGCTTTGTTCTGTCAGCTTGGATTCTGACCTTGCTTATCCCTGACTACCTTAATGCCTGCTGCCCTAATAAGAAATCCCTCTCTGTTTGCCTGACCATGATTCTGCCTGCCCCTTATCGAACTTGGCTTTGTCTCTTTGCTGAGCATTGTAGATTTTAGACACTTATTGTCACATGTATAGCATGAAACCATGCAGTAAAATTTAGGTGACAACTAGCTTTTGTCACCCACTTGCTTTGTTCCTCCATTTGCAATAAACCAATTGCTCACCGCTCTTGCCCGCGTCTGCATGCTCTTGTGTCCAACCTATGATTGTGTTACTAACCTTATACAAGAATTTAGTATCATGTACTGGACAAAGGTGCCATTTACCGAAAAATATACAGAATTTAATTGGAAAAAGCATCATCCTACAACAACAAAATGTTTCAAAACAGTGACAGATTTCATCAGGGGAAAAACTGGAAGGTCTTAACCATCCATGCACCAATCAGATGTCAGGGACTTGATATGTGCTGTTAGCTTAGTGTAGAAAAGCACTGTCGTAATGTTGGAGAGGTTGGTGCAGAGGGGTATCTGAACATGACATGTTGAACCGGTTCTAGATCTCAGGACAAATAATCATGCTGAATGGCTGTTAGCAAGCAAATCAGTACAAGAAACCAGAGTGAAAGTGTCAGACAAACAAACACAAAGAAGAAAGATACCATTCTCCCAAGTTGGAGAAACATCCGTAAAATGTAATATAGGCCTGCTTAAACATACATACCCATACTTTTAACATCAATTATTTTAAATAATCATATCTAGAAGCAGAATAAATGTGTGAAACGAGCAAAGACCATCCTAGGAATAAAATGGTTTCTTTAGTACTGTCATTCCCAAACCAAAACAAAGATCCATCCATCCATCCATCCCCTTAACTGCTTATCCTCAATACAGTTTAACAGAATTGACACATATTAGGTCGAATCATACTATAGTATGACAAAATAATTTTTCCCTTCATAATTTAATTTTGTTTCATGTGTCTTACCTACATGTTTACTGTTATCAAATGTATTTAAATATTGGATGAAAAAAAAGTCAATCCGCGAACACAAAATGCAGTTTTTCCATCAGCTCTTTATAAAGACTTTGTCCTTCACAATGAAGAGGAGTTCAAAAGATTCTGTTCGTTCTTGAACTACGTGTCTAAAGACTGACTGACAAGCTCCAGTGCTAGTTGCAACAACAAACACCATTTTGTGGGAGCCTAAATGAAAATGAAGCTGAGCTGCTTTGTTGTTGTGTATTGATATGCCGTGGGGGCTTAGCTTTGTGTGTAGAGAATCTTAGACAAGCCAAGTCAGTCATCGGACCTGAACACAATCGAGCATTGCATATTATCTCCTGGAAAGGATTCAAGTTTTTGTTTGTTTGATTTTTTTGTTTTGGAACAGGGTAATTAAGTTCTAAACAATCAGGAAAGAAACTAGAGTAATGAACTCATATTAATTTTGGTTTTGAAATCGAAATGTCTCCAGTAAATAATAAAAAGCACGAGAAAAGTATTCGAGAAGTAATGGAATGACAAGTTCTAATACTTTTGGAAGGAACTATGTCACCATTCACTTACAAGCCGAAGTAGGTTGTAAAATTCAACAGCTGTTGGTGAAGGCTTTCTGTCAAATTGATGGTCATTTGGCTGAGCCGCTAACCCCACCCCAAGCATCCTCATGTGAGAAAACCTTGCACGTCTTTGGGCTTGTGGGTTTGCAAAGTGCATTTGAGGGGGAAAAAAGTACTGCAGAAAAATAAATCAAGCAAGGTGATGATAACTTTGGTGTTGACACGATGATCCATCGTCTTGAATCCACACTGAGTGTTTTTGTTTTAGCCAGCAGCACAAGAAGCAGCAGGCTGCCACTGAGAGGCTTTCTAGTAGCGTATAATTGTTTTGGGGTAATGAGCTGTAAAAAAGGACAGAGAAAAGGGGAAAAGCAAGAGAGTGGGAGCACAGGAGCAATGACTCTTAGATTGGTGGATAAATAAAAGCACTAGGGTAAACATGACAAGTAAAACAAAGGAGCAATTTAGAGAGCACATGTAATTACGATTTGACCTCCCTCCTTCCAACAACCCTTTCAACCACAACATAATCTGTAAAAACTGGTATGCATAATGAGCTTGTTCACATGTGCAGTGGGCAATCAAAAATCAGACTCGGGGTAATGGAAAGGGACTATTGCTTTTGCTTTCATGTTGGGCAGGGTGGGTTTAACAGTGTGTCATTTATTAGTTGATGATAGGCTGGTTGGTCATTTATTTGGTGGGTTGGTTGATCAAATGGGTTGGTTGGTTGGTTGGTTAGTGAGTGAATTGCTGCTCAGTTCAATAGTTGGTTTCCATGCTTGCGTACTTTATTGATTGATTGGTTGGTTGACCAGACACTTCATTGTCGGAATAAGATTTAGTAGGTTGGATGATATGTAAATGAATGATAGGTTACTTGGACCGAAATGCGATTGTTTTGCCAGTGAACAATTGGTGATTTTGTTGATTGGTAGGATGGTTTTACAGACTGCTCGGTGGTTAGTTAGTTGGCTGGTTGGCTAGCTCGTTGGATGGGCACTTGTTTGGTTCAAGTGAAACATTGATTGGTTAGTTGACTAATGTCTTTTTGTGATTAGTTAAAATGAGGGGAAAAAACTCAACTTGTACTTGGAAATAAATGGGCAAAACAAAGTCAAGGAATAGCTTTCAGGTTGAATAGATAGCATTGTTTCTGATCAAGTGAGCAGCAAAGGTGAGTGAATGGTCGGTTTTTCTTCCACAACCTTTCCTCTTTAACTTACAACTGTTCCTCAGATCAAAATGATCACCTTCTACGGCTATGAGGGTTTTAATTAAAAATCTCGGCTATCTAATCTCTGTGTGTGTGATGAGCTAAAAAGACTAATTTCCATCCCCCCACCATTACCACTACCTAGAGCCACTGTTTCTGTTATTTAATAGGCTCTTTGTTATCTATCTACTTGGGTTTGCCAGGTACTTAGGTCCCCTCCATTGGAATATTAGGTATTCTGATGAGGCAGGAAGCTGTGTGCTCCACGCAAATGATGTCTGCTGTAATCAGCTCTCTCAAAAGAACAGCTCTCATATTGCCTGCAAAAGTATCCTTTTTTGATTGCCAAACACAGAGCTGCAAAATGTTATGAACAAGATCGATGTATGTAATGACATCATGAAAGACAGTGGCACCAAACAATTCAGTCCATTTCAAGTTGATTTGCGTTGCTGCGTGCACTCTCCCAGATGAAGAGATCTGCTAATGGGGGGCTGAGAATAGGATTCAAATTCACCTTTCCTAAATGGCATAATATGGGAGACAACCGTTTCAAATTGATTTTTGTCAAAATGCTATCCAGTATATTCAGTCGGTTTGTCAGTGAGGTCCAAGGACAACAATGTAACCCTTGGAAAGATGTGTTTTGGGTCAGAAAAATATATTTGAAATCAAATAAACAAACAACATATACAGACATCCATTTAACAACTTGTGAAAAAAAATAACACTAGAGGTAGGTTGGCAGTATTCATCAATTATGTGCTAGTTAAACAAACATCCAAATTTAATTTCCACTATATTTGCAGTAATGCAACTCTAAGCCATCAATCTGGAAAAGGTGTGTTCAGCTCACACCTTCTCCAATAACACTTTTTTTTTCAACACCATTTGAGAGGAAGATTCATCTGTCAGCTATACAAACCGAGTTTTGATGCACTGATGTACATTTTTATATTGGCCATATTCTTACTTACATTAATAACTTTAACTGTAGAAGTTAGAGGGTGGACGTCAGGTGGCTGTTCGCGGCCAGTCCTTGTTGAAGCTAACAGCAGCTTGGGTTAGCTGAGGTTGTTATGGCATTATCTTCAATAAAAGTAGCGAGCAGACTAAGTGACCGTCCAGGTCCATCCTTGTTGACATGCCGAAATGTGACAAAAATGGAGAGGATCATATAATAGTAATGATTTCTCCAGTTGATTCAATTAAGAGTGGCAAGGTATGCAGCCGCGCAAAAACGTATTCCATTTGACTCGTTTATTAATTGTGGTCCTTTGGCTTTTGTACACAATCATAAACTTGGAGGAGCACAGATGGTGTGCATCTTCGGGTTTTATTGTCAAACTGTTGTCGAGTTGCGTCGCAAGGAAAAGAACAAACAACTGCTTCAAACGCATTCAACATTACACTGGTGAGGCGGTCACTGACGACTCACACTTTGGGAAATCTGCAACACACTTAACTTAACCCACAATAAATATATCATATGAACACAAGAGAATATGAAGAATTTACGAAAATGAGATTTATTCTGTGTTGCTATAGTTTTTACATTTTTGCCAAACTGTTGGTGCGTCCTGTACACAGTAACTTTGCAAATATCAGAATTTGACCCTAAAATTACGTCTGCGGCCGATACACAGGTGAATCCTATATTTGGGGATCACGGTATGTTTCCATAATATTGTGACAGTTCTCGAAGACAATTTTCTAAATTTGAAAATTTGTTGTTATCAAAACTAATTCAATCAAACCAGATGGTATTTTATGCCAGATCAAGCACAGTTTGTGTGAGAGCAAATGTCTTGGAAGACATACTCCTTCTATTACCCAAATGACAGATGGTCTGTGTGTGCTTGTGTGAAAAATAATTCTGAAGTGGTTCTTACTTGAGGCATTAATTTAATTTACTGTGAGAACCTTTTGTAGTTGCTTTTGTTGTTGAATTTACTGTTTAATTGGTTGTATTTAGTTTTGGACTAATAACCTTTATAGGTGCTTTGCTTTTTTTTTTTGGTCAACTAAACTCAAGGGACCTATTGCCATGTCATTGTACATAAAGTTGTACGTTTGGAATATAAACGTGAAAACTGCTGAAGGGATTCCAAAGAAACTTCCCAAGATTGTTTGGAAATTATCCCTTGGCTTATCAAATTTTTGGTTCATTATGTATGTCAAAATAGCCATTATTAAGTGTTACCTTTATAGCCAAGGTTAGGAGTCGGACTAAATGATGCCAGGAGTAAAATGCTCTTCATGGAGCAAGCATAAGCTTAGTTGTCAAGATCCGACTGTACTCCACAGTCTCCACTTTGCTGCATTAGTTTCTCTTGCTGCCCTCTTCTCCCAGGAATAAACAACATCCGCAGAGGTAAATGCAGAAAGTTGACCACTCAAAAAAATATGAGTAAAGCCAAATGGAATCTGTCCGCTCACTTTCCATGGCCAACATATAGCTTAAACACTCCCCTTTCACAAATATAGTGAATTTACCATATTCTAGAACCAGTCCCAGTAGGTATGACACCTTATCAATGAAATTAAACTCTAAATAGTGTCTTACGAACCCCTCTAATAAAACTACTCAACAGCTTATTACAACACTATGCCCATCTTGCACTGTACATACGCACTGTACATAAAAGAAATAATACATCCCCTTTTATTTCATAAGCCAAATAGCCTTTTTCTTCTGTCCGCTTCATTTGCTTTCCTTTTCTTCTGAGTTGTCCTTCAGTCCTTATATCCCTGTGTGCCCAACACCTCTGTCCTTCACCCTCAAGGATCTCTAATGCCAAATGAGCGAATCATTCTGATTAGTGGTGCAGTGGGCTAGCATACCTTGTGGGTGACATGGGACTCAGTAAGGAGCTCAGCAAAGCTTCTTGGACTCAAGGATTTAGTTAAGCAATAAGCTTTAATCAATGCTGTCATTTGCCTGTGTCCCTGCGTTTGTAACGCATAATTTTTCCCATGGGACGCATACTTTCAAATCAACGTGAGTCCTCCGGATGCAACGTTTTTTGTAGGGAAGTTGTGAAAAACTTGGTTCACACAAGGCAATTTCAACCAGTTAGGGAAGCCTGCTCTTGATGTGACTTATACGCTTTAGCTGCCTTAGCCAATCACGTTCTCACGTTCACTCCCTGGTTTGTCGGCTTGAGTTACCACTGGAAGTTATCGCAGCTATGCTTATGCTACTTTTACGCAGCGTTTTTGATATCGTTTCAGGTAGGATACTCGTAATATATTGAGCTATAGTGTAGGTGAATAAAGCAAACCAATCAAACTTTCGCCCCCTTCCAAAAATTCAAAGTCGGCTGTCAGGGAGTTTTACGGTTTTCGAAAACGAGACTCACATCAACATGAAATGACAAAATGCACATTGTGCTATTTCTTAATTTTAATCATTAATATTGTTGTGCTTTTGTATTAACATCCACTGTGAGATCAGATCACTGTGCTATCTCTTTACTTTCATTAAAACCTGGCTGACGGAAGATACACCGGATTGGGCGATTTAGCTGGAAACCCACGTGGTCTATAGAGGCGGCCAGACATTAGCTTCTGGGAAACACAAAGGTGGTGGCATCAGCGCGGTGTTTATAATAGCCATCTTCATTCCACCACAAGCTAACACCGCTAGTGTGCTAAACCAGCTTCATGACGTCTTCAACAAACACTAGAGCAAACAGCCAGACGCTGTATTCTTCACAGCAGAGGATTTCAATCACTGTGACCTCATGACTGTTTATCCTAAACTCTATTATCACATAAGTTTTCCAATGAGGGAAAATAACACCCTGGACCATAGGTGTCAAACTCCAGTCCTCGAGGGCCGGTATCCTGCATGTTTTCCGGTTTTCTCATCTGGCTGATCACTGCTGGGGCTGAGACAGCATACAGGAAATAGGTGGCAGATCTCTTGGCATTGTGTCGCAGCAACAATCTCCACCTCAACACGGACAAAACCAAAGAACTGATTCTAAACCCAAGGTGGCAAATGGAGCCACTTAAACCACTATTCATCGATGGGGCTGAGGTGAAGAGGGTGAAAGCCTTCAAATCTCTCTGCACCTACATCAGCGAGGATCTCACCTGGTCCCACAACACTCGACAGATCATCAAGAAGTCCTAACAGAGACTGTACTTTCTGTGGAGACAAGAAATTTGGCATGTCAGCAAAAACTCTTGACAACCTCTACAGATTTACTATCCAAAGTGTCCTCTCCACCTCCACCACATCGGGGTTCTGCGGGAAACACGCAACAGCATCAAGGACAGGACACACCCACAAAACATTTGCATTTCTGTTTTAAACGCTGCACATTTTTTTTTCTTCACTTGAAAAAGTTTATTTTCATCTCTCATTTGTCATAAATGCTCTGAGAAATATTAATATTTTTCATATGGCCAATATTTTTTTCAATTTTTGTTTAATCTTATTTCATAATGTAAAAGTTACCAAATTTATAGCTAACTTCAAAGAGTGGTCGTCCACCTGTTATTGTAAGTGAAAAAGGCATGTTTCTTACAATCAAAACTGAGTAAATTAAAAATTAAAAAAAAGACAGTTTCCCTTTTTTATTCTTTCTTGCAAAGCAGACTGAAGTTGTGTGAGGATTTTTTTGCACACCACTAGATGATCATTTTTCATTTGATTGAATCAGTTTGAATCAAAAATTGATTCTGAATTGAATTGGGGACCCCAAAACCGAATCCCACTCATAATTTTTCCTTTTTATTGCACAATTATTGGGACTCCATACATTTCTATGGGGACCCATAGTTTATGAGTATTGCGTGTCCCGGGGACCCATGTCACCACTTTCCTGAGGTAAAATGAACACTGTTAAATACTCCGTTGTGTGTTATGTTACGATGGATGTTTTAGCCAGGGAGTTTATAGAAAATATATTGAGCAAAGTACACATTTGGAAGAGCTATAGAGCCAGTGCTACATCAAGCACTACAATGCCACACCATTAAAACACGGTTCATATATATATATATATATATATATATATATATATATATATATATATATATATATCCCTGGCTTACATTTTTTTTCATGTTACAATGTGGAATACTGAGATTTTTCATCCCCTCTATAAGGCATTGATCTTGCTTTACGATTCATCAACAACTGTCTTGACCTTGTGTTTGTTGTTTTGCCTCCCCATTGAGGCATTTTTAGGTAATTGCTCTTATTTTCTGTTGGCGTTAAACTGCCTCTGCTGCAATGCGTCACTTCAGTGCTGCTCCGCTATTGGTCGGCTTCTCGACTCCCTAAGATACTGGTCTGCTATTGGTCTGCGCACAGGGTCACAAAGCTGGCTGTCTAAAGACTTGATCCCGTGTGAGAGTGTTTTCAATATTGTATTCATTATGCATTTTAGTGCTTCAATTGGTTATCCATGAGTCCCAGGATTGCTAGTGATGTTAAAGAGAGAAGTAAGAAGATGATTTATATGGAATCGAAGCTGGACATAATCAAGAAATACGAAGAAAGCTAAGATACGCTAGCCTAGGCTACTCTTACTAGGGAATATGACCATAACAAGCATCACTCAAAGGTAAATAAATCCTTTATATATATTTTATTTATGATGTTTTTAAATTGTATGCATGTATATTATATATATGAGGGGGTTTAGGTCCATGCAGAACAGCAGTGGTGATAGTGCATCGCCTTGGTGTATGCCACACTTGATGTTGACTTGGGCAATGGGCTTTAAATTGTCCTCGAGAGTTGTTTTCCATATTTCGATTGAGTTCTGGATGAAGGCCCTGAAGTTCCTGTTAATCTTATACAGTTGCAGACATTCCAGTATCCATGGGTGCAGCAGTGAGTCATAAGCTTTCTTGTCGTCAATCCAGGCAGTGCAGAGGTTGGTCTGTCTCTTCTGGTCTGTGCTCTATCAACCAGTAGCTGGTGCTTGGCTCCCCTGGTGTTACTGCCTATTAATTTCTGTGCCTCGCTCATGTATTGAGCCTGATGCCTGACAGGGCCTTCCATGTTTTGCAGAGACATGTGATTGGCCGGTAGTCGGATAGGTTTGGTCCCTTCTCGGGGTCCTTCATGTTTAGGACTGTCCCGCCTTGAGTTAGCCATTCGAGGTGAGTTCCATCCCTGAGCAACTGGTTCATATTTGCTGCAAGGTGCTCATGGAGTGTCATTGGCCTAATAATGTCATGTTAACCTGATGCAGCAGCATATAGGTTAATTTGCTCCAAATTACAGTATTTTAGTTCATTCCTGTTAAATGTAACGCTAAGCAATGGTGTCATCACTGAGACCTGTGCTACCTAAACCTGCAAAGTCAGCATCTTGTATAAAGTAATGTAGGTGTACTGCATTTGATTTCTGTCCATACAAGACTGAAGTGAACTGCATTATTTCACATTTCACCTGTCTTTTAGGAATAAAGAATAGCAGTTATGGTGCCACAGTGGAACCACTTGGCATTGAGTCTTGCTTGGGCTGCTCTGTAATGTGATTTGTCCTAGTGAAACCCCAAAACCTCTCCCCCTCAACCCTCTCATTAGCCCCTTCCCTCCGCACTTCACCCCCTTATGTCTAATTTCCACACTAACCCAATTAGCATCTAATCAATAATGCTCAGCATTTCATTTTGCTGCTTTAATTAACAAATTCAATTTGCTCAAAACTGCTGTGAAAACAAATTGAAAGCACAGGAAATGAAAAGCCCTTAGCCTGAGTCTGAGCCTGGATGTAGCCAAAGGTGATTACAGATGTGCCATTGAGCTTTTTTTTTTTGACCTCATGAGACTGTAATCGAGAGCAGTGTTTTTCAGTCTTGTTGGAGACAAGGCACACTTTTTTTTCTTTGTAAAGCTCCTGAGGCACTGCACCAGCCAAAAAATGTTAGTGATTAGGGAGAGTGGCATTTGTCATTCCCACTAATCACCATCACCCTTTAAGATTTTTTTCACAAACTATTGTGCTGTTGCATGCTTATTCTGCAACACACAGCTCCTAGAGCCAACTAGACATGGGCTGATATCATATTCTAATGTTATGATAACCCTGAACAAAAATATAAGGTATCACGTCATTGTAGTTCTTCTGTCTTGTGTCTTCTGGTTTTATGTATGGACTACAAATGGAAAATAGCGACTTGCTAAATCTGGTGCAGCCATATTTTCATTTGTAATCAATGTCACCCCACCCTCTTCATTAAATAAAACAAATTACAATGGGAAAAAAATTACAATCTCAAATTTAAAATTACTTTGCTAAAATTTACTATATAGCATGCTAAATAAAAATACAGTGGAATCTCTAGATGTGAACGCTTCTGTACAGATAATATCCACTTAACGAGTAAAAAAATAGTCAAATGTTTGCCTCTAATACGAGGAAAATTTACTGTACATACGAGTGATAACTCATACGCTCCAAGAGTAAACTTGAAATTCACGCATGCATTAAATACGCCGTACCACTGCACCTGTATCCTGCTCTCCCATTGGTCAGAATCCATTACATTCATTGTCCTGCGCTCCTATTGGCTGTGCTGTACGATTTTGTGAGAACCGGATCCGAAGACAACGCAGTCAAGGGGAAATGTCAGCAAGTAGTCCGACCTCTAGATTTCAAGGCTTCACCTGGGTGCTTAAAAAAATTTAATATGTGTTCATTCTATGGTACGACATGGGTAAACTGCCAGCGCTAACGTGCTAATGCTCAACACTTCCCATAAAGCGCAAAGAAAAAAAAAAAAAAAGCTTTGCGGTGATGTGAAGGTAAAAGCCTGGGTAACGAGGCAGTGTTTTATGGAATGGATTAACTTCACTTTCAGTCCATTTTCATCCATTGTTGCCTTAGTCAGATCACATGAAAAATAGAATTTCAATGTTTTGTGTGTGTGTGTGTGTGTGTGTGTGTGTGTGTGTGCGTGTGTGTGTGTGTGTGTGTGTTAAATTAAAATTCAAGTTGAATTAAAGCAATTATTTACAGCCATTTTTTTTCCCAAAAAGAAAGTAGCTGTTACCGGCGGCTTGCCCACAAACGAGACATGCATTGATGTTTACAGTCGTCCTCCAATTAATTTGTTTCATCCACATCTCCCACCAACAATTTCCAGCGTAGAACTAATAAACATAAAATTGACATTACTTAACTTATTGAAATTGAACTTATTGAAATTACTTAACTTCATAAGTAGAAGTACCACTGAATTGTGTTGCCTTTAAATACACATTAGCTTGTACTCTACTTTGAATATCATCCATCATTCTTGTTAACATAATTTTTCCCACATCCTTTATTTGTTTCCATGCATATATTGACCCCTTGAGCCCACCTCTCATTTTAATATTTGTGATTAAAAGTTACCCAGCATATGGTCAGTGATTCAACATCTGGAAGAGGGTGTTGTTGGTTGTTTTAAAACAGGCTCACATCTTGCTGTTTCATTTTGATGAGGCACTTTTGTTTGCATTCGTGTTTTTGCGCAGCTCCTTCAAACTCATTGCCCTCGCTCTCCTGCTCTCTCTCCTCCACACGCAGCTAATTATTATTCCATTTAATTACCAGTCGCGCAGCAGTCCAGCCTGCTTCAGCTTTAAAGAACCATTCAGCACTCTATTTCGATACCTGATTAAACTCAGTTAAATGGAAAAGTTATGCCGAAGAAAATGCTTTAGTCACACAACATTTTGTTTCATTTCTTTTTTAATATGTCTCTCGCTGTCTGGTTACTTGAAGATAACAGCCATTTGAATTTGTTTGGGGGTATATTGTAAATATGAATATAACAGCTTTGTGAAGGGGGGGTGCTACGGCAGCAAGAGGAAAACGGTCCGCAGCTTTCAAGTACGTACACACAACACACTTTAATCCACGAAGGCAGTAAACCAATAGCAATGCACATGTCTTTTGACCTTCAGCTCTAATTACGTCCAGGGGAGAGATGGGTGAACTTTTCAACCCTTTGTCTTGTTTATTGATACTCCAACGGTATTGTCTGGATAACAGATCGATCGATAAAGTTCACTGTTGACGGTAGGTACAGTTTTCGAAACTTTTGTGATACCTTTATCTCATATGGACCAATCTCTCACACATGATTGAAGATTTTGTAAGTAAAAAAAAAATGATGGGAAACATAACAGTATGAAGCCAAGGTTATTTTTTCTACTTTACTTCTGGCTATGGACTGAGATATTTCTAACTCAAACTGAGAAAAATACATGGTGTTATGTAATGTCTTGTAATGGAAAACCCATGGAAAAACTCGGACCAATGTTTTTCAGGATAAATCAAATATGGGTTGAACCAATAGAACAGGGGTGGCCAAGTTTGGTCCTCAAGAGCCACAATCCAGACTGTTTTCAATGTATCTCTTCAACCAACACACCTGAGTCAAATCAGCGTCGTTATCAGGATTGTGCAAAGCATGCTGATGAGCTAATCATTTGAATCAGGTGTGTTAGTTGAAGAGACACAATGAAAACAGGCTGGATTGTGGCTCTTGAGGACCGAACTTGGCCACCCCTGCAATAGAATGTAGTTTTGTCACCTCTTCACTGCAAATTGAATGCAATAATAAATGATTCCTTGTTCTACAAGAATTCTCCCAGTTGTGGTTGATTGGCGATATTTTACAGTACTGTATATGAATAAATCCATGGATCGATTAAAATACATTTTAATATACCCTTTGTATAATCAGAAATACAGTGTTTATAACCAATTGTTAGTGATACAATAATGCCCCCATAAATATCTTGATCTCTGCACTCTTGTGCTCCTTTAACTGAGAGGTCAGAGATTGAGCATTTCCAGATAAACGACAGGTCGTGTATTGACCTGTCGTTAATCTGGAAATGCTGCACTCTATCAGGCAAGGGTCAATCATAACCCAATGGGTAAATGATGATGGGAAACAGCCCTCTTTTGCTCAGAGTGTGTGAGTGCATTTGGCGTGTTAAGGGTTCAAGAACACTGTATCTTTGTCCTTAAGTCAATAATAGCTTCCCCAGTGTCAATACACCATCTTTGTTTTGTTTTGTTTTGTTTTGTTTTGTTTTGTTTTGTTTTGCCAGGTAAAGGGGGACTTTGCAGGGTTAGGGTATATATTAGTTATTAGTAATATTAGTTGTATTAGGACTTTGGTGATAGATGTGGCGATCCCAGTTGACGCCAACATCAGAAAGAAGCAACATAAGAAACTTGAGAAGTATCAAGGGTTGAAAGAGCAGTTGGAACGAATGTGGAAGGTCAAGCGTTGCATGGTCCCCGTGGTAGTGGGGGCCCTTGGCGAACCTCTAAACTGTGTGAATGGCTCCAGCAAATCCCAGGAACAACATCTGAAGCCTCTGTCCAGAAGAGTGCAGTCCTAGTAACATTGAAGATACTGCGCAAAACCCTCAAACTCCCAGGCCTCTGGTAGAGGACTCGAGCTTAGGCGTTTTTAGGTAATTGCACTTCATTTCTGTTCTGTTGCCAAACTGCCTCCATGCAACGCGCGCGTCACTACAATACTGGTCTGCTTTTGGTCAGTGTCTCCGCACGGAGATGCTGGTCTGCTATTGGTCGGCCTCACTCGTTTCAAAATGGCGGAATGGTAAAGCTTTGTTCTATCGCGAGTGGTTACAAAACCGTATTTATAGTGCATTTTGCTGCTTAATTCAAATGTGAAAGGGTTAGCTATGGGTCCTAAGGTTGCTAGTGATATTAAAGAGAGAAGTAAGAACATGAATTATATGGAAACGACGCGAGAAATAATCAAGAAATATGATGCTAGCCTAGGCTACTCTTACTAGGGAATATGGGCATAACAAGCGCCACTCAAAGGTAAATACATCCTTTATTTTTTTTTTATTTATGATGTTTGCTGATTGTATACATGTACCGATTTTTAATATGTATGTACAATTTTGATGTTTTTACCTGGGATTCTAAACGCATTAGCTATTTAACATAGGTTTGGATTGCCCGCCATATGGTGAATTCGTCTTACGAGCCCAACCGTGGAACAGTTTCTAGAGTACTTGTCTACTTCATCTCACTCTCAATTTACAAATCTTTTTACACCTTTAGTCAATTTATAGTACAAATACTTAAAAAATTAAATTAACATACTGTACTCTACATGAAGAGACCAAAGAACCTGGAGGAAAGGCTGAATGGGTGAAGGAACATGCACTTGTTGACCATTAGTTGTCTCTGGCCTTTCCCTGGAGTTTGTTGACTATCTGTGTCTATATACATAATCCACAGAGTGTACAAAGAAGGGCTCTCGACTGGTACTCTCCAGCGATGGACTATGATCGTCACGCCCCCTCTAACTCTCAGTAAAACATAGGAATTGATTAGAAATTGCCTCCGCTTGTCTTCAATCCTGCGCATGGCTTAGCACCATCCTACAATGTTGACCAGCTCACTGAGTGCACAAATGGACAGATCTCTGATATTCTTGTCTAAACTGTTGTTCCTAATCTCACTTTTCTTTTTTTAGACTTCCATTTGGAACAACAGTTGTTTAGCGTTGTTGAGACCAGAAGACCTTAGCAGAGATAATGGTAATAAAGCATTCATCGACAAAATGAAACAGGACAGCGGTTAGTTCCGTCTAAAGGGGCTTTCTCTGTACAGTAGTTGGTTATCTAACTTAAGGTCACTCTCTTCGGTTTGTTTGAATTAAATCAAAATACACAGCAGACTTGCACACGTCTCAGAAACTCACTCCACCCAATTCCTACATGTTTTTGCAATACCTTTAATGCGAGCAATGCTCGTTCCTTTTATGAGACCAGAAGTTGAACATTGCTGCTCAGGCAATTTTCCGATACGAAAGAAAAATATTCAGCACAGTGGCTCAATTTATATTCCACTCAGCCCTCTTGTTATTGCATGCGTAACTGAATATCCAGGTAATATTTTCTGACTATATCTTATTTTCTTCTGCTTGACCTTGTTTAATCTACACAAAGCCGGGTTTTGTGCAAATGGAGATAAATGTCTGTGTTCTGCTCTGTCTTCCACGTTTTTTTTTTTTTTTTTCATTGAAACCATAGCCATCCACAAACTCCAAAGTGAAGATTTGCTAAATTCTCTATACACATTATACAAACATACCTCAAGCAAGCAGCCCTTGCTTTTGGTTACTGCGTGTGTATTGCTCACCTGCTGTGATTATGGTGGAGAATAACACAGCTCCAGGTTGGATTGTGGTTGTGGTGGGGATGTGTGTATATATATATATATATATATATATATATATATATATATATATATATATATATATATATATATATATATATATATATATATATATAAGCCTTTGCTTTGCTTCTTTATTGCAAAACCAATGAGAAAACCTTTCCCGCTCCCCCTACTTATTGCGCTAAATATAAATAAAATGATTATCTATAAAAATGTTATGATTATAGTTAAAACTGTATCATTTTTAACCATAACAAAACAAAAAAGCAACATGAGTTAACCTTTAACTCATTACTTTTAACAGTGTTAATATAGGTTAGTCTAAAACAGAAAAAAAATAACCAACTGCATCAAAATGTTTGTTTAAAATAAACAAATAAAATGAAATAAAAACCTAACCTCCTTTAACCCCTGGATATCCGTTAATTTTTCACTAACCTTTTCTTATTATCACCCAACTTGGGCTGACTTTGAAAGAGTCATAAAATTGTCAAATAGAAATATTTTTCCTTTCAAAATGTTACGAGGCATAAGCCATATCCATATTTCAATTTCATTTCAAAGAATTTTCATTTTGTGAGAAAAAAAAATTAACAGCTCAATGCTGCAGATTTCACAGATGGGAATATGCAGCTATAATGTTATGTGTTGCATGAAATAAAATGCTTCCCTGCAGCAAAATAAAAATAAAAGCTTTCCTGCAACATTTAGTTCTAGGATTAAAGCCTTTTGTCAACTACAACTCCCACAACACATAGCAAAAATTTTGCATTACGGGAGTAAGCCTAAGCCACTCTATAAAGTAATTGAAAGGCTTGCAAATGCCAAAAGTTGTCTGGTAGCGCTCCACCTGGTGCTTCTGGGGCCTCAACACAAAAATTTGTATTGTACCCTGTTCGTCAGTTGCTGTTGAAAGGATTAATGCAAATATGCATGATAAAATATTGGTTTTTCAATATGTCCAAACCATACAATTTTCCGAATTTTTAATGGCAGTAAATGAACCTGACATGGGCTAAATTTGACATCTGTAGAGTGTACTTCTTGACCTCCCATTTGCAAGCATTTAGAAAGGACTGCTGGGTGGCATATTGAAAGTTGACTTGTTTTGACAATCTATGCAATATTTTAACCTCTTTGTGTGTGTGTTTTTTATATGCTTAATCTTTGATATTACTCAAAAACATCCAAAAGTTGGCTATAAATTTCCCCCGGGCGGTTTTAAACTGCAACAATGGAATGTTTTCAAGTGGAGTATCACTGTTAAAGTACTGTGTTTTATGGACTATAAACCATATATAAGCCGCAGCAGCAAAAATTGAGCAAAAAAAACATCTTTCGCCACGTATAAGCCGCACCGGACTTTAAACAGGTATATGGTGGTAATATGAAACTTTTAAGTGTTCTTTATATATTTTTTTAATTGTCTACCAACCACAACATCCTCTCTTTAACAGACTGAACATGCCTGCATATTTGGTCTCAACATTATATTTGAAGAAAATGAAGGGATGGATATTACCAACAGAATACTGCAGAGTTAAATAGCAGGTCAAACTCAAAATCAATACTTCGATAGCATTCTGTGTCCTGTTGCTTAATTGATAGATTATTTCGGTGAACATTCAACACACTGCAAATAAATAAAAGATACAATCATAAATTTATAAATACAATCATATGCGTGAACTGTATACCGTATATCAAATTTATACGTCATAAACTTTTATACAAGATCTTATTCAATTTAGACGTTTAAAAAATATTTTTAAAACTATATTTTAAAACTCTTTTTGAGCACAGCCATTGATTCACATCTTTTCAGTTCTTTTTCATAGTTGTTCCATAAACTGACTCTTTGAACACACATTTGCTTGACCGGTGGGAAAATTAAGCAGATAAACTGCAGGGTTCAAATCATGATGAAAAAGTCACGGCTTATAGTCGGAAAAATACGGTAATTCAAAATAGTCAGTAGGATATTGATAACAATATGCCTATTAGTAGGGCCAACTCTAAGGCCACTCAAGCTGTGAAACATGGTCTCTCTGGGACGATTTGTTATAATCTAGTTGACAACGATAGGCTATAGACCATAATCAACCGGGTGCTCCAGTTATTGCCTTCAGAGTCCAAGTATTAAAAAGGAGACAAGTGGAGCGCCACAGTCGTATGGCCTTGACCCATAGGGTGACAGAAAGATGGAAGGACTTCTCATGGTCATCTCACCTGCTTTTTCTAATTGGTCTTCATAAATGTGTAACGAATTCATGATAAAAATGATTCACTCTCAAGTGTGAGTCACTATGAATACATGAATAACGCCTTCATCCAAATTTGTGTGCCAGCATAAGCGACATGTATTATCTATGTAGGCCTGCTTTTAAAGGGAGCTTGAGAGAAGTCCGTGGGCCCCGTGCAGGTGCCCATAGGTAGCCTGTGCCTTCGCTCAAGAGTCGGCTCTCACAAGAAATAAATCTTTTATTTGGTTTGTTGTATTTTTAACCAGGGGCTCCTTGGTCACGCAACAGCGAGCCCAGCTCCGCCACCCCTCTGCTGCCATCCACTCTTTCCTCTCAGCAGCGACACCGATTTTCACTGACATGCAAGTGGAGACACGTTACTATTTTGTCTGGCCGCTTACCATTTTCCTGCTTAAATGAGCCCTTTTTTTTTTTTTTTCTCAACGAAGGGACATTATCTGCCAGCATACTGAAGTGGCATACAAATCGTATGCGTACTGTGTACAAATTTGATGTGTTTGACGTGGGAATACAAAGACAATTCTAATGTATATTTTCCATAATACTTCATTTTTAATCTAAAAAAAACATACACTCCCTCCATTTAGGTTATTTCTGAGTATTTAAATTTACTTGGTATCAAATGTATTTGGACAGTTAATGCAGTTAATGTATGCTTACATTATGATCAACTTGGCTTTCTCTACAAGTCAAAGTGTGTCTGAAATCTGGAGTCCATAGACATGACCAAATATGGAGTTTTGCCCATTTGATAGTGTATGCCTTGGATGAATCCATAGCATAACACAGGAAAGGTCTTGACCTTATCCTTTTTCTCGTTATTTTGATACGGTTAGGGTTAGGGTTAGTAGAGAAGTAGAGAAAAAAAAATAAGATCCCTCAGTGTGGGAGGAGTTTTTTATATATGCATTCTCTAATCTGGTGTTGACTGTTCTTGGTTTGCAGATCTGCACCAGAGTATTATTGACCTGTCAATGTTTTTTTCTTCGTTTCACTTTTAAAAGTCTTCTGAGCCTTTTGTTGTGATTGAGTGTGCAAGTATATTTTTTTCATCCAAACTTTTGATATGCTATTGATGCGTCAGATTTGATAGCCTCTCATTAACCTAAAAATATAGGTACGCTGTACCAAATAACTAATTTCTGAACAGTAAAAGCCATATTTTGGGGATTCTTTTGCTTCAAACTCAATCTTGTAGTGTGAAGAAACAGCATCCTAAAAATGTAAATTGATTTTGCACTCTCATGCCTCTGACATCATCACATAGATGACTTTAGTGGGCCAGGCAATTGAACCATAAGAGCTTGTTGAGCCCATGAGCTCATCCTTACCTCATTTTCCTCTCCTCTTTGTTACCAAGCTACGAAGACACACATACAAGTCAAAATAGGAGCTATAAAGTGCTGCTGATGCAGTGTGTATGCGTGCGTGTGGTTAACCCTTACCCTACCATATACATATACAATAAGCATTCAAATGGGGAATTGATCTGAAGGATGGATAACTACAATATTTTCACATTTGTGAATCATCACACCTGAGTATTGTATTGTGTTTTTTTTAATTATTACACGCAACACACAATAAATAATAACAATAATGATCATAAGAATAATATCTCACAATGCAGTAACTAAACCTTTAAAGGTCACATCCTGTCACTTAATACATAAGATTAAACAGTGGGTGTCATGAGGTTGTACATGCCCTTGGACGTTTTTTCATCCCCCCTTTATGGTATTTTTCCCGCTTTACCACAAAAACATCTGTCATGACCATAGGGGTTGGCTAAATTTGTGTTGTTTTGCCTCAATCTTAAGGCGTTTTTCGGTAATTGCTCTTATTTTTTGGTGCCTGAGCTGCAATACTCACTCAGATGCTGGTCTATTGTTGGTCTGCGACACCACTCCCTAAGATGCTGGCCTGCTATTGTTCGGTGTCATGGTCAAAATGGCAGCATACAACGGACTGGATCTCATCTGTGTGTTTAAAATAACTTTATTGTGGATTTTTCTGCGTGATTCAAACTTGAATGGGTTAGTCAAGGGTCCTAAGATTGCTAGTGATGTTAAAGAAAGAAGTGAAAAGATGACTCATATCGAAACGAAGATGGAGATAATCAAGAAATACGAAGGCTGGGCTACCCTCACTAGGGAATATAACAAGCTCGTCACATAAAGGTAAATAAATTCTTTTGATATTTTTTATTCATGATTTTTTATTGCGTACATGTACATACGTAGTACTTACTATATTATTTTGATACCTTTTTATTATATGTATATACAAATTGGATGTTTTTACCTGCATTAACGAATTAACATAGGTTTGGCATGCCCGCCATACGGCGAATTCACGTTACGATCCAAACCGTGGAACGGATTAATCTCGCAAACTGATATATATATATATAAAACCCTGTTTGAAAGGCTTCTGAGATAAATCAAGATGACTTCACATTCTGCTGCTGATCTTTTGTTAATGTATTGTTAATTTGTACTGATTACTGATCAAAACGCTTCAAAATCCCTTCAGACCTGTTTGTGGTCATATTAGAGAACTACTTTTTAAACAAAACAAAAGTCCTAATTAATATGGAACAGTGATTATTGATACAAGTATAGCGAGAATCTGATGGCAGCATTCATACAGAAAGCAAGCAGTTTGTCTTCTAGTCAGAACATCAATTTTCATTGGTTTTAACTCTCTTGCAATATAGCATCTTTCCACTTATGGAAGTACAGATCAAACTTTATCAGGAGCTGCATTCATAAACATCTAAGAATAGAAGTACTGATCTGGGCTTTTTGTCTTAATTTATTTTTATTACAGCTTTAAAATATGGATGTCTTCAAATACATAAAATAGTTCATTGTAACTATTGTGCATTGATTCTGTTCTTGGGCATCTGTTTTCCTGTCAAATAAAGTGTGGTCCAAAGGTTTTGGACAATGAGTGAATTGTCATGATGTTGGATTTACACACAACTATATCAGCAGGTTTGAAAATATGTTACCTACACGCTTGCAATGCTACTTTATGTAGTGAAGCCTTATTTTAAATCCGTTATGGTCTTCTTGGAATGGAGCAGTGTGAAAAAAAATAAAAATATCAACATTGACCTTACTGAATGTTGTGCGTAGGATCAGGTTTTTTGGTAAACCTCATTTATTAGAACCTTAATAAAGACTGGTTCAATGATAGGGTTTCTGTCATATTTATTTATTTTTTTCTTTGTTTTTGTTTTTTTTAATTCTTTTGGACACTTTTGTCTGTAATAGAGGCTGAGTATGCACACAATATTAGTTACAGACAGCAGATGAAGCTAAAAAACTGAAGTGATTATCCAACTCATGGTGTTTGAATTTTTAATCAGTTGATCCAGTCATGATCCTTGCACTTGGTGACTACCAGAGGCGTGAATATTAATGTGCAGCCAGGCCCCAGAGACTGCGTAGGGACCCATTAAAAAAAAAAAAAAAAAAGTTTTGTAGATCAAATAGCTCATAGCAGGCCAATCATGTTATGTGGCTGGTATTGGAGGATGAATTGATCATTTGTTCAGTCACCTTACCCTGGCACCTATCAGTCACGAAGAATCTCCATGATATGCTATGAGTTTAAAAAAAAAATGGGGGCGATAGCGAGTGTATCCAAGTGCCATTGTTGTCAATCTTAGCAAACAAACACAAAACACTGCACAAAAAGAAACACAAAAGGAAATATGACAAAGCCAAGTTAGACTTAGCCTAAGATAGACTTAGGCGAGGCAAAGTGTAGCATCCCGCACCCAGAGGTGTATACTTCAGCGCCAACATACCAACAAATGATGGGAAATGCCATTTTTGGCTTCTTTTTTTTTTTTTTTTTAATAAATTCAACCTCAGCAATACCTTGTTTTACTTGTAGTGAATGTGACAGATGAAATTTAGACAAATGTTAATGAAACTGTCTTCTATAATTTTAGGGCAGGCTGTTAAATGAGAACCGACATCCACCATTTCAGTTACATGTAAAGCATGATAATGCCATCCAGTGGACATGAATGCTAGTTGCATTCTTTTCTCATCTGCATTGTGAGAGACTGTGAGATGAGATGTGGATTAATAAATATGGTGTATTATTGCCTCGGGTCAAACCCTTTAGCTGGGTTTTTTGTGTTACACTTCTATTACTGTGTTGTGTTTCAATTGCAGTGTAACTGTAGAACCACAGACATTGTGTTAACTTTAAATCCAAGTACAAAAACAGAAAAAAGAAATTAGTAGGGGTGCAGACAGAAGTAGACCAGCACCTGATGAATGACGAACCAGAAAAAAAAGTAAAATTTTGCCCTCTAGTGGTGGCAGAAGGTTGGGCAAAAATACACAGACTGACAATTACAATTTTGTGTGGCTTGAAAAAATGACGGACCGCCGATGACTGAAAGGGGGCAGGGCTCTTGTCAGATCAGCAAAAAAATATAAGTTGCCCACCTCTGATCCCGCCACTGCGACTCCTGTTGGAGTCGAGTAGCAGTGTTCCACCTAGTTCAACTGTATTTGACATTGACCCTCCAGCCACGTCCAGCTTTTCCAGTTATTCAAAAGGCATCAGCCCCACCACCTCCGCAGCCTCACGAGATGTATTTTGCGGATTGGGCTATGCCCACAAGTGGACCTGTTGCAGATTTGTAAATGAGTTTGCTGAGTGAAACGCCAGCAAGATGAGCTTTGAATGAGTGAAAACTATATCCCACTGAGCCGTAAAAATTGCAGAACCTCGTGAATGTTACATTTGCAATTTTATTAGGTGTTCAGTCACATTTTCTGACAAAATGTGACAACAATGCAACATTTTGGTGGCGTTGTAATTGGCATATTGTTTTTGATTCTCTATGTTTATTGCTTTGACATATCAATTGAGAAAATAGGAATCAAAATGAAGAAAACTGCTGCCTATGTCATGTGTAAATTCATAACATACAGTATAACACCCAAAAAAACTTACTGGTTGAAGTAGGCTTGATGTGCTGATTCACAACTTACTTCTAGCTATTTGGTACACTTGCTGGCTAGTGGTGTTGCTAATAGATACTCAAGCAAAAGAGCAGGGGTGTTAAACTCATTTTTATCATGGGCCACACTGTAGTAATAGTGCCTGTCGGAGAGCCGTAGTAACTGTAAAGTCAGATAAATTTTACGTACGATCATCGCACACTTACACATTTTTAAATCACAGCTGCTAAAAACTGTTCAAAAGGAGTTTTGGTATCCCAAAAATGTGTAAAAGTTGAATACAACTTGCGAATTTAGTATTTGAGCCGGAAAACTGAAGTCATAATTCGCATTTTGCCAATGACGTAAAATGATGTGGTGGGCAGGATCTGTTTCCCGGCCTTGAGTTTGATACTTGTGCAATATCAATCAATCAATCAATCGAAGTTTATTTGTATAGCCCATCACCAAAGTCTCAAAGGGCTTCACAGATGAAAAGAGGTCATGTGGAGACTTCTTTCGAAAAAAGAAGTCATACAGAGACATCTTTTCAGTGTAAGTACACAACAGCATCCCCTGTCAAAGCTCCCAGAAGGGGAAGGAAAAACTCAAAAACCCCAATTAGGGGAAAATCAGAAACCTCCAGAAGGGACCACAGGTGGGAGGAGCCCCCTTCCAGGCTTACAGGTTGAAATGGATGCTGCATGTACCAAATACGTGGGCCCCCATGTTACGACCTTAATCCGTTCAGCGGCTATGCTCGTAACTCGAATTGCTCGTATGACAGGCAATCCAAACCTATGTTAATTAGTGAATGCGTGCAACACAAGCAAAAACAGGTAAAAACATCATGACTTTATACACATATTAAACATTAGTAACATAATCTACTGTACAGTTAAATTAAATAACATAAATATACAAAGGAAAAATGACATTTACCTTTGGGGCAGCGTGACTTGAGCTGGGTGGAGGCGGAAGGGAGCAGAGACCAACCCGCAGAATTTATTTATTTATTTATTTTCTTAAACGAGAACTTTTCTCAAATTAGAACATATCACCGGCTATTTCCTTCTCTTTAATCCATAATAGAAGAAGCCTCTCCATTTTGTTGTTGACCAAGGTCCTTCCCCTGGCAAGGAAAGTCTTGCCCTTAGAAGATTGCCGAGCGGTTACGGCCATACTCACTAGCAAGGTTAACTAACAGATAAAGTTTGCAAAGTCTTCACAGCACACCGACCAGCTGTGCCATCAAACTAGATGAAGGCATTCGGCCAATAGCATATCGGCATTTCTGTGATTGACGTGACGCCGGCCAATAGCATATCCGCATCTCCGTGACTGAGACCGTGACTGTGACCTTAATCGACCAATAGCATATCGGCATATCCGTGACTGAGACCGTGACTGAGACAGTGACTGTGAAGATTATAAGACCACTAGCATATCGGCGTTACCATAACATGCGAGAATAGTTAATTTTGTTGATGCAGCAAAGCGAAAAAAATAGTACGGACATACTGACGGGCATGTTGGATTGTTCGTAAGATGAATGGTTTGTGTATAAGAGGGGGACAAAAAACGCCGCGGTCCACGTTCTTAAGATGAAAAGTTCATAAAAGAGGGAGTTCGTAAACCGGGGGCCCACTGTACAGACAAATAGATACACATTTCAGACAAGTACAGGCAAACAATATGGATTACAGAAAACATTGTGCTATATAGTGCAATGATGTCTTGAAAGCAGGCAAAGCCATTGGGCAGGAACCATCCCACATTCCAACCAAGTGGACCGCAGACGGCCGATCTCCTAATGGAGCAAGCCTTAGCTTAATGATGATGTGCGTATTAATTCTTAGACGTGCATTGTTGTTTGTGTGTGTGTGTGTTTTTACAAACATCAGACATGCAACTACTTGTACAGTATGCTACAAGCCATATGTGTCATTTCATAATCAGAGTTGTACGAACATTGAGAGACTTGCTCAGTGGGCTAGCCCCTCAGAGGAAAGGATATACGTATTGTCAGAGTTGGATGTATTGCTGTGATGCATTACAATGCATTTTTAGCCTGAAAGTGATGTTTCCTGTCTCTTTTTTTTTTCTTAAATGATCGCCTAGCATTTCAACATGCTCTACATAGCCAGGCTTCATATGTTGCTCTGTTGGTGTTCAAACTAAACATAAGGAAGAAAAAGCCCCGTGTTCAGCACACTCGTTTGTTTTAGCCCATTTTACTCCTCTTCACTGTAGATGAATGAGGGTACGTTCAGAAATCAGTCCAGCGTGTGCGTTGCAACGCTCTGATCATGCAGACGCTCAGGGTGTTACTATTCCGAAATAGAGAGTGCACTAAAAACGGAGCATGTGTGGGTGCTCCGACTGGAGACAGCTGAGCCAGTGCATCAAGTAGGACAACAGACAAGTGCTTTTGGAAATCATGTGGAGAGTGCACTCCGTCTGAGAATGAAAACAAGCTCTATCAGACAGGTGTCGGTGAATTTTTGGCCAAGGAAAGAACTTTCCTGACATGATTCCGATAGATTTTGACGGTATAATGATCACATGTGCATGTTAGCAAATCAGTGGATTCATGTTCAAAATTTCTCTGGGACAAAGGCGACACAGCCAATACCAAATTGTGATTTTGGCATCATTTGCAACTGAAAGGGAGAGGTGTTTATGTGCATCATTGATCCTAATGAGGAAAGCTGTATCAAAATGAGTGGATGGACAGATGGATGGATGAACGGATGGACAGAGTTCAAAGAATAACACACAGGGCATTATTATTAAAACTAAATACCTTCAGTTACTGTAACTCGGCTATTTTTACATTCATCGTAAACGTTCTATTATGAGTGCTTGAAAAACATAATGCCTACAAATTATTTTTTTCCAACTAAGGTCAGTTTATCCAGATAAAATGACAGGAGTTTTGTGTGAGTGTGTGTGTTTCCAATAATTTCTTTGACATAAATAATAGTCCTGATATTTGCATGATATTTATCCCTGCAGTGACTCAATTTCCTCATTGTCCACAGGTGTTAACGAGTATGTGTAACTGTGAAAGTAGGGATCTTGTGGAAAGGGTGTGAGTTCAGTTTGCACGCTGGCTTATTGTGTGTTTCATGTTGTCACAGTGACCTCTACTGCTTGCTTGGTCACCCTGCCAACTTCTGTGTGTTTCAGAACCTCACGTGTCATCCCCCCCCCCCCCCCCCCCACCCCACCCCTGCCCCCCACGTGTTTCAAGTGAATAAAAGAGGAATGTATTTCTAGGTTTATATCTAACATGTAAAACAGGCTCATCCTTAATACATTCAAGAGATTTCTATCAAAAATAATGACGCTTAATAACCACACAGTACTAATCTATCCTCTATGATTGAGAAGTTTTCCACAACATTGAATTATTTTGGGAACAGAAATTATGCTTATGTCATACTGCAAAGCTCCATTCCTAAGGTAAGAGGTTAAGGATGAGATAGAATGTGGTTTTGGTTTGTAATTTATAGCTTTGGGTCCTAAAATTAAGCATCAATGAGCAACCAACACATCAGACATGGATTCAGGTCGAACCCAAATATGCATCCATTTTCCATAACTCTCTCATTGAATAAAGGGGGAGGCTGGCTGCTTAAAACTTCTTACTTTACCATGACTGCCTCATGCAAAGCCAGTGTATGTACAATCAATGAAAACATTAAAAAAAGGTCCATTCATCTATCCATTATCTTAACCGCTTATCCTCATAAGGTTGGCGAGCGTGTTGGAGCCTACCCCAGCTGTCCTTGGGCAGTATGTGGGGTAAACGCTGAACTGGTTGCATCTAGCTTGGTTGTGCCACTCCTCAGCGCAGGTAAAATCCTTTGATTGCCGCAAAGAGATTCGTGGTGGGCGGGGGTTGCTATCAGGGCCATTATCAGATATTCTGCTTTGGCTGTCCCATTGAGTTACATTGGGTGAATTGATATGAAACTAAAAACAGTTTATTAAATTTGATGTAAATTCATTCATTATTTTTAATACTTTATAATAATTTGTTATATTCCTAATTTATCATTATTATATAATTGATAGTAATTATTTTTATAAATGTAAGTCTTCACAAAAACAGTAATTATTAATATTTTTCAATGTTATGATTTTTTCAGTGTTTCCATTTCTTTTTTTCACTAATTCAAGCCATTCAAACATTCAACATGATTCCAACTTCATCCAGTCTTTTTCACTTTCATTCAACACCATTAAATTAGGGTTTTTGCACTTATATTTTATTTTATAATCTATTTTATTCTCATGTAAGTTCAAAAAGATATAAAATTATGAATTGCTTTTCCTTTTTGCTTTTATTGCTAATGATTAAGAAAAGTGCATTAGTACGCTAGATGCATTTCCGCAGTACATGTCAAAGTCTGACATCCATAGTCTGATATGATTGGGTAGTTTAAAAAACTCTTTGTTTTCTATGATAAATGAGTGCTAAATATGCTAATTTTTTCATGCTCTTTGCACGCTCTCATGAAGGCCTCGGTACAGCCTCAGTACAGTAATAAGTCTAGTTATGCCCCTGGGCTGTATTATGAAAAAATAATTTTTTGAAGCTTTTAACCATGTCCCAATGTTGATTTCTCAACCTAGATACACACTACCAATGTGTTATTTTCCTTCATCGATGCATTTCTGAGCATTCCTTGCTTATTCTCACACCAGCCTCGCCCGAGCAGATAAAATTGAGTTGAAGAAAACTCAAGAAGACAGAAGCATTTTGTACCAAGTATGCAAGAGAAAGTACATGCTGATCTTATTCACATCTTTTAGTTTCGTTTTGCTTCCGGAGCTGAAGTGGAGAGATTTTGCAGTCAGCCAAGTAAAGAGAAATCTTTCATTTATTTCTACAATGTGTTACTCTAGAAAATTGTGAGATGGCGAAAATGTGTGCTCGGGAGCACACAGCCGGACAATCAACATCAGTAATAAATACCATAATTCCCCAAGTATAGGACACATTTGTGTATAGGTCAGACCCTTCATTTTGCCAAATGTAATTCATATATTTAACTGTGGAAAGTGGAAAAAAACCATGAGCAAGTCCTTTCAAAACAAACCAGAATTACTGGCTGTTGCTAGTGGTCTGATGTCTTTTCACAGATTATTTGACTAAATTACATTTTGTTCACAGATCTTTTTACTGTATTGCATCATCCTATATGTACACTTCACACTGGAAGACTCCAGCTTACGTCTCCTCGATTCTGCTTCTTAGTACACTTGAAATCATGTCTATTTATTCAAAGGAAAGCAAAATCGCCTTCAATAAGTGCTTCAAAAAGAGCATCATACCAAAGATGTACATACTAGGAGAGATGCATAACAAGAAAAAAAATTGCATTTGTCATTTTGGAGCATACTGATGCGTCAATGTACCTGCTTTTTGAGTTACAGTTACACCATCAAGGTAATCATGTGCCACTTAGTTCCCCTATTATACCGCATGAGACACTCTTTGTAAGAGCCTCCATTAAATACTAAATGTTTCGTCAGTCATCAGCATGTTGCTCTCGAGGCATGTTTGTGAGGCCAGGAGTACTCAGAGTATTCTTCTATAAAAGGCTCCTTGCATTTCCCTCGGAGCAACTGGTTAATGTATATGTATGTAAATGATGTGCAGCTTTCACCGTGACCTAGCCAGTGTGACACACATATACGAACACATAGAACTCTCATCCATTCCTTGGATATATTTTTTCCTAAAGGACTGTTGGTTGGGCTGAGGTGTTGATTACTTCATAGCTCCCTATAGTCAAGTGTGTGATTGTTCGTGTGTGTGCATGTGTGTGTGTGTGTGTGTGTGTGTGTGTGTGTGTGTGTGTGTGTGTGTGTGTGTGTGCGGGAGTACGTGCGTGCATGCACGTGGGGGGACTAGTGGTGTGTATATGCATGATGATGTATTTGCATGGGCCACTTTTCATATTCACTTTTAGATCAGGGGTTCTCAAACTTAAATGTCAGGGGCCCCTTTTTGGTGGGCACATTTTTCAAATACCCACTTTGCAAATGTTTGCGGAAACAAACCAAAATAAATTGATGAACAAAAGTCCCCTTTTTATTCACCAAAATGTTTGACCCCATTTCGTAGGCCAATAATTTTTGACAATTTTCGTTGGAATTACTTCAAATTTTCACAGCTTTTGTAGAAACGTTTTGTTTTTGTGTGTAATGTTTGGCAGTTCTATTTTTTCAGGTTAAGAAATACTGTTCACTTCAAAAGAAAAGGCATTTTGCTTGTTAGAGTTTGCTCAGACTCAGCCAGCGAAGACAGTGCAGCCTTCTTCACAAATTTAGCAAGGAAGGCACCAACTACAAAACAAATTAGGACATGGCACCATCAATTTCAAGAAAAGAGCTGCTTATCCATACTTAAATCGCCTGGATCAAATCAATAAATATATGTACTTTTCTTTGTAAATTAACCAATAAAGCTTAAACATAAAGAGCATTCAGTTTCATTAAGATCCATCAAGTAGTTTCCGAGATATGGGCATTTAGAATGGGGTCAACCGTTTTGGAACACCCTGTGTATTTGTTACTTTTCAGCTATACTGAATTTTATATAATAAATATTGCAAATTGCACGCAAACTGGGTTAGACAGGGGTCTATCTGACAAAATTAAATTTTGATTACATTTGGAAAACCATATTTAAATGATTGAAGTGATTGATTGCTTTATCGAAGAGTCATGAATGCATTCACAATTTAATCCACCCATTTTCTAGAGACGCCTATCCTCACAAGGGTCGCAGGGTTTGGTGCCTATCCCAGCTAACTTTGGGACACCCTGAACTGGTTGCGAGTCAATCACAGGGCATGCAGAGACAAACAACTATTGACGCACCCAATCACAACTAAGGACAATTTAGTATGTCCATTTTACCTGCCATGCATGTTTTTGGGGTGTGGGAGGAAGCCAAGGTGCCCGGAGAGCTCCCATGTGGGGTTGGGGAGAACATGCAAACTCCACACATGAAGGCAGGAGCCAGGTGGATTTGAACTAGGGTCGCTTGAACAGTGAGGCGGACGTGCTATTAACTGCACCACCGAGCCGTCCACACAATTTAATATGAAATAACATTTAATTCACAAAAATATACTGTATATTTTTTATTGGTAATGTTTCACGGACCCACTGCAGTTAGTCCGAAGACCCAACTTTGAGAACCACTGTTTTAGATTACGAATCTCACACAGAAAATAAAATTTGGACCAACTACTTGCTGCTTACCCTGTGAATCTTCGCACCATCTGTTTTTAATTGAAATGACTGTACAGTGATTTTTTTTTTTTTAATATTTCAGTTATTTTTACATGTTGAAAAGGTTTGTTTATTGTAGAAAACTACGGTATATGGAGATATTTAAAGTTTTCATTTATTTTCATAAAACATGGCAGTGACTAGGGTCACTACCTGATTGTTTTTGATGAGCTTGCCATTGATTTACATTTTCCATTTCTATTTCGCACAGTAATTGTTCCATGAATTGAACACATTTTCTTTACCAGTGGATTGTCTCCTGGTGGCTAGTAAAAAGAAAACCAAAAACCTGCCGATCAGCCAGACTATAAACTGCAGGTCTCAAATCATAAGAAGTTGCTGCTTATAATGTGAAGAATACGGTGATTGTGCCCCGACAACAAAATGTTTTCATGTTTCATGTTCATGTCAGCTATGGTCTTCCATGAATTATGTTTGCTCGAAGAGAATATTCCTTAAAAAAAAAAGTATGAAAATTAAATATATTTCTCACACCATTACCAGGAATGATTTATAATCGTGTCAGGTAATATTTTGATCATGTGATGTGTTGACAGCTGTTTTCACTTCCTTTCAGCAACAGCGACAGCTGGACCTGTTAACCATCACCAATTGTGGTAAGTCCTTGGCATGCTATTTTCTACAAACCAAACTTTACTGAGAGTACATTTGGATGAAAGCTCTCTAACCATCCCAACACATGCTAGCCTATTGGTTTATTGTGAAAACAAATCACAATGCCATGTGCGCGTTCCACTTGTCGGAGAGGCACTGCTGTGGAGCGTGAGCATGAAGTTTGAAAACTCAAGAGAACCAGATAGAGATGGCAAAAGGCTAAAGAAAGACCCATATGTCCAAAGTATCTATGAGATTTAATGCGCTTTGATTAGAATCATACAGACGTGAAGCTCTTGCAGTGCAGGTTAATTTCAGGGGATTACGTCACAGCTGTTCTTCCAGACTGCACTGATACCGACACTGGCTGGTCTTCACAGTTTGACAGAGGGCAGCCAGTGAGAGATGAGGCAGGATGGAATGAGGATGATGCAGACTTAAAGTACTGCAACAAGTTTTGCGGCTAAGTGAAGAGTTAAAAAGAGTTAAAAATGTGTGGAAATACCCTTGTTTTTTTGTTTGTTTTTTTACCATCACCTGAGTTGCCAGTTTGTGTCTTAATACAAACTGTTCATTCTGTATCATAAACCTTTAAAGACATAGAATTATTTTTATTATTCTTTTCCGGTATTTTAATCCCTTTAATACTTAGCTTCACAGCATAGTGTTGCATTGCTTATGCTTTAGGCAAAAACAGTTAGTGCATTCCACACATTAAATGTTAATATTCATATTCAAGTTCAGTCGGCTAAGTTAGGGACAGACGTTTCAGAAGATGGTTTCAGTGGAGCTAGCGTTAGTAGCTAGACTATATCATTGTTATAAGTGTTTAATGTACCGTTTAACATAAGTTCTGAAACATAAATAATGAATGAATAAGATCTTGAAACACATTGACACAACTATTTTGTGGACTATAGCAATTGTACAGTGAAAATTAGTGTTAGCTTACCTTGTCATTACTGCTAATTTCGAAATGCTGGCGAATCCACTGTGGAAAGTGGCAGCATATCTTTTCCATACGACAAACTCTGCCAGGAGTCTCCTAAACTCTTGAGGTGGATGTGGCATCCTTGAGTGAGAGAATGATCATTTTGCCTGCTTTGTTTTATCCCCACTTTCAATCCTTCCAATGTTTCTTTTCTCTAACTTCACATTAAGATGGCACCACTCTAAATGATTTGTCAAATTACTGGTGCTGTCTGGTGGCTCTGTAGGTGTCGCACATAAAGTGGACCTAACTATTCGATTCTCCTTGTATTTATCTCTGATGAACTGAAAGTATTGGGTGTATGTCCATTTTGTGTACGTATTATTCTTAGACACCCTGTGATCTGCTGCTGCCGCATTCATCTCTGCTGTAGTAGGTACTAATAACAGGTAGAAAAGATTTTTCCTCTGACCGTGCTGTGTTTTTGTCGAATTTGGGGGGGAAAAAAAACACCAGTTTCACAATAAAATCTCATTGTAATGCATTGCATTACTCTTATTTGTACCAATTGAAATATTACTATTTCTTGTGTGTGGAAAGCATTACACTACCGCATTACAGCAAAAAGTAATGCATTACAGTAAGAACATTAATTTTGTAATGAATTACCCCCAACACCGCTGCCAAATGATGAGAAAGCTTATAAAAACGACAGAATAAGAGTATCGTGAAGTGGATTTTTTTTTTTTTGTCACTGTAATCGTTGGGGTAGGCATTCTGTTGGATGTCCGCAAAAAAAACACCAGTTTCCGTTGTTTATGCTCTTTTTTTGCCCACGGAAATACAAGCTGTTTTGCCAATTTGTTTGCAACGTTCTTTGCTTCCATTGACTAAATTAATAAATGACTTTGCACTGCCCATACAAAATGTGTGTAAACCAGGGGTTATCAATGTGATGCCCGTGGGCACCAGGTAGCCCCCAAAGATCACGTGAGTAGCCTGCAGGCCTGTTCTTCAAATAGCTTACAAGTGAGAGAATACCGGTGGTTTTCTATGAATTTTACAAACAATTATACATGTATTACATTTACATTTCATATTGCACTTAATTTACATATTTACTACAGCTGTTCCTTTATTATTGTGAATAATCATTAACATGATCAGTGTCTTCACATACACTTCATGTTACTCCATATCAAAGAAGTAGCTCTCAGTTTCAAAAAGGTTGGTTACCCCTGATGTAAACTGACTTAGTTCAGTTCACTACTTTCACAAGAAGCCTGAACAAATTCCTTCATATGTGTTTATCCATAGTCTTGATTGTAGCTCATTAGCATACACACATTAGCTGACTTGAATACTATATCAATGCATTTCAGCTAATGCATTGATATAGTATACAAATCGGCTAAAGGATGCAGAAAAAGAAGAAGACTACTACGTAGTATTTACTACTGTGACAATAGTAATTTTCCCAGACAACAGCAGTTAAACTGATGTATTGTGTCACTGTGTAAACCAAATTTACACCTGGATAAACCAAAATTTTCTGAAGCTAAACCAACACAAAACATGGGCTGAAATTGTTTTGGTTTGGTGATTTTTCTCTCATAGAGTCAGTTTGAACAGATCTCATGATGTTTCTTTTTACGACAAATTTCACAGTTCATTGTAAATGCATATATTCCACTTAACTGGGTTGACTGTATACTGTAATGTTAACAAGTCAAGATTTCAATAACATTTAATCCTTTCTGTAACTGGCAATGAACTTTTTTTTTCGCTTAATCTGTCAAAGGGGGCATTTAAACAAAGCAGAATAAATATTGGCTACTTGCAATTTAAAAAGGCAAACCCAATAGCTCATTTAGCTCAGCAAATCAGAAACATATTTTATGCTCATGTTAGTCAAACGAATTTGCTCTCTGAATAATTTTAAGTGTTACAAGTAATGCCATTCAACGTTATTTTGAAAAACATCATTGTTTTAGAAGCTTTTTTTTCTAAGTCTATTCCAGTCTAGTGCCTCACAGTGGCCATTCGTGCATGGTGCAGTTGGGCAATTATGGTTTTACTAGTTCTAGCAGAGTTAACTAAAAAAGTCATTTTGAAAATACAGTGGCCCCCCGTGTTACAAGATTAATCCATTCCGCGATTGGGTTCGTAAAGCGAATACACCGTAGGACGGGCAAACCCATGTTAAAAACAGTAGCTAATGCGTTTAGAATCCCAGGTAAAAACATCAAAATTGGATATACATATTAAAAATTGGTATTAAAATAGTGTAGTAAGTTCTACGTATATATAATATACATGTATAAAATCAGAACACATCATAAATAAAAAAATATAGAAAGGATTTATTTACCTTTGAGTGTCGATCATCATGCCCATCTCCAGCATTGTTTCCATATAAATCATCTTCTTACTTCTGTCTTTAACATCACTAGTCATCTTGGGACACCTTTCAACTTTGAATTAAGCATTAAAATGCACTATAAATACGGTTTTGTAACCACTCACAATAGAACAAAGCTTTAACGTTCCGCCATTTGGAAACAAGTGAGGCCGACCAATAACAGACCACCTCTCCTTGAGGAGACGCCGACAAATAGCAGACTAGAATTGTAGTGACGCCTTGCAGGGACGGCAATTGAAAATAAGTGTATTTACCTAAAAATGCCTGCAGATAGAGATGAAACAACACCAATACAGCCAAGCCCCTAGGGTCATGAGATTCTTTTGCGCGCAAATCCAGGAAAATGTCAGAAAAAGGGGATGAAAAAACTCAGTATTCCAGGTCGCAACATGAAAATAATGTAAGTCAGGGACGTTGTAACATGGGTGTTCACTGTACTTCGATGGAAATATGGCAGTTGCATGTTATATTTTTTTTTACCTTCTAGGCATGCATGGGGGATAAGGAGGAGGTGTGTCTTAAAAAACAAGAAGAAATATGAATGCATTTTTCTTTATTTATTTGTACTAAACATTGTACACATTTCTAAATGTACCAAACATTAAATAATTTGCTGA
This sequence comes from Hippichthys cyanospilos, assembly GCF_059441005.1. Taxonomy (NCBI): domain Eukaryota; kingdom Metazoa; phylum Chordata; class Actinopteri; order Syngnathiformes; family Syngnathidae; genus Hippichthys; species Hippichthys cyanospilos. The sequence continues at coordinate 20,284,267 of NC_142378.1, forward strand.
AAAATAAAATAGATTGTTTTGAATGGATAAAAATACAGCTGTATTTTAAATATTGTAATACTGAGATCCTGTGATATTTTTGCTTATTGGTAGAATCTAATATTGTTCCATGCCTAATTGTACTACACTTGCATAAATTACAGTCTGCTGCAGAGTGAGATTCACCGGCTATCACACCAGGCTTCCATTTCAAAGATGCCACAAAGTCAGTCGGGCCAGACAATTTGCTGTTTTGGCATGTCACTTTGCATAAAATAAGCAAAGTGATGATAAAGTATCACATCAGAGGCAGGACCCAAGAGTATGCAGAGACAGGTAGGTATGCTGAGTGGTGGGTTTTATTACTCTGCCAAGAAGAAATTACAGATGGACAGCTGGGCAGGCTGGCAGGGTATACACAGGGGTTTGGGGATTGGCCTATGGGTGTCTGAGGTTTCCCTGAGGACTCAAGCACATGCACTGCAGAAAAGCAAAAGGATTGTCAGGGTCACTCCTGAGCAAACGATTCACTTAGAATCAGGCAGAATCTTGGTCAGAGATAGGTAGGGCCCTCCAACCGGGTAAGCAGGAATTTGCACAGTCAAAGACAGGCAGAGTCTTTAACCAGGTCATCAGTCTGAAAAGGTATGGGGGGTGTGAACAGCAAAGCAAAGACAGGCTGGTCGGGCTTACAGTACAGTAAGTATTCTCTAGTATGGAATCATATTTGCCTTGTCCAATCTTTCCTTATAACAGAATTTCCTTATGTGGGAAACCGCAGTACATGCGCGAACGTGCAAGTACGTTAACAAAATACAGTACATGTGTAACACAACCAGTAAAATGCTAAATTATATTGTCCAAAACTTGTTTAATAAACAAAAACTGCATTGTACAGAACATGTACGGTATATGAACACGATACTGGAAAATACAAAAACATGGTTCAAATATTGTACTGTTTTATAAAATAACACCAATACAGGAGTGTACTGTATTTTTAATAGAGTTTTGTCCGTCTTGGGAAAAAATGAGTCTCTTTTGAGTTGTTGAGTTGGCTTCATTTTTTGCTTCATGAAAATTTTTGCCTGAGTATCATACAGTTACGTTACTAATTGCAAGTAAATGTCCCGTTGATCATCGTTGATGGCTGGTGATACTTGTGCATACAGAAGGATTTCTGATGCCATCTCCATCTCTTCCTTGCTGGACGGTGGCTTTTGATCTGGAATTGAACTAGGTACATCATTTTCTTCATCCGTTCTTTTTCTTATGGACCCCATGATCTGCTGGACGCAAATGAATAACATTAAAATCTTTCGTAATTACAGCCAAACTCATAACAATAAAGAGTCACTTACAAGTCGCCGTTTTGGATCCGATGATGGAAGATTGAAAAATGAGGAGCGGACGCAGTTATTCCGCAGTATTCAGCGGGATCTTCCTCCATTTGCACTATTGTGGGCTTCCGTATGGGTTCCAGGTACCGGAGGTTCCATTGCAAGGGATCGAACCTTTACTGTGATAAAGTGGTAGAAAATTTAATGCCTACATTTTTTCCGGGTTTGGGAATTTCCTTTTGTGGGAATACTGTACATGCAGGGTGAGTTACTGAAATTGGTTTCATCTGGTGGTGGTTATGCTGGTTGAAAGGAATGCAGGCTGATGGACATGAGAAAGAGTGAACTGATTGGGCTTGGCAGGCTGACAGTAAATTATCCCTACAGTTTTCCTGTCACAAGTTCATTTAATAGTATTCTCATGAAGCAAAGCATGTATTTATTTGTAATTATTGTTGTTGTTGCTAAGCTAGCATAGAGCTAACATGGCACTCATATTTATACTTTTGTTGCCTCCCAACTCGTTTCTTCACCTTTTATCTGCTGTACATTTTCATAGTTGATGTTAAAACTGAAACACCGAGGGGCTGAAGCCAATCATTGGGGTAAGTGATCTCATTGTAACATATTTGTATTGCCTTATCATGTTGTGTCATTCGTCATGTATGCGCGGTCAGCCCACTGTCTCATCTTCATACTGTAGCTTGGGGCATACAAACTTCCTTACCCCGGTGGCTCACGTGTTCATTGTGGTCATTTAACTAGCCAACACTCTAATACCTTATTGACTATACAGCACATGCAGGCTTAGTGAATGAAGCATGTGAGGCAAAATCTGCGTCAGACCATTTCTACACCATCTACCTTCTCAGTGTTATTTCCCACAGTCATACGGGTACCACCTACACAGACCCACTCAAACCTCTCTCGACCCTCCTTAATTGGACACTTGAGCGGCACACGGCTGCATCTGGCTCCTGTTGAACACAGCCTGACATTTCAGACTGCTGACCTTTCCAGCCCCACCACAACTAAATAATGATTAGTCCCGGCAATGCTTTTCACCACAGCAACGGCAACACAAATTAACTGCTGCTGCACACACATCAACAAACGAAGCCACACAACAAAAACACCTGAACGCTTTGTCTTCTCACAGTGAGAAAATAGGGTGCCGACATTGATTTGAGAGGCCGTTGTCATTCTTTTGGCCCATTGATTAGATTGTCCTTTTCCTTATGTGCAGTTGGTGCGCAATAATGTGTTGTTGTAAATCAACTCAGCTCGTCGCTTTTTAGTTTCTCCTTTTGCCTTTCATGTGCTTTCGGCATTACGGCGAGGAAAAAAAAGGTCAATCATATTCATGAAATCCATACAAGATTGTGAGGACACTGGCACATGAATGCAGCACGTGTGCGTCCAATGCATTGACGGGCATTCTCTAAATCTTTTGTGCTTCTCTCATTTGCTGTCACAGCACAGCAGGTAATAGAAAGATTGCTGTACAGTAAACTGCACAATAGTATCACAGAAGATAAAAAATATAAAGTAAATACTAAAAACATACATACAGTTGCAGAGAGAAGACTTTGTTCATGAAGAGTGTAAATAATAAAAGATATATGCAGTTTTCCCTCATTTTTTGCAGTTGATGGGGACTAACCCCACCCAGCCCACCAACCCCTGCGAAAAGTGAAATACGCGAAGTAGGACCTCACATACCCTCACAATAGACTGAGTTCAACCTAATGTTTCATCATTTAAGCTATTTCATACCACTGGAGATGTGAATGGACGCCATGTTGTACATAACAATACAACAATAAAACATGCATCATTAATACCAGGTAGTTTATACCACCTCTGTTAAACTCAAGGCCTGGGGCCCATAAAAAATATTCATACATGATTCTCATTACAATCTGCACCAAAATTATAATAAATAATGAGCCATCAATTTGTTTAGTTAATAATACAATGAGACACTTAAACACTTTTTATTTAACTGTTATAAGGGTCCAATAAGGAAAGTCATATGTATAAAGTGGCCGGCGACAAAAATTTGTTTGACATCCCTGCTCTCCATCATGTTTGTCTCTTTGTATGATGTTCATATTCTACATTTATGCCAGATGTAACAAAACACAAACACAAAAAAAACAAAAACTCTTTCGTCTCCTAACTCCATCAAATATTATTCCCCAAAGCTTGGGACTCATTCAGATTTTTGTTTTTGTTTAATTTTGTTTATTATGACTTTTTTTCCTTAGTGTGTATTCTTTTTGAGAAGCAGTGGGTTCGCTTTGGAACTCATGCATGACATTTTTGGCAAACTGCCTTATTACTGACTCATGAACATTGACCTTAACTGAAGTGAAGGATGCCAGCAGATTTTTAAATGTCCTGGGTTCCTTTCTGACCTACTGTTACTGTGCTTTTAGGTTCATTTCTGTAGGCAGACCACTTGTGGCAATGTTCCCCACTGTTCTTTGTTTTCTCCATTTGTGCATAACGGCTTTCACCATGGTTCACTTGAGTCCTAAGGCTTTAGAAATGGCTTTTTAAACCTTTTCAGACTGGTAGATGTCAATTAAATTCTTTGAGGCACCATAAAAAAAATACATTTTTCTTTATTTGGGTTGTTATCACCTAATATTGACATTTTCTTTTTTACTTGATTAAGATTAAGATGTTTAAAACGGCTAATATTTTTTCCAGCACCGTACTTATGCGGATGTGATTGTGAGTCAAAGAAACAAAAACAGGCAGCAGTATTGTTTGTATAGAATCTGATCACTAAAAGGTATGTATGAATTAAAAAAAAAATAAATAAATACAAAGTACGGAGTTTGCCAGAAATTGCCAAATTTATAAAAAGCATTCATTTTCATACTTACATCAATTCCTTGCATCATGTCCTTCACTGAGCTTCATCCATCTTTCATCTTTATGACTTTTATCCTGTCTTCAAGTGTTGGCTTGGTTTAGCCTCCTCATGGCGGCACGCGTCAAAATGACATTATTTTGGCAACCACGCCCCTCCGAGCAGAACAGATGCGTATCTTCTGGAATTCTTTTCCAGACAACATGGCAGAAACTATTGCTTATGGAAGTTTGCCGCTAAAAACACCTTTATGATTCATCTGAAAAGGAATACCATGGTCTAAAAACCGTAAACATCTCCAGGTGAGCACCACGTTGGGGAGAGATGAGAGGTCTGTTTAGATAATTTGAATCGACTAGGATTCTCTACCTCACTTATGGAGTAGTGTTGTTTGTATATTGTACAGTGTTACAGTATATTGTACTTGCTACAGCGTTGCTGAGTTACGTTTTTTTCATGTTGCGATGTGGAATATTTTGTTTTTTCGTCCCCTCTTTATGGTATTTTCCTGGGTTTGCGACAAAAACAACTGTCATGATCTTAGGGGCTTGGCTGTATTTTTGTTGTTTTGTCTCCATCTGCAGGCGTTTTGAGGTAATTGCACTTATTTTCAGCTGCCATCAGACTTGCCTCCCTGCAATGCGTCACTACAATGCTGGTCTGCTATTGGTTAGCCTCACTCGTTTCAAAATGGCGGAACAGTAATGCTTTGTGAGATTGTGAGTGGTTACAAAACCATATTTGTATTGCATTTTACTGCTTAATTCAAACTTGAATGGGTTACCCATGGGTCCCAAGATTGATGTTAAAGAGAGAAGTAAAAATATGATATATATGGAAACGAAGCTGGAGATAATCAAGAAATAGTAGCCTAACCTAGGCTACCCTTACTAGTAAAATGGGCATAACAAGTGCCACTCAAAGGTAAATAAATCCTTTCCATATTTTTTGTTTCTGTTGTTCTTTGATTGTATACATGTATATTATATATACGTAGCACTTATTATTTTGGTACCAATTTTTAACATGTATGTACAATTTTAATGTTTCCACCTGGGGTTCTAAACGCATTAGCTATTTAACATAGGTTTGAATTGCCCGTCATACGACGAATTCACCTTATGAGCCCAACTGCAGAACGGATTCATCTCGTAACACGGGGGCCCACTGTATATTCAATTCATTGCCACCTATAGTATCGGAGGCTGCGGGGGAAAGCTGCTCCGATTATACAGTGGTGCAAAACATGTGCCGGTATAAACTAAGTATAAACTAAGACAGACTTTTCCTGCAGGTTTGTTTTCGCCCTAGTGAATTTCAGTGCAACGCAAATGCAGGAAAACAAACAATCTTATAATGCAACAAGGGGATAATAACTTGTATGAGGACGTAAGCAAAACACAAAGGTTCAATGCATCATTTTTTTTTTTTTTTTACCATGAGGGATGTTTTGCTCATGCAGGTTTTGTTGTAGAGGAGTTTTACTGTACTTTTGTCTAACAGCAGGAACAAGAACAATACAGTTCAATGCAGACGTCGCATTTTCCACACAATCACTTTAGGCCTTGTCTACATGTAGCTGGCTTATTTAAATCTACATAGTCTCCCTCTCATCATTGTTGTTTGTTAATTTAAAGTTGCGTCTATACAAATCCTGCACAGTGCGGTTTCATTCACTTACAAGCATGCCAAAGTCGCTTGGCGGCAGTAGTGTCACTAATTCTGTCGAATCAGAAATAACTTCCACTTCTGACATCACCAGCATCTGCGACTTTGGCGGGAAAAAGAGTAGCACGATGATGCAAATCTCCGTTTAAGATGGTTACATGCAACCACAAAACCGAAGGCTTGGGCAAATCTTTACTTTGGCCGGAGGTTTTGAAACATTAGGATTTGATGGGGGGGGAGCCTGGCCACATATAGCAAATAGAGCAAAACGGAGACATTCACTGCCAATTTGCAAGAACCCCGGCTACGTGTTGACAATGACTGATAATGACATATTCTTCCCATGGAAACATTTAATGAAAAATTGTAACTTTAAAGTGTCACAACACGTCATACAAAGCACAATGTGCATGAGATGCTACAAAACAACGACGGTGGGCCGTCAGGGCCAACAAGGCCTTCTCTGCTGGCCTAATATAACCTGCCATTATCATAACTATAATAAACTATAATAATTATAATAACTATAATAAAAGTAAATTTCATTAGAAATTTATTTTTACTAAATATATATATTTTTATATATAAATGCCTCTGACGGAAGGCAGTACTATATTAATCCACCATGTTTAACAGTGGAAGTACCGTATTTTCCGCACTATAAGGCGCACCGGATTATAAAGTCCACCATCAATGAATGGCCGAGTTTCTAAAAAAAAAAATGTCATATATAAGGCGCACCGGATTATAAGGCGCACATAGAGGTGAAACCATAGTACTGGCTGGGGTTGCCTTATGCATCCACTAGATGGAGTTGCATTATGCAGCCACTAGATGGTGCTTCACTAAAGGGAATGTATTAAAAACAATAGCAAAGTCATCAAACTTTATTTATAGAATATAAACTTTATTCATACAATATAAGCGTATGGATATCATACTAAGGAATATTTGTTATTAAAAAAAATTCAGATAAAACAGAGAATGCGTTATCGGTAATTGCTATATAACTACTAAACAGGAGCCACAGAGCGCAGAATAGATCCAGATCAAGCCATGCACTTGTGAACGCACGGCGCCGCAATCCTTTTGATTTTCCCCTCGGCATGCATTATATATTTTTGACTCGCTATTTCGATATGGAGCACGAAGAAATTATGAATAAACAGATGTCAGGGAAATTTAAAAGACAGACATGCAACAGTGAACGCATGGCGCCGTCTTCTTTTTGATTTTTACATTACATATACGCATTACATATTTTTTACCTGCTATTCCGATATGGAGTAGCAAAAAGTAAGAAATAAATGAAAGACGGGGAAATTTAAATGATAAACATGGAAAATACGGTGGTTAAATAAAGTTATTCAAAAATTAAAAGAAAAAAACATGTTGCTCAACCGCTAACAGTAGCGTTAGGGTACATCAAAGCCAGACCTGCAGACGCTTTATTTTTTTTAAACCCACAATGGCTGAAAAAAAGCAAAACGGAAATTGAACTTTCAGCATTGGCGTCCATGTCAATACAAAAGGATTTACTATTGGAAATGAAGCGAAGGCAAACTCGACAACCAAGTCATGACAGACATTTTGCGTGAGTTAATATGTTTTTGTCATTTCATGTCATTCATATTCAATTGTCATGTTTGGTTGGCTTTTGTTGCGGGGTTTTGTTCACGTTTCTGTTCCGCTCGACTCTGGCCTTATTGTCTGCGTTCTCGTTAGTTTGATTTCGTCCACCTGTCTGGTGATACTTTGTCCAGTTTTGCTCCTGTTCGGTCCTGCCTCATTTCCTTGTTAAAACTTCCTTTTCGAGTCACGTATTTCTAGAACTTAAGGGTGGTGACACTAAAAGAACAAAATATTACTTGCTGAATTGACTAATCTGTCAATCAATCAGATATATAAATCAATGTTTATATTTGCATTCCAAGTGTGTTTGAGCAAGCCACTAAGCTTGAAATTGCTTCCAATGGGTGTGTTGCTGCCTTTCATCATTTTGGGAGTGAAGAAGAAAGTAAAGTAGTGAAGCTGCAATAAAAATGTCCAAGTTATCTGTAACCATGTATTTATGTCTCTGTTGTCAAGCTGCGTGGTGCATTTAGCAAATTGTGCTCTGAGTTTGGTTGAAGTCTGCCTCCCTCCCCTACAGCCTTCAAGTGGAGACAGATTATTTATTGCATTTTGTAGCATTGCCATTACTGTCCAAGTAGGAATGAAATGCTTTTTTGTTGTCTCGCTTTGACCAGTGACCCTCTTCATTTATTCTTGTTGCTTCACTCGAAGATGTGCACACACAAAGCCTTATGTAACTTTCCAAGTATTTCTTTGAAGAGATCATAATTAGCTTCCAAGATCCTTTTTAGACCTGAAATTCGAGTTTGAAATGCCGTCTGTCTCAATTGTTTCCTGTGTCCATTCTCCTTTAATGAGGAAACTATAAAAGTGTCAGCAAGCAGCAAAAACCCTACAGTAATTGGAGAGGTGGGCACTTCGTCAGCACTGACAGACTGTACACCCATTTTACCAATGGACTGACGAATGATGGGAATGTTAAAGAAAATGGTGAATTAAAAATGTTGGAATTGTAATTTACATTCGTCGTTGTAATCATTGGGATAGACATTACGTCAGATGTCATATGTATGTCCGTCAGTCCGCCACGCCCCTTTCTGCTTGCTGAAATATAATTCAACTGACTTGGATGTTATCTGCTCTATTGCTATATGTTTATATTACAAACTGCAATCGGCCTGCAGTCAATGTGACAATAATCACTTTACAGAACCACCAATCCGTGGAAAAATATGTTCAGTTGAGTGAATAATCCGGGTTGGTTCAATTCATCCATCCATCCGTTAGCCATTGCTTTATCTGGGTTCGGGTTGCAGGGCAGCAGCTTGAGCAGGGAAGCCCAGACTTTCCTCTCATGACATGCCATTCACAGCTTTAATGCCGCTGACTTTACTGGAAATTTACTTGCATTCTTTCTCTGATTGGTTCTTTGCCAGGAAATGTAAGATAGAAGTTTTTTATTCACTAATTAAAGATTTTTTTTTTTTTTTTAGTAAATTTAACCTCAGCAATACTTTGTTTTACTTGTAGTGTGACAGATAAACTGTAGACAAATTAGTCAAATGTTAATAAATCATCGTCTATAGCTGTAGGGCAGGTAGTTATGAATGAGAAATAATATCCACCATTTGAGTGTCATATAAAGCATGATAAGGCCATCCAGTGGATATGATTGGTAATTGCACTCTTGTCCTCAGCATTCCCTCAGACAAACATGATGGTGTAGAATTGTAACGTAGGGTTAAACCCCTCAGCTGTCTTTGTGTTTGAGATATATTCATATGACTTTATTGTGTTTCAATTTCTGTGTAACTGTAGACCTACAGGCATGGTGTTAACTTTAAGTGTAATAGAAAAAAGAATGAATGGAAGTGTAGACGAGCACCTGGCAAATAATGGACTAAAAAACAAAAAAGTCAAATGTCGCCCTCTAGTGGTGGCGGAAGGTTGGGCAAAAATACAATGACGGACTGAAGATTACATTTTGGTCTGGCTTGAAAAAAAGGCAGACCGATGATGGAAAGGGGGTGGGGCTCTGACGAATGACGGACCAGCAAAAAAAATGTAAATTGCGTACCTCTGAGTAATCCTGTAAATCGACCTGGGGGGGGGCAATTATTTCCGCTTGAATTCCAGCTTGAATGATTGGCAAGTCATTCAAACTGCCGGCAAGCTGCCGAGATTTGTTTCCTCTGAGGCATCTGTGCATAAGCGAAAGGAGAAAAGGGTGGGGGCGGGTATTTTAGAAAATACTCGTTTGTATAACTGATCAGATGAGAAAACAAGGCTTTTTATTATTGGCCTAATTATGCATCACAACAGCACACATTTGCATATTTTATTTCCCTCCTCTATGTGATACTGCGTTTCCATTATGTCGCGTCGTAAAAAACACCAAGGGAATGGCTACCAATGGAAGGGAAGTGGGGAGCGCTTTCTGCTTCATATTGGGCAGTTTGTTTTATTGAATGCATTTCTTCAGCATAGCAAAAGAAGCAGCGGCATGCTAATGAGCAGGGGAATGGGGATGCGAATGTAGCATGTGAAGCATGTGGCTACGCTGAGCCAGGCGAGGCCATGTTTTGTCCACACAGGCCCTCGCCTCCATATTGGAAATATTTGCCATCACACAATTACTTCAAAACTATCTTCACACACAAATGTTCTGTGCAAATATGTCCATTCCACGCTGTGTAAGTCCACTGCATTTTTTTTGTTGTAGCATGGGGGAAAAGGAAAGCGAGAGAAGCAACTGAGAGTGTTGCCTATTCTCTTTAGCCAAGAGGGGGGATGTGACCAAGGCGGTAAATAGACTGTGAACAGGCTGGAGGCTCCAAGATGATTTCTTTGTCACCAGTGCAGCCACCAGTGTTGCCGAGCATTGCTTTGGAGCAAATCCTCTCACAGAGCACTGATTGGATTTTCGTTCCGTGGAGCCTTTTGTGTTCATAGCGAAGGGACTAGATAATAGGGGTTGATGCCACACTGTCTCCCTGTTATGCCTGTTGGATTGAGTTCTCTGACTCTATCTGTGTTTGTGTTAGTGTGTGTGTTTTTGTACGCGTGACACCATCCCTCTCTACAAAGCCATGATATCGCTGCTATTAACAAACTAACCCGGTATACGGAACGTCTGGGCCATGAGCAGAAATTTCCATTATTACTAATGTCACGGCTCAATAAAATGTTAATGTAACAACCTGCCACTCAGCTACAGCCCCGTGAGAATATTCAATGTCACAAACACTGCAGACCTCACCTTGCCAGCAGATACACATCGAGCATGGTCAAGGTCGTCATCATCTTAGTTTGACACTCACTTATAATCTATGTGCCCATTGGCTATGTATTGTAGTGTACTGTACTGAATATATATATATATATATATATATATATATATATATATATATATATATATATATATATATATATATATATATATATATACACACACACTATTTTTTTAATGCTGTATTTTTGATTTCCAAAGGGAAATTTCATATTAATTGATTTCTCAGAGTGGTCAGCCGTCAGGTGCAGGAACATTCCTTCAAATCCCCGACACTCAGCTGTCCTGCGTGTGACTTTGTACTGACCTCTAATGTACAGAGTAACCATACAAAGAGGTTATCACAGGACAGACAAATGGATCTCATTCCACAATCAAGTTACCTTAAATACTGCTGTCATTACTGCTGCCTTAGGAACTTAGGAGGTATGAAAAGAAAGTTACCCAAACTAAGTGCACAAAAAAAATGGAGAATTGATAGGAAAGTTGCTATTTTTGGCTATTAGATGGCACAAAAGCCACATTCATAACTTGTTTGATGATAACAAAAACAATATCAAACTATCCAGTGATTTGACTTCCTCAGAAATACCCCTCAGAAGCACAGGTAGCCGTTACTGGGCTACACATTTTCCGGAGCATTTAAACAACAATTAACCCGCATCAGCAATTAAAACATCATTATTTATGATAATGCAAGAACGTAAATTAATTAATAATAAGTTTAAATTATTTGTCCACGAAGTTTTATGAAATCCACCAAGAGCAAGCAAGCTTTAACAAGATTGTACGCTAAATTACAAATCACACTATAACAAAACAACATTTTCTTTCTTTACCATTAATCAAAAATGAACAAAATAAAATACAAAACCATATTAAAAATGTAGAGTTTGTCTGTGTGTTTCATTTCCAATAATAAATAATTTTCTATTGACATGGAGGCTAATGCTAAAAGTTGCATCTGACCGCATCCAATCACGTCACGTTCAACGTGAGGCTTCCAGATGGCCATCTTATGACTTGATTGGCTATTGCAACTATCTATTAACTATATGGGCCTATTCACATATGTCTTTACACACTGCACATATGTCTTTGCACACTGCACAGAAGTCCACAAGTGTAGCTTGCGAATGCCCTTAAATGGGCCTGATTGCAGGGAGATTTCATACAGCCTGCCGACATAAGTTAGCTTAATGGTAATTGGCCAAAAAGTCTAGAACTACAAAACAAGATGGAGTGTAACCAAATGGATATGACACGAAAACAACAGAATATGGAGTATAGTTTTATATATAGAATGAATATAGTCAGTAAAAACACACTCAAAATGAAATTGACTTTTATTATTGTTATAATAGTTATTATAGTTTTTTTTATACGTAGTTATGATAATGATGTCATGTTATGTTAGGCCAACGGATGGGATTTCTAATTGTATATTATATATGTACATATTATATATACATACTGAACTATAATGATTCCCCTACTTCGCTGTTAACGGGGGGGTGTCAACCCCCCTGCGAAGTCATTCAACGAGCCGAATGACGCACAGAGAACGTAAAACACGAAACAGAAATGCAACGCGACCCGACAAATAAAAAGCATTCATTTCAAAATAACAAATGTCACGAACTCTAAAGCTTGAAGAATTCTTAACATAGTTATTAACTAATATTACCTAATTATTTGATGAATTATTTGATTTGAATACAGTATTGTATAATGTACTTTTTTGCTTTTTTTAATTTTTGCGCATTTTTTAAATTATTTTTTATTTTGAGATATTTTTAATTTTTCCTGGGAAAACCCGCGAAGTACTGAGACCGCGATATCTGAGTGCGAAGTAGGAGGGATCACTGCATATATTTTGGTACCAATTTTTAGTATGTATTTTAATTTTGATGTTTTTACCCACTGTGTGTGTGTGTGTTTGTGTGTATATATATATATATATATATTAGCTTGTCTCCAAGCTAAATGGAAATGATAACAGATGGGGTATTAAAAGCATAACAAACCTCTCCGATTTGATTCTGAATTGATTTTTGATTCAATTCTTTGCTTTCAGTGAGAACAGGGCCGCTTGAATTTATTCCTTTGTTTGTTTTTGTGCGTCCGACTACACAAGCTTGTCTTTCAGAACGAGCTAGTACTACGTGGTGATGTGATGACAGCGTGCCTACACTGTAGTGCAGAAGCCGATATGAAGTGAATCGGTTTCCATCCATCTATTTTCTATAGCTGCTGATCCTCACAAGGATCGCAGGCCTGCTGGTGCCCATCCCAGCTGACTTCACTAGTCGGGGGACACCCTGAACTGCAGGGCACACAGAGACGGACAACCATTCACGCACCCAATCACACTTAAGGACAATTTAGTGTGTCCAGTTCACTAAATGTGCATATACTGTATTGCATGACTGCCTTGGATTACACACTGTATAAATAAATAGTATTACGAGTCTTCTATCTACTTATCTGAAAATAAAAGTGCTGACAGCCTTGAGATCAATACAGGACTGCAGCAGGAGCTAGAGTAACACTAATGAACCACATTGACTGTCGCTGAAATGTGATGAGTATTATTTTAGGCCTGTCTTAATATTCCTTATGTGGAAGATCAATGTCTCCTGGACAGATCACAGCCTATAAACAGCATGGCAAGTGCAGTGGTGATACCATTCTAAACAATTAATGTACGGTAGCAGGTTTTTTGGTTGTTTGTTTGTTTTTTTACAGTGATTCACATGTGCGTCATTGTGTGCCCCTCTTTTACTCCAGCTCTGTCGCTATCTTTTATCAAACCCCTACAGCATAGCTTGCTGATTCTATGACACTAGGCTGTTCATTTTATGGGCTATCACCTTTTAAATAGATGAATGCTGCCACCACGCTTGATTAGAAATTCCTGTGACTCTTAATTGTGAGGCATAATAAGAAGAGGAATGCCCCCAGCAATGATAGCAAAATGGCATTCGTAAACAATGGTTATTAATCGAGGAATGGTGGTTCATAATAAGGCTTCAAAATGTTAATTGACAGATAATTTTCAAATTAAAACATCCCTACAAAAAGGTACAGCAAAGATGCCATTCTTCATGCTGTGCATTTAGGGTGGGAATAGATATCACATAACAGTGTTAATAGATATACTCCATAAAGCAAGAGTGAAGGCAAAAGTCAACATACAGTACTTTTTTTCCATAATCTAGTTCAATAAGGATTAATATTGTATTTCCCTGCCCACATTACTTATGTTGCCATTTCCAGCAGCAAAAAGTTAATATTTTGTTCATATATAACTTGGTTCAGTTATTTTTCATGCACAATTTGTAACTTTAAAAACTCATTTGCAACTTGACTGAAAATGACATCACATGTCCTCGGGTCTAAGGTAACAACCAATGACAAGTTTGTTAGTTATCCGCAGTTAAAATATTATTTTGCCATAAAAAAAATCTCTTCAATACACAGCTTGATGCCAAAAACTAAAAAAAACAAAAAACATTAGCATTAAAGGTTATTTTCTCTGCTTTTTGGTCATAAAACTAATTTTTGATGACTCTAACTCATGTCCTACTGCCAAACTGAAGAAGGGAAAATGAAAACAAAATGTTTTTTTCTGGTTAAAATAAAGAGTCTTCTGTTTTGGTGGGTTCAGTTTTAATTTTTACCCAGAACTTGTACCGTCATTTTCTGAGTATAAGTTGACCCAACCTTTTTTGTTTTACTTCAGTTTGGGTGAATTCTACAAAAACATGATTAGAAGTCTACCCCTGACTTTAGTGGTTACATAGATCATGGCTGTCCAATTATAACACATGGTGCGCACCATTAAAATGACGAAACAATGGTACTTTTAGATCATAGGTGTCGAACTCCAGGCCTCGAGGGCCGGCATCCTGCATGTTTTGCGGTTTTCTTTCCCCAACACACCTGATTCAAATGATTAGCTCATTAGCAAGCTCTGCAGGAGCTTCAAAATGATCCCAATCATTTGAATCAGGTGTTTTTGAGGGAAAAGGTTTGAAAACAGGTAGGATATCGGCCCTCGAGGACTGGAGTTCGACACTTGTGTTTTAGATGCATTTCTTTATCGTATATCAAATAACATACTGTCGGGTTATGGGGGGAGGGAGTGGGGCGGAAACAAGACATATATAGTACAAGACAATGTGTGTTTAGACGCAAATGCTGAAACAAATGTTTCAACAATAAAACGATTTGAAGTTTCAACACTTTATCTTTTTGACACAGCTGAATATGAGTTTGTCAAAAAGCCCTAAAAGTCATCAACACTATCTGACACACCAAATTGCACCTCTCATTTAACTTCCGGATGATCTCTCCTTCCTGCTTGTCATTTGTGCAAACATCCTCGTTACTTTTCTACAGGTAGTCTTCTTTGGATCTGTCCAATTTGTTTAAAATAGAGGTCTTTGGAGATGATTTGCTGATCATCTTTCTTGGAATATTCTTTACCCAAGTGACATTTGTTGTGAGAACAGAGTATGGAACGTTGCCCTTTGTTGTTTCTACTCCACCTGCCGACATCTATAGCAACTCGTTCAAGCACATTTCCAAGGGGCTGAAGGAGACAAGTCAAGCCGTATTTTCCTTTTCATAATGTGTCAAAGTTCGCCAAAAAAGGATCCGCACAGTCCTTTTATTGACAACAAAGAGGCAATAAGGCGGCCCTTGACAAAAGTACATTTTCACGACGTTCTGTGCAAGCCCTCCAAAACGGATGCATGCTATATCGGAGGTATGCAGAATTATTTTAAGCCTTGTAAATGACATATTTTTTATTTCACATTCAATTTAATGTTATTCACAGATATGTGGAAAATATTGGTCTGTTTTGAGTTCTGCAGTTATAAGTCAACCCCCCCCCCCCCCCCCCCCGATATGGGGTTTGAAAAATGAAGAAATCAACTTGTACTCTGAGAAATACGGTATATGTGAGTCTTGAAAGATCAGTTGAAATGTTGTACAAGTGCAGGCATTACAGTACAACTCAGCTTTGAAAACATCTTTGATTGAGTTAATAGCTTCATTTTAATCTACTTCATTGTGTGTGGCATGATCATATCACATTATCAGTTGTGTTTGTATTCAGCTGCTCAGGTCATAGCTTGACGCTGCCAATCGTCATCACACACACACCTGGACCAGCATCTGTCCATCCTGCAGAGCTGCAGATTGGCACAGGTGCAGCATCTAAATTGGTTGTCTGCATGCTGTTCAATTCATTTACGCAACACCAAGGGCTAGCCACTTTTTCCACCCAAATTTGCATGACCTCTATTTGTTCTCATTGACTTCTCACACACACAACAGCTCAGTAGCATTCAGGAGTCATTTATTTAATGCCAGCATCCATCTGTCCATGTGTCGGTCTGTTGGAACTCTTTGTGATTCCAGGAGTGACGCGGCAACGATGACGTGTGTTGCCGCAGTCTAATTCCATCATCGGCATCATTACTGCTATTATCCCATGTCTCCATTTAATGCAGGCTAATGGATGACCAATTAAAATAGATGAGCCTGGCAGTGTGGATTTAATAGCCAGGACATGTTGTCTGGCGGCTATCCTGACTCCCTTGGTCTTTTTATTGCTCAATGGGCCCTATTGATTATAGCCAAAAAATGTTATTGCTATTATTGTCCTGCGCTAATATGTTGTTACTCCCATGATCCTGAGACTGGATCTTCAGCTGGTTAACAGGGTCTTGAAAGTGAAATTCAAGCGTTTAAGTGGCCAGAGGCATTCATTTGTCTAAAATTGTTGCTGTAAATACCATTCAAATCGTCCTTTATATCTTCCCATAGCAATCAAATCATTACCATTTCATTAAAGTAGAAGCATTGTAGAAGATTTTCTTCTACTTTTAAACCACAAACATCTTCTTAACGGACTAAGTGAACTAAATATATAGAACAACAGATAGTATTTGACTTTAATTGCCAATAAATTTAATTATGATCCACTCTGAATGCACCAGAAGAATGAGGCACAAATTACAAATAAAAAAAAATCACACTATAGGCTAAATATTTACTTATTTCAGATAGGTTTTCTGTGTTTTCACAACAAAATGTACAATTTCACAGCGGGAAAAAAGTAATACTGTATTTTAGTTAGAGTTTTTACCTTCAGCATAGAGGTTATGTTTTCAATATATTTTCAAATTCTATAAAAATTCAAAGGAAATCATTTGTGGCTTATTCAATGTGTTTACAGTCTACGTTTTGAATTTGGCTGGTATTCATTTAGTTTCTTAAGTGACAATGTGTGAATCTTAATTACAACATCCAAACAAATACAGATGGTGCATTATATTTGCTGCTCCTTTATATGAGGATTGTTTGGCCTTGGCAAAGGTCTGTGCTTGACTTGGTGCCATTCTTTTGCTTTTTTTAAGTGTGTGCCACTTGAGAAAGCACCTGATTTGAGTATAATCATCTCTAAGTGCTTGAACTGTTCTTGAGCAATAAAACGATACTAAAGCTCTCTTGTTATAAAGGGGTTTTGTCTTTTTAAAATTTAGATTTTAAAAGTCCATAGTGAACAGATGTGACATAATTTTCTTTCAGAGAACTGAAAACATAAATGGATATCACTTGTGTTTTTACTTATTTGACATTCGCTCTCAACGTGACAGAAAGCCTACCATGGAAATCAGCCATCCTTCAAACAAAGAGATATTTTTATTGTCTCCAGGAAGTTGTCCATTATCTTTGCCGCACCCAAATGGACCCTGAAATGTATTTATACTGGAGAAAGTGCTTTAGAATTGTATTAAACCTTTCTAGGCAGTAAAAATAATGTGATGTGAGCCATTTAAAAGAAATGCCCTTCCCCTCTTCTGCGCCAAAGACACAGCACCCTTGTGTTGACAATTCCACCAGCCCCTCATGTCAGTATGGCGCATAAGCTTAGATGAACAATAATCCTCTATTCTATTTGTTTTTTTTAAGTCTGCCTAAGTCTCTTTGTTCATTGCTCCGTTTCTTAAAATTGCCTTTGAACTTTTGATAAAGTCAGAGAAGCCGATCTATTGGCTGAACAAACTAAAACAACCCAGAGATTCCCACAGCCAAACTTCATCTCAGTTGAAGCCCTAACAGCAAAGCAAGATGCATGAGCCACTGTTGCTGCATTCCTTTTTAGGACTGTCATCCTTCTTATACTAGTCATACAGAATAATGAGCAAATGATGGGCATGTTTAAAAACTATTCTAAATTAAACGCCTTGAACTCGCAAATAACATAGCCGCGACGACACAAAGGCTCCATGAAATTTCTGCATCAATTTATTTTCAATTAAAACAGCTGAAGCGGTACAAAACTTCTTGTGTCGATTAGCAATTTTGCTGTTTTTCAATGAGCAGCCTATGTCCTCCTGGATGACTGTGCCATGTCTGCTGCCTTTCCACTTTGGAACAAAAAAGAGATCAACCAGGGGACACATGAGGTAAGTCAATGAAATCTCATCAGACATGTAATAAAGTTGTTATTGATACTTCTTGAAAATTTTGACAAAAGAGAGGGGAGTAATGATTGTAAGATATAGTGGAACTTTAAAGGTCAAACAGGTTTGAATTCAATATCTTCCCCATCCAAATGATTGGAAATAGATAAACTGTTGCATTTATAAAACTTTCGTAAGAAAGTTTTTTGAGTGCAGGGATGGCCTACAGGTACAAACGTGTTGCAACCAACGGAGCACTGCACACACAGGAATGAGGCAAAGAAATGCAAACAAAGAATGCAAACCAGGCTCAAAACTACACTGCAATAACATATGCAATCCCAAAAACAAAATACAGTGGACTCCTTGATTATGACGACCCTGCCTCACGTTTTTTTCACCTTACGATGTGGACCGTGACGTTTTGGTTTTTTTTGTCCCCTCTTTAACCCATTTTTTTCACCTTACGACACCTCAAACATGGAGGTCAGTGTGCATGTGTGAGTCTGCGAGTCACTCTGCGCTCATACGTATATAAACGCATCACTGCCTTTACTCGCATTAGCGAATTACCATACGGCCAATTCGCGTTACGAACTAAACAGCAGAACTGATTAATATCGTAAATCGAGGTCCCACTGTAGATGCAAAGATACAGAAAAACACACAAAAAAACACCATAACGACATTGTAAGAGCAAACAATATATGTTGCAAGTTGATACTACTAGAGGGAGGAACCAGTCTCCCTCTCTCTCTCTCACGCTCTCTCTTGCTTGCTCTCTCTCTCTCTCTCTCTCTCTTGCTCTCTCTAGCCCCACGCTCTGTCTCTCTTTCTCCCCTCCCTCCCCTCACTCTTCTGGTTTACTTTCTGTTTGAAGTTTGCATCCATGGTGTTTTTGTGATTGAATTATTGCAGCAGCACTTTTCTATTAATGTGTTCTACTTTCTTCTACTTTGTTTTTTGGGATTTAACCATTTTGTTATTTTTTTATGTGGTTGTATTTTTTTAGATCAGTGCTTCACAATTATTTTTTGCAAAGCTACCCCAGGAAAGATACCCTTCCCACACGGTGACTATGAAAAAGATTTTCTCTGAAAATTGTTGAGGAAAAAAAAAGAAAAAAAATAGCATTCACATTAACAAAGAGAGATGCAACACATTTTCTAAATCAACACATTTTAACTTGTTTATACAGGTTACAGGTTTCTGAAACAGAAAAAAATAAGTAAGATGCAAAGTGTTTGAAACAAGAATTTCAACCCTTAAACTAGAAATCTTTTAGACCAGCTGAACTGTTTCTTGCTGAAAAAAAAACATTGCATGTAAATTGATCTGCAACAGTAACACCAATATTTAAACAATTTAACTTGGATAAAAGGTATAAAACATAGAGCTGATATTTTTTGTAAATTGCAGTAATCATTTATGTGATTTTGAAGAAAACTGTTTTTTTTTCAATGTTACACTTGTTTGATCTATGTAAGTACTATGGTTAATAATGGATACTATACATAAACAAGACTTCGGAAGTCTATAATTTCACTTTTTTGTTCATGTTAAAAAGGACACAGATTTATGTATACTTAGGGTTATTTTTATAGATAATAATCTTATTTATAGTCAGTGTGTTGAGTGGGGGGCACGAAAAGTTTCCTCTTTTTATTTCTCTTTTTATTTTATTTTTTTATGGGGAACAGACATATTCGTTAGCATTTTTTGGAAAACATTTTTAGGTTTATTGGAATGAGGGAAAGGAGCATATTCAAAGGGGGGGGGGGGGCTCCAGTAGCCCATTGCTGCACTGAAGTGTCAGTTTAGTGCTAATCAAAGCAAGAATCTAAGTTGACACAAAGTGTATGTTCTTAATTCAAAACATCTCCATGCCATTTATTGTAACAAATATTGATTTTTTAGCTAAATTTGCACAAGCAAGCATTTGATATTGTGTTCTTGTTCAAGAACATGTTAATTAAAAACAATGAACTGTCATTTGCAATTGTCTGGCAACCACTTCAGGGTGTCCCCTGCCCACCGCCCAGTTACAGCTGGGATAGGCACCAGCGAGCCAGCGACATGCCTGAGAATAAGCGGCTTTGGATGGATGGATGGATGGATGGATGGATGGATGGATGGATGGATGGATGGATGGATGGATGGATGGATGGATGGATGGATAGATGGATGGACGAGTGGGTGAACATCTGTAAATCTGTTCATTTGGAGATTAATTTGAGAGTGTTTAACATTCATGTTCTCTGAGCACATTTGCTACTGCCTTTTTGGATAAATTGGGTGCAATATTATGATGGGCCTAAACACTATACTGTAGTTCATTCTTATTTCGTTATTATTCAAATCAGAAAAACACACATCATGAAATAAGTTACTAAATAGTACTCACAGTTAGTGTTAGAAGAATGTATCAGTCCACCCAAAATTAAGAATATTCAAAGAAAAAAGATTGGAGAAAAAACAAACACAAACTAAGCATAAATGTACTGTCCACATTACTTGCAGTTGCAAGCACCTATGCTCCAACCTTTGTTGTATGTTTTTTTCATATTTCTTCTGGCATTTCTCTGGTTTGTTGCATGATGCATTTGTTCTTGGGATTTTGTAGGCCACTTCACTTTGACCAAGAGATTTAAGTGATTTCTTTATTCAACACAAGGTGGTGGCAATCAAGTGTGTGTGGCCTGTGAAATTTTAATTCATCTTTTCAAGTCACAGTTGTTTTATGACTGGGGGGACTTTATCACGTAGGGTTAGATATGTTTGTAGTATTCCCCAACTCCGGTAAATAAAATCATCATTTAGAATCTACAATTCATAGATGTGTTGTATTAACTGAGCTCCAGTGTGGTCTTGTATGAGATCCTCCGGTCTTGCTGCAATCCGTTCTAGCAGTTGTCCCCAACCTCCGGTCTGCAGCCGTCGGTCTACGGTTCAGCTGGTACCTGGGCCACCCCGGAAAAATGATGAGTTGGAAATGATTTCGTTAACCCCCAACAGTTCATTCATTTGTGCTTTGTTTGGCTTTCTTGACAAGTGATTTTTGGTGGAGGTGTTTTTAGTCGGTTTTGCTATGCGTCTTCATTTTCACAATCACTCATCTGTGATTTGTATAACACACGCACACAGACTTCTGTGCACATTAATTTTATCTTGCAAAATGTTTGTCTGTTGGTTATGTTTTGACGATGTTCCCTGCTGATGTGGGCCAAAAGCGCCGATCAATAACCTTCCCCATGTGAATGAATGTTTTCTTTTCTTTTTATTTTTTTATGTAAATACTTTGTGAAGAGGTGCAAAGCAAGTCAACCGCATTATAAATGCACGACCGAGCAAAAGAAAACAGTGTATGCTTTTGTTCGGTTGTTTGAGGACGATATGTGATGTGTGTTGGCCGTTTCCAGCATTCAAAATTTCAACCCGTATCACGGAGCCGATTTTGATCATCCGAAGGTGTATCTGGTTCGTAGGACAAGAGAATGGCAGCGCAGGCCAGCCGTGCGATGCTCTCATCCTTGCCCTTGCAGGTAAGTGGCTCTCCTTTATTATTATTATTAATATTATTGTTATTATTTCGATGCGCCTGTTTTTAGCCCTTTCACTCCACTTTCCCCTCAAAGCCGTCGACGTGTTTCGGAACACGAATCTCTCTCAAGTTTTTGAGTCGGAGCTGCCATGAGGAGCTAATCAGCTGTTAGCTGCAATAACGTCCTGACTAGCTAAACGTACTAGCGAGGTACACTCAGACAACTTTGCAACGAGCGTCTTTGAGTTTATACTTGTGAAAGGGTTGCTGTTGTCTCGACGTTTCGGCTTGTGTCATTAGCCAGCTACGCCGCTTATTTACAGCACGGAGCTAACGCCTGTTAGCTTGTCTGTGTTTACAGTTAGCATGCTAGTTAGCCGTCTGCACACCTAAAGCTGTCAGAACATGCAACACAAGTGGAAAAGACACTTGCCGTCTCACGCGTATATATTTTTAGGCTAAAATGCTTTTACCGATGATGTTGGTGAGTTAAATGCCATATTGACACGGTTTGATTTTTGTGTTTATGTGCCACTAAGAAGATGCGCCGCTGCGTCTTTCCAGTTAGCCCTGCAGAAAACATGAAATTAACGTGATAGCGTTTTTTAAAAATAGTATCTTAGACTAATGAATTGCTAACTCACTCACTGGTGGTTTTGTTTTACGGACGACATCTCCCTGATTATGAGCTGTTTGCGCTCTGACATGTAGTCCAGTAACGCCTTTTACGCGTCCACTGCAGTCAAAAGATGCACTTTTTGTTATCGCTGCAAATGTTAATTTTTCCATAGGGCTCAACGGAAATGTAATCTGAGAAGGAACCTGAGGGGAAATACATTCTAATAGTTTCGCTTCTTGATTTTTTTTGCAGATGCTGTACAAGACTTTGAAGACTTTATGATGCAAAAAAAGATGAAAATTCCAAAGATGTCCATCAAAAATTCAGGAAATTCAATTGATAACAGTTTTGGGAAGGAGACAATGCCCCTTAGGCATAAAAAGGTAGGAACTAAATTAAGTGATGTTTTGAGCACACACCATATAAACAAAGACCAATATAAGTAGACAACTATAAAATAAGACGACACACTTTAAATGTGGTTTTATTTCGAGTAAATTACCATTTCTTGATTTTTTATTTTTTTTTTTGGTCAAGGTGAATGTTGTGTAATATATGGCAAAATACTGCAATTTTACCTCTGCCCACCCCTCCAATTTGGCAATAGACTATTAGAAAGGTTACTGCTCTTGTACTGGATTATGAATCCCGCAATGGTTTCGGTTCTGATTTTTTGGGGAAAAATACTAATTGAATATACATCCAGTAGGGCTCCAGGTCTGCAGACTCAATTCAGGTAGCGGACCCCAGAGTTCCAAGCAAACATAATAAAGCAACATTTAGCTGTTATGCCATATGCAAATGGAATAACTGCTATCAAAAATTAAGTCAGCCAAGTGTAAAAGCTTTCACATAATGATCAAGCTTTTGTAAAGCATTTTTAAAATCACTTTTTCTAAAATGCTACTCTTGCCTCATGTTTTGTTTAGTAATTTAGCAAGTTACTTTCCAAAAACATCCACTTTTGTTTGTAAGATTTTTAAAATGTACTTTTAGTACGTTTAAGTACATGTGAAGAATTGTCCAACAAAATGTAAAAAACTGAATGGATGTGACATATTTGTATGTGGTGGATGAATATGTATTGGGCTTCAATCCAAAATCCCTCACTCTATTTTTACCATATGGTGGATTAAAACAAATTCCAGCACTCTGGACAGATGCCCTTTCACGGACAAATCCTCTGAGCGGCTCATCAGGAACTCTGTGACTCCTCTGTGGTTCTTCGTGAGATTCCCACAGACATGGGGGGAAAAAGAAAAAAAAAACAGATGCAAACCATGTGCTTTTAATCTCCCTCAGGGTTCATTGCTCTGTTTATTCTTTGAGGATCGTAATTGAGAACTTTTTATTGTGTATCATTAGCATCTGTCAATATATTTCCTCCACATGGCCAATTGATTTTGCTGGCAGGCCTACAAATTGTTGTAGACATGAATAAAGACAAAGGGATACTGGAATAACATGCGGCATGTAGGTATTGATTGCCGCAATATTGATAATACAATATGCAATATGTATCATTCACCAATAGAATTAAAATGTATTTTCTAATGAAAGAACAATTGTTCTAAAATGAGCAAATAAAGTAAGGCTCAATGTATCTAGATCTAGTTATTTGTAATAACTTACATATATTTATAGAAATTATTCAGAAAGTTTTCATGTCAGTAATATCCCTAGATACCGTTCACCTGTTTGATGGTAATAGGGATATTTGGTTGCATCTGACTAGTCAGTCAGATAAATGTGTCAAAGTTCATATGAAACATATTGCACGTCTTTGCGATATGTGCATTGCACATGCCTTTATTGCAAAGAGGCAACAATACATATTGGGCAGCCCTAATACAAACACAATACATGCTGTCTTTAAGTAGAATCCGAAACAAACACTTCGCAAACCTCTGAATTCTCTAATGTTATCCTCGAAAGGCTATATATCAGGACCATGGACGTCCCATTTCAAACTCCTCCAAAAGTTTGGCAGCAGTAGTGGCCCGCCTAGAGAGAAATGCAGCCAGCTCCTATATGGAAGGAGAAGACGATCTTGATGAGGATCGGCTTGCGGAGGAGGGAGAGGATGCCGATGATGAAGATGAAGATATGGAAGCAGAACATCAGCAGCAGGAGCATCATCATCACCAGCAACAGCAACCTCTGGAGGTGGTCAAGGACGTGGCTGTGGCCGTGGTTCCTCGTGTCCTTTACGATGAGCTAGTGGTCAGCTATAGACAACAGGAGGAGGAGATGAGAAGGCTGCAGCAGGAGCTGGAGAGGACACGTCGGCAGCTGGTGCAGCAGACCAAAAAACTTAAGGAATATGGTAGCCTGCTGACTGAAGTTAAAGAACTAAGAGACTTCAATAGACGGCTGCAGGATGTACTTCTCATGAGGCTGGGCAGTGGTAAGGCAAAAACAAACACGCACACATTTACACTAATATCGTTTTTTACTTCGAGTTAAACATTGTGCTATTTGAATCGAAACAGAACATTTAGATTTGTAAAATGGCCAGGAAACCGCTTTGCGTTCTTTGTCGTTCTCATTAGCTTTATGACCTTCAATAACTTTCATTTCACAGCTTTTAATTATCAAACATTAATGACTTGAATTTCTAGATGTCTTCACGTATTTGAGACCTTTAGAGTTTTGTGTTTTCAAACTTTTTTTAGTCCTACTGTATAGGACTATTTTGTCAGAAACCTGTTGATTAATTATATGAAACTTTGCCTATGCTAAGCAAGCAATTACCATTTAAGGTCAACAAACACTACTACTTAGCTTACAAATACATATCGTTATATACTGTATCTGTTACGCAGTAATAGTGTCCTTAAAGTCAGAGATGTTGTTCACTAATATTTCATGTGTAAACTTGTGAGTGGAGTTGCCTGTTAGCTGCAAAATAAGTAACTTCTATGAGGTCAATATTTCTCCAGTCTTATTGATGAGGGGACTGGGCAGGCTTCATGCTAGTCTGCAGTCTTCTGGCGAAAATCTGAATACAGTGAACCCTTGCTACTTCGCAGTTCCACTTTTGCGGATTCGCAACATCACAGTTTTTTTTTCCATTACGCGGATTCACGTCTTCAAGGATTTTTTTTTCATTACATATTGAACTTTTGCAATTGCTCCCAAGCGTGCTGCTCCCGCCATGGCTTGTACTGAGCCTCAACGCCCACAAAAAATGATGACAATTGCTGAGAAGGTGATACATCTCGAGAGAAGTTGAGGCCGTTCACGCCATTTGGGAGTGAACGAATCCACCGTTTGTTACATTAAGGACAAGGTGAACATTAGAAGACGGCGGCCTTCACCTTTGGCAATTCAGCAAAGCCAGTTGTTACGGCTCGTAATAAAACGATCGTCCGTATGGAAACTGCTTAAACAATCTGGTTTGACAACTGCCGACGGAAGAAGCCCTTTCTTTTGAATTTTTGCGCTGCTGCGGTCATATTAGTAGCGGTCCGGACATTGAATTAAAGTGTAATCAGTCCATGATCACACAATCTTGAGTTTACACTTGAAATACCATTTTATTATTAGGAAACATGGAAGAGGTTTCCAACAGTCTGGTGAACGTCGTCTTTGCTCCTTGTCTCTGCCTCCTGCCTGTGTAATGACAACAACCGCGCCGGGGTGTGCTTCATGAGGTGTATGGGGCGTACCTGTAGAGTTTTAATCGACTCCTGCCCCAATTCCCACCCCACAGGCACGTTCGTGTCAGTCATGAAGCGCACCCACAGCAAAAGGCACACAAGCACACACATTGTCGAGGCGGAGACAGACAGTAAAGAGCAGACATTTGCCAGACCGTTGGAAATGTCTTTCTTAGATTTCTTTTATAATAAAATGGTATTGCAAGTGTAAACTCTCCATTGTAATGATCTTTAATCTTGTACAGATTAGATTTTGTTTCAACATCTGGGCCGCTGCTAATATGACCGCAGCTGCGCAAGCCGTCAAAAGGAAAAGGGGAACAGTTCTGTTGTAAATTCCTCATTGCCGCTGGGTTGATGTGGATGAGGGTGGATTGCATCCGTGTGTGTGTAATCAGAGGGAGGTCCTTTGTGCGTTCTGGTTGGAGCAGGGATGTTACGGGACAGCTAAGCAGGGTCCTCCTACAATGTTGATCGGAGGGTTTGTTTACATTGTGTTGGCGGCCGATGATGGCGCGACTTCTCTAGAAATATTTGACGTTGAAGAAAAAGTGTACATTAATAGAAATACGGTTCGTTTGTTGTTTTGGAGTTGCCACGTTCAGTTGTGAAGTTGTATGCAGAATAAAAGCCAGTTGTTGAGCCATATACTGTCCAACCACTCTTTGACCTGAGCTGCTTTGTGGATGAGGTGCTCCGGTGCAGCCTACGCAGTATCGCTCTCTCTCTCTCTACTATACAGTGTATTAGATTTAATAATTTAAGATTTAAGTAAATATGTGTACTGCAGTAATATTTGTCTTAAATATGTATAGCATGAAGATGTTTTACGTTAAAAAAAAAAGTTGTATTCATTTTTTTGTTTGTTTATTTATTTTTTTATGTGAAATGTGGGGGTGCCACTTGGCAGATGTTCAGCTATCGCGGCCAGTTCCGGAACTTATATACCGCTATGAACAGTTTACTGTACCTAAAGCCATTATGGATTATTTGTAGTGACAGTTTATATTTTTAGAATCATACTAAATTAGTAAGTTTTTAAGCACAAATAACATCAGCCATTCAGCCTAGTTGGTGCACCAATGCAGCAAATGGCTTGACGATCAGTCAAGATGGTCTTTGCGTGCGTGCTGCAACATTGTCATGCTTCTGACATTTGTTTTTGCAACCCTTGTTTTAATAGGTAACCATCCCAAACTTCGATTATCAGTTTTTGCAGTCTTTATTCTTTTCTGCCAATGCAACACTGCATGCATCTGCAAGAAATGTCCTTGCTGAAAACATGTCCAAAGTTAACCAATCAAAATTCACACTAGTGTTAAATTTGAGGCAGCATACATCTGTTGCCTGTTAAACTGCCTTTGAAGAAAATTCAATGTTCAAGTAAGCTTCTGCTGACATTGCTTTAGCTTTCTTCCAGAAGACTGAATGTTTAGAGCTTACATTGACTGCTTTTTGGAACTGTTCATAATTTTTTTTTCCACCTTTACCAAGGTTCCAATTCACATTTCACACACACCCTTAAAACACAATGCTGCCTCAAAATACTTTGGCTCCTGGTTTGCCACCCTACCACATTGCCCTGACATATGAAGATGAGACATTCTTCTCACATATTCTAAACAGCAAGTATGTGTTACCACAAATTCATAGCAGTCCTTCAATGTTGCTGTCTGCCTCTTGGCAGCTTTCCTGCACCAGTCTTTTCAGCACTTTTGAAGGGACCTCCAGCTCTTAGTCATATCAGTTTTGTGCTATCTTTTTTTTTTCCCACTTGATGATGACTGACTGCACTGTCTGTTGGTATGCTTAATGCTTGGGAAATTCATGGGTGTCCTTCTCCTTACCGATAGCTTTGAACAATCCTTTTGATGCTATTTTAAGCTTTCAGCTGACTTTGGCATGTGCCTTAAGATAATGACTGCAAAAAGGAAAAGCATTTGTATTTCATTTTTTTAACCCCTGTTGACACGGGTTGTACATCCCAATGATTCACTTAATTTCTGGAAAGGTTTATGAATGATTTATACTGGGCTCTTTTTTGAATAGTCTGGTTATTAGCAAAATGGATAAGGTACGGGGGCCAACCTTGGCAGGCGTTGTTTACATACAACAGCAATTAATTTAATACATTTCAGCGAGCCGTTCTGTGTTTAACATTTGCTTTTTTATTTTCATTCCAGTTATCTTAAGTATGTGTTTTTGTTACTCTATATTCCACTCTATAAGGCGCACCGGATTATAACGCGCACCCTCAATTAATGACATTTTAAAACTTTTTCAATCACATTATTACTTTGAGTATTACTATATTAACTCAAATAATAACTCTAAACAATATGACCAACCTTGTTCAAATCTAAACACACAAAAGAAACAGGTGAAGCTTACTTTATCAGTTCATTCCCCATCTAAGAATCCCAATCTCAATATTGATCCATTATTAAGGCGCACCTGATTATAAGGCGCATCATCAGCTTTTTAAAAAAATTAAGACTTTTAGGTGCGCCTTATAGTGCGGAAAATATGATAATTTGAAACATGCATATCAAAAATGAATTGACATTAAATATTGAAATTGAATAGTCGCTCAACTTCATTTTTTTTTAACACTAATTAACTTTTTTGGCCCCCGGGCCGGACTTTGGACATAAATGGAGATGTTCACAAGTGTTCAAACTGAGTGTTCAAACTGTTCTTATATATATATATATATATATATATATATATATATATATATATATATATATATATATATAAACTGTTCTTTTTTGGAGTCCCAAACATTGCGCAGTAAAAAGGACAAAGTAAGTCTCTTCCTAGTCCCTTTTGGTAGGAAAGGCCTATCTTTACTTAGAGCAGACATGTCCATAGTCCAGCCCGGGGGCCAAATGTGGCCCGTGGTCAATTTCCATCCGGCCCTCAGCCTGCGTCATAAAATCAATAAGGTCTGGCCTGCATGGAGAATTAATACATTGGGCAGCAGCGCTGTTACCTGCGTGTGCTAAATGCTGCCATCTATAGGCTCCATTAGGAACACCAAATTAGTATATGAGTAATTGACTGTATGAGCCCCTAATTTTCTAAAATGGCGACAATCATCAAAAGGAGGAAAGTTGAGCTGCAGTGTGCGGTCAGCACCAGCAGTTTTATATCGCCAACTTTTACTGACAGCTGGATAAGGACAAATTTCCGAGGGATTCGAGCATTTGGTAAGAAAATGCTTAGCTTGTTCGGTTCGACGTATTTGTGTGAGAAGACGTTCTCAGTTATGAACTTAAATAAGAGCCGTGTGAGGACACGGCTATCGGACTCTCACTTACAAGACATCTTGCGCATCCATACTACTGCCACACCTGGCCTTTGTCCTGCACTCCAGATCTCAGTTTCACCCATCACACTCATGCGGACAAGTCATTTTTCATTTATGAAAAGTCTGAAAACGTTTTTGTTTTGTTTTGTTTTGTTTTGAAGTTTTCACTCCAGAATAATAACCATTTAAAAATCCAATCAACATTTATAGTTACTAATTTCATCTTTTAAATGAGCCCTGCACTTGTTGATATGACTATTACTTGTTCATTTCTCTATTGTGTATAAAATTCTATAAATATTAAACTGCCATGGTGAGATATTTTTTTATGTTTTAAATGTAATTTGCACCCAAGAGTACAATTACTTCTGTTTACTTGTTACAAAAAAGTTAGTGTTAACAAAGTGAAGTTAAATGAGTATTCAATTTCAATATTTAATGTCAATTAAATGTTGAAATGCATGTTTCAAATGAACCAAAACACATGCTTAAGATAGCTAAAATGAAAATAAAAAAGCAAATGTTAAACACAGATCGGCTCGCTGAAATGTATTCTAATTAATTGCTGATATATGGAAAGAACGCCTGCCAAGGTTGGCCCCCCTACATTTTCAACACACCAAATATGGCCCACTGCAAAAAGTTTGGACACCCCTGACTGAGAGTGTTTTGTTCCTCTTCTCGATCTTCCGAAGTGTATCGTTTTCGACATTTTACTTTATGGCTCATTGTTACCAGATTGTGTAATATTTTACTTATCACTGATACTAAAAATAATAGCAAAGTAGATGTTTGCTTCAGGCCTAAAGATAGCATTTTTACTCATGAGATCCTGCAGATGAAATCTCACGACTCGATCTCGGGTAAAAATGAGACGTGACCTGCGAGTTAAAAACAAACAAGGTGGACTTCAGTTTATTTGAAGTGCATACTTGCCAGGAAGAGGCTCAAAATGTTGTTTCTGAAGTGCTCTGGTTGACTGCTGCTGCAATTATACCTCAAAAAATTCAAGAAGTAGAAAGACAAAAAAGTAAAAGAAGATGGTCTGATATATGAAGAATGTTTATTACAACGACATTAAACAATGCACACTTTTCAGTGGTCAGAAAAACTCCCAATAGGATTTGGATGAAGACTCAACTTTGGCACAAAAAATTATTGTCTTATTACCCAGACAATAACACTGTTTTTTGAAAATGATTTTCAAAGTTTCTTTTCCTTTTATGCTTTAAACATGTCATTTTTGTTTTAGCTCAAATTGACCAAGAATAAACGTCTGCAATGATTGCATGATTGTAATCTGATTGAAAAAAATCATATAACGCAATTCACTGAAATTACTTTCTGAAAATGAAAAACAGGAGGACAGCAGAATCTATTATTTGAGTTTTGAGGGACACTGGAAGCTGCTATCTTTTACATACTTAGAGGTTGGTGCTGGCCTACCTTTGTCTTAAAAATTCTCCTTCACAAAGTCTCATTTACTGTTTGCGTCTTTGAATTCATCCAAACTGGGGCTGTAAAACACCAGATACTCCTCAAAAAACGCAGCCAACAGGTCTTTCTCAGCCGATGTCCCCACATATTTTGTCCGCTACCTGTTACCAGCCTCGGAGCATGAGGAGGATGAGTATTCAGGAGTAGCAGTGGCAACAGGGACTTCAGCTGTATTCTTCCTATCCAGGAGAGAGTTATTGGGCGACTGGGGCTTTGGCTTGCAATTCCATGAACTTCTGAACAGTCTGGCAAGACATGATTTTCTTTTTCTTTCGTTGTCTTTGCTTCTTGGCCAGTGTGTTGACCACTCTTGATGGCTGCATGATGTGTATTGTGCGAATAGGCTACCTGTGTCGAGTGAGTGATTTTGCGTGATGTGTATTGTGCAAATAGGCTACCTGTGTCGAGTGAGTAACTCTGAATGATGCAAATGGGTATTGATAGACCAGGTGGGGTCACGTGGTCTCGATCACCTGGTTGTGACCCTTGGCGACTTGCAAAAACTTTGGCGAGATTTCTTGCGACCATGAACAGAACATTCTCAAACCTTACAGAATGCTGGCAACACAAAGAAGTTGCAAGGTCATTTTATACATGTTCAAGGTGGAAGGTTGTGATGTGAAAAACTGTTGGCAACAACTAAGACTCTTGACAAGCAGGTTGGCTAATTCAACCCCAACAAATCATGGCGAAACGCCACTTTCGCAGGAGTTTATTGCCTAATGAGAGAGGTCTAATCAAACCCAGATTAAGAGCCACTGTTTTAAAGTCTGCAATGTATGTATGTTTACACTCTTTTATTATTTCAAGATTCAAGGGTTTTTATTGTCATATGCATAGTAGCACTACACAATGAAATTATTCTGTTCACTTCCCCAACCATAATTATATTCCACGCAATAGAGCAAATAATAAAGTAGGCAATAAAAATAGAAATAGGGCAATAAGGGCAGTTAGAATCAAGCACTAATGTTGTGCCATGTTTTTTGTTGATTCATCAAATATCATACAAGTCTAACAAGTTTTATCTTGCATCATCAAATATACAAGTCTAACAAGTCATTCATGGTCTTCCGACACGAAAACAACAAAATTAAAAGAACTCACTTTTTGAAGAAGTGCAGAAAGACGCATATAGCTTTCATGAAGTCGAAGACCATCTTTATTTATCACACATTTTGTAAACTGCCCTACATTTGTGAACATGTGGTTCATAGTTTTATAATACAACTAAAATAAAGTAAAATATTAACATTTTAATGGTATTTTGCTTTGAACATAGTGTTGAGGAAAGTGGATAGTATTGCTGAGGGTTATTCGCATTTTAACAGTTCATTTCTGTTTTTTCCACTCATCACATTTGGGGTTACCACAGAATGGCAATTGCCATCTTATTGGCAAAATTAATACTTTGCATTTTTTGCTAAACTTCATCAGGGATGTTATTGCATATTTGTTGTCATATTCTTTCCATAATGCGTTGTGAAAAATAATGTTAAAACTAATCAGTCAAAACACCTTCTGCCTAAAAAATGCTGGTTCACTTGACTACAAAAGTTCCAAATTGTAATAATAAGCAACTCATGAATTTGGTTCGTCTGTTTCACGCAATAATTTTAAAGACAGTTAAACCTCAGTTATTTCAACAACTGGATTATAATTCCACAATTGGTTATGAATAGGTCCAGTACAGCCATAAAGTGAATCTTAGAATCTGAGTGAGCAAGTTTTTGCAAGTTCATTGCTCACCAATGTACAGAAAGCACTTTTTGTCCAATGCCTGTTAGGACCAGGAAGCCCAGTCACTGGCTAGACCGTATAATGGACAGGCAAGCGATTAAAGCACCCTGGGGTGTCTTCGAAAACAGAATGAAGTGCACTTGTTGATATTACAACTCATCAGCTACATTGGAGCTTAACATGACCCACCGGCCACCAAGCCAGCTTAACCACTGGGTGAAAATAACCTTCTGTCCCATGCACTGGGGACCAAGTGCACTGGCAAGCCTAGGCTTGAGCCAGACCAAGATTTAGACACTGGCCTTAGTACTTCAAAACGCAACCCTCTTGTCAGCTTGCTAGTAGATAACACAGCACAACATTGGCTTGTGAAACTAGTTGTTCACAGCCTTTCAGTAATATTGTTTATGTTTTCTATGCATGGCATCATTTCAGTTTTTGTTTTAAAAGATGTTTCCTATAATGTTAATTTCCCTATTTTTCTCATTAGAGCCTATGCATGACAATGGCACTCAGACAATCAAGGCTGAAGTGATTGAACCCATTGTTGAGACCCAGGAAACTTTCAGAGAAGAAGCCAACACTAGTTCCAGCTACTCACCATCTCCAAGAACAGTCTACACCTGCAACGATGGCAAGGTCAGCTTCTTTGTATTGTCAGTTTGTCATAAAACCTGTTAAGATTTTATTTCAAACACCTGTTTTCTTAGTTTGGTCACGGGACCTCATACATATGAACAAAATTATTGCTACCATTCCTTTACCCTGTGCCTTTTTTTTGAAAGGGTTAAAGTTGACTTAGCCCACTTGGTTGACTTTTTTTTTTCCCAGCACTACTTGAGATGTTCAATTATATTCACCACATAACATTCACAGTAATTCAAGTCTTTGCTCTGATGCCTCTCTTCCTAGCGGTCTTGGCTTCTCGCACCGTTTATCGAGCAGGAAACACTATATTTCCTTGTAACAAGCCTAAACTTCGTCTCACCTTAGATCAGTCCTTTCCCCTGTCCAGCTCTAGCAGGTAAAAAAGATTGAGCAGATTATTATTGTTCCTGGAAGCCAGGCCGCCATCATCAGTGTTTATTAGCCAGTTAGGTTTGCCTAAAATGTAACCAGCATTCTGTCTCTGCTGACAGAGGTGCAATTCATATGGCAAGCTCTGGGACCTGCAGTCACCTCAGGCGTGAAGAACTCTTGCAAATGAGAACCCTCCTTCCGTCAGGGACACCGTATTAAATATTTGCACGAGAAAATTTCTGAGTGGCTGACAGGTTAGCACCAGTGAGAAGGTCGGACTTGCAGAAAGTGAAGGAGGTAGAGAAAATAAACACAAGGAACTAGGAGTGAGAATGAAAACCATCTTAGCGGCAGAAAAACGCGTTTGGCCCGCGGCCTAAAACACATTAGCTGCACAGGGAAAAATCCTTTTGGACTCCAGCCTAAAGACTAGAGTGATAAGAGAGCTGAGAGAAAGCAAGTCCAATCTGACACCAGCTGCTGCTGGCCACCCAAATGACAAGGGCAGACTGCCTGGCTGGCAATCGTCTGGTGATACTCGCGACGTGCTTATGCAACAACCTGTCAGAGATGCATGCTAAATTCACAGGACCCTAACCTACGAGCAGCCAGTTGCTTGAATTTGCTAGGCCATCCTACTCGGCAGAAGTGGTGCTTTTTGGGGTTAACCATGTGGTTTAAGGCAGTGTTAGTTAAGATGTCTTCTGCTGCGCTTAGTAATAAGCTTGGTGTTCTACTCTCCCAGTTGTTTGTAGCAGACTATACAAACTGTGGGCACATTTTTTTCTCAAAAAGAGGTATACTTTACTTATTTAGCAATTTTTAGCAATAAAATGTTCATATCTTGATTAGTTCTCATGTATAATTAATACCTTTAAAAATGTATTTTGCTATTTGCAGTGATAAAATAATCATATGTATTTATTAGGGTTATACCAAAAATTCAATTTTAATCAGAATCTCGATTCTCATTTCCTACAATTTAAATGGATATAAAAAGTCATTAAATCCATATTTAAATAAAACTGAAGTCGATATGCTTCCTGTCGGCTTCTGTCTTAAGCACTGTTATCATGACATTACCGCAGTCCTGTCCAAGATTGTGAAGCTTGCGCTGTTTGACCGCAGTCTTGTCTGTCACCCACGATCGGGAGTTTAAATGTTTCTGTTCTGCCTTTCAGTTACAGTAGTTTGTTCTAGACGACTCTTGCTATGCTTTTATTTTGCCTCAAACAGGAAACTTGGTGAGATTTCGAGCATGCTAGTTACACAGTTGGTCGATTGGAACGTGATTGAATCTGTGACAACTGAGATGCGTATTGAACTCCTACAGGGGCAACCCCTGTATGCATAATGTTGTTTGTTATATGGTTAAGGTCATATTTAAAGCTAAAGTGAAACAGTGGCAAGCGATCACTTTCACACGTACGCCTTCTTTGATGTCAGACTCTCAAATAAATAGCCCCAATGCCCTTACCTACGCATTACTGGGCTACAAAGGCTATTTTCCGAAGCTTTTAAACATCAAAAAACCGGCATCAGGCATTTAAACTTGTCATTTAAACCTGTCATTATACGTGATGCTGTCAAAACTTTAAAAAATTCATAATAATTTAAAATAAATATCCACGAAATTTTATGAAGTCCAAACTACAAATCGTAGTTTAACATAAGACCATCATTATGTTTACTATTAATTGAATATGAACAAAATAAAATAACACAAACATATTAAAAATGAAAGAAAGATAAGGCTTGCACTCACCAAAACAAAGGGCAGTCACAATTGATCAGTCTTTTCAATAGCTCTCAATTTTTCTTCCCCTTTTGAAGTGTAGCTCCAAACACCAAATCAATCCTTTGCAAACAAAAGGCATTCCCAGCAGAACTGTTTGCCAGGGTTAGCTCACGCCCCTTGTAGCCCAGTCAGAAATATGGCCAAGTCGGGACAGGTTAGCTAATAGCTACGCTACGTCTTTAAAGCAATCAGCCAAAGCCAACACAACGTAGCTTGCTTGTTGAGCATTGCACTGCCTCCCTGCAGTGACCATCCACTCACGTCATGTTCAACGTGAGGCCTCTAGATGACGATCTTTTGACTCGGTTGGCTATTACGGCTGTCTATGAAGTTATACGCGCCGCTCACATAAACATCTACGCTTGCGCAGATGCCCACACCGTGTTGATGCGAATGCCCTGGCTTCTGGCTAAGACAGATTACATACAGCCTGTTGTTTGTTAGCTGAATTCTAATTGGCTAAGAACTCCAACTTAAAACTACAACACTAGAATGAGCGTAACCAAATGGATATATTATGACATGAAAAGAACAGAATATGGAGAATGATTTTATAAATAAAAAAAAAAATGTAATATGTATATATTACATAAAAACAAATTTGAAATGAAATTGACTTTTATTATAGTTATTATAATTATAATCGTTTATTATGATAATGATGTCAGGTTATGTTAGGCCAGCAGAGGTGGCTTTGCTGGCCCTGACGGGCCACCACTGACGTGAAGTATAAGGTCATTGCTGTTTCTCTTTTGCACCTACTGCGAATGTGTGCTATTGAAAAACATGGCTTCTTTATTTTTATATTCATGACCAATCATGCCTCACCTGTTTTATAGGTTTAGTTGTGACTTTCACACGTTAAGCTGTGATTGGTCCATTACCTGAGCTCTAAGCATGTGATATCATTTTTTAATGTATTAATTGTACATAAAAACTATCAAAATACTTATAGATCCAAGAGTTTTATAGTCATATGCATAGTAATACCAGACAATGATATTCTTATTCTGTTCACTTCCCCACGCAGACTATATTCCATAATGGAACAAGTAATAAGGTAGGCAATAAAACAAAACAAACAAACAAAAAAAATGTTACCTTTTTACGGATTAAAATGTTCAAATTACTGAAGCATTGCTTAAAGATTGCAAATTTTACTTGACCCCAAACAATGGTAAACTTTTAAGTTCGTGCACACTGCTGGCAGCAAGATTTAAAATGTGTTTTCCGCCAAATTTCTTCTCAAGCGGTCTTTCCCAAAATGAGTTACTCAAACACCTCAGTATAAATGATGACATTGCCGGCATACATGGAAACATTTAATAAATTCTTGCCTAAAACATTAACTGGCAGAGATGATTTTTGGTGCGTCAAAATAATAACGCAAAAGTGTGTTCTTCATTTATTTAAATGAAAACAAGCAAGCATTTTCGCACTAACGTGTTAACACAAGGTTTTGCAAGCCCCCAGGCTAGACAGATACAATAACATACAAAAACCTTCAGGGATAACTGCCTACATTGGCACAACACTGGACAAGAAACATCACTTGCTTTCTTTTGCTGGCTCTCTGTGCTGTGTTGCTTCAATTGGAAGAGGGGTGGCTTGCTCCAATTTAGACTGTAGGTCATTCATAAACTCCCAATTTTGGTTTGCTGAATAGTCAGTAAAGTATGGCACAATATTTTTTGTTTCTGTCATTAAAAAGAAAAAAAAATCTGCATGAGCAGGCATTTCCAATTCTCCCTTTCACCTTTTTCCCCCTTGGGTTTTTCTATCATGGTCCCTCACTGTGCCATTTGCGCCTGCCTTTCACATTATTTTAAGAAAATCTGTGATCGCTGTTTGTTTCAGTTTTGATAAATCACATTGCACCTGCTAAATTAAACCATTTACATATCCTCTTTCCAGGACACGCAAAATATGCTCCATGACCATTTCACGCATTTGACAGCATCTTGGTTGTAGTTCAGTTTTCCATAAATGTGTGCGCAATCAAATTTGCATGTGCAAAACCCTGTGTCGTAGATGCTTAATGGGTTTGATGATTCATGCAAATGTGTTTCCAGTTCAAATCATTTTCCAAATATAATGCTAAATTGGGTTCAAAATGTAATTTGCTTACCTTCCTCCCACTCGTATTTACCTTCTTGTGTTCCACTGGTGTTTTCTGTTTACTTTGAATAGTTGATGCTCTTGTGTTTCATCTACAGTATTGTTGTTGTAACCTCTAAACATAAAACCATTTTCCAACTGTCATCATTTGCTGAATAAGTTAATTTGAGAACAATAAAAAACAGGACAGCTTTACTTGTGAATATGAACAATCACCAAAGCAATGAATTAAATGGTCTTGGATATAACAGAAGACATGCATTTCAGACTAACTGAGAACAAAACACTTACTTACCTGTCGACTAAAAAATTCTCAATTTTACCCAAAGTTTCATTTGAAAACATTTAATTTGTTCAATACCAGTTCAGTAACAATGAGTCATTCATGTCTATAGGCATCAAAGGCAGTGAATGAGTTAACCAGAGAAATACAAGCCAATAAATTATATTTGAATTTGTCATATTTTGGATAAGACTGCTCCTGGCACATTGAATAGCACGTCCTCCTCACAGTTAAAGGGACCCAAGTTCAAATCCACCTGGCTCCGGCCTTCCTGTGTGGAGTTTGGATGTTCTCCCCGACCCAGTGTGGGTTCTCTCCATGCACTCCAGCTTCCTCCCACACTCTGAACACATGCATGGCAGGTGTATTGGACTTAGGAAAGTGTGATTGGGTGAGTAAATGGTTGTTCGTCTCTGTGTGTCCTGCAATTGGCTGGCAATCGGTTCACGGTGTCTCCCACCTAATGCCTGAAGCCAGCTGGGATAGGCACCAGCAATCCTGAGACCCTTGTGAGGTTAAGTGGATATAGAAAATGGATGGATGGATAGATATTTTGAATAATCGGGAACAATACTCAAATAACTCAGTTCATGTGTTTTGTTTTGTTTTTTCTTTTTTGGTGTGTGTGTGTAGGTTCACCTTGGTGGCAGTATCTGGGTGGATGAGGAGAAGTGGCACCAGTTACAGCGCACCCAGGGAGACTCCAAGTTCACAAAGAACCTGGCTGTCATGATCTGGGGCACAGAAACCCTCAAAAACCGGAGCGTCACTGGAGTGGCTACCAAAAAAAAGAAAGACGCCCTTCCAAAACCTCCACTCTCACCAAGCAAGCTAAAAATTGTCAGAGGTAAGAGACTGACATACCTGACCGCATTCAATGGTTCGTCTAACCCCTCACCCTTTGTCTCCATCACAGAGTGTCTGTACGACCGAGTGTCCCAAGAGACAGCAGACAGTGCTGAGATAACGCAAAGATTATCCAAAGTGAACAAATACATTTGTGAGAAAATAATGGACATCAACAAGTCCATCAAGAACGAGGAGCGGCGGGAATCCAAGCTGCTCATTAGACAGACAGTCAAGATGGAGAATTTTACCTATGACGGCATGTAAAGATCAAGTGTTCTTCTGTTCCCCTTCTCCCTCCTCCCAATCACACAAAAGTCATAGGATATGGAAGGGGCTCGGTTTGGGTGTGTTTGAGGTTCGTTTTCCACAGTCTCAGCAACACCGCTATTTCTTCGACTCATTGGATTGGTTGTGGTGTGAAACACCAAAAGCCTGTTTTGAAAACCAGTATAGTCCGGCTAGCCCATTAAGTTACAGACAGCTTTACCCACCAGCCATTTGGGAATGAAATTTTTTCTTCTTTCTTCTTTCTATAACAGCTTTACTATGGGATCAGTAGGAAGAAACGGTTTACCTCGGTCTGTGTGCTTTTAAAGTGATTGTGAAATTAATTTAATTTATTGTTCTGTGTCAGAACATTACTGTTGACTCCTTTAAGCTTTTAAAAAGTAAAAGATGACTTCTTTAGATATAAGTTCAGTTGCTGTTCAGTGGTAAAATTGTCTGTAGTAGAACTGCTTGGATATTTTGTGTAGCTAAAAGTGCTGGATAACCGAATGTCTGCAATTGGTACTGCACTGGTATTCAATATGGGACTTTAATGATTATGTCTTAGCAGCAGATATTGTTGATTGCAACTGAGAGTCTTTTGCTGTAAGATGTATTTCTGGCTATGACTTGTAGGTCAATCGCAACATATTATACTCATCAGAAGGTTTGTATACAAAATGATACCTACCATTATTGTTTTTTTCTTTCGTTAAAAAATATATTAAGATATTTTTAAAAATTAGGTATAGAAATTAGCGACTAAATTTATTATCAATATCATATTGTATATGATTATTTTCATTTATTTTGGAAAGCATTCACCAATAGTTTAACCAGTTTCCTGACATAGTTTTTCACAAAACAAGGAAATTAATCAAAAAATTATCAAAGCGCAGTGTCAATTTTTATTTTATTTTTTTTGCCCAAAATTGGATTTGTCGATGTGTTGCTCTATGCCTGACCTTGCAATCCGTCCTCCCAACCATCCACGTTAACCACTTTAGAAAACAGTTTAAGTGACAGTTATGTAAAACAAAATTTACATTTGACCACGTGTCATCTGTCACATACACTACAAGTAAAACGCAACATTTTGCTGAGCTTCATTTACTAGATAATGTATTTCCTTTCAAAAGGGGGGGTAAAAACATCTCTCTTGCGTTTCTTGGCTAAGGCCAATTTGAGTAAGATTGTCACTTTGCGATATCTCCATTGTTTACGTCAATGCCACGCACCTCCCAGGCATCCTAGAACGCTTTGCTCAACCAAGTGCAAGCAATTTCATTCAAATCCTATACAAAAAGCTAATTAACACAAAAACCTCTTAATACTTAATTCTAATCATTATTTTTTCAGTATAGTTCTTTGCAATGATTGCATTGAGCTACTGTACATTGTATGCGGTATGCAGTTCAGTTCCTGAAACAATGACTTCCCATCCTTGCTGGTTCCTTGCAATGCATAGAAAGTGTTGCTCAGTGCAATACATTTAGGACACTTTCTCTCCTAAGAGTAGTAGCATAATAATAATGCTTCTTTCTGGGTGCATGTATGTATGCTTGCTGCCTAATTAGACTGTGTTTACACTTCCATGTTCCCAAGTATAAAGGTTTAAACATTTCTTTGAAATTTTGAAGATACAACTGGGTGAGTTGAAAAGCCATGACCACCAGTGTGACAGGTGACTATTAAAACAATGAATTAAAATGGACCAAATCTACTGTTCCGTCAGTCTTAGTTCGTTACTTATGAAACATGTTTTCGTCATTCGTCGGCAGAACGTCAGTCAGTCAGTAACGACAAAACTGCCCACATTTGGAATAAAAAATCCTACCATATTAAAAGCACTATGAACGCCAAACAAACTCTGTATTAAAAGCAGTATGAACGCCAAACAAACTCTGCTTTTACAAAGACCCCATACATATCTTGCTTTTAGAACGTGGTCTTTTTGGCCAATTCTCCACTGATTTCACACTATTTAGTAATCAGTACAAAGACATACAGATGAATACTGATTGTGAATCTACAAATGCTTGACCGCCAAAATGACAAGGCCCTAGGAAAAATCTTGATATGATTTCCTTATGTGTTTGTCTTTATGACTCTCCAAACTGTTAGTGGCAGACACTTGGACTGTTGAACAAGTGCTGGTGGGGCAGCAAAGGCCTTAAATGGATTTGGCAATCACCAGGGCATATCATGCTCTTGGCTTTTCTAGTGAGCTGTGATTGCAGTTGACGCTGAAGTCATGAGACTTCACCTGCATCTTTCTGTGAGTGTCAGACTTTTGATTCTGTTACGAGTGTCGCTAGAGTCGAGCTTGAGAAGAGCCTCTCAGTACACTTCGGGTTGGGAGAGCTCTGGTCTTGAGAAAGAAGGGGAAAGAAGTGGGTAAAGCTGTCTGAGACATGAGTGTTTTGGTTATTTATTGTGAAGCCCACAATTATTCTATTCTTTAAAAAATGTTATTGGGAGAAACCATGTATGGCCGGCCTTGGGGCGTTTAAGTCAGACTTGTCGTTTGTTCCGTGGTTTTGACCCATATTTTTTTTTTCACGACTATTGACCCTCTGAAACAAAATCTTGGAGATTGAAATCACAAGTGTGACCCAACGAAGGCAAAATTGAATCTGTTGCAGAGCTGCTTGTCAAGCCTTTGCACGCCTTTACACTTCTACAACATATTTTGCCAGTTGATTTTTGTATCTTGCTTTAACCCCCCCCCCCCAAAAAAAAAAAAAACACAACTTATTTGACTCAGCATTTTGACAGTTGTCATACATTGTGGAGAAAGATCTTCATTTTTTTGTTTGTTTGTTTGTTTGTTTTTGTCTTGCAGTCCAGTTGTAAATGTCCTGGACAATTAATCTGATTTATGTCGCTATAATGTATATTTATCTTTTTTATATTCTTTATTAACTGTCGCTGTTTCCCTGTTTGCTTTTAAAGTGTGACATAGAGCCCTTGAAAAGAACAAACATCTCCCGAGCCAAAGTTATCTGTGATGCAAAGCTGGAGCTATCCGAGAAGCGTTAAGCCTCACTCGTAATGTAAACTTGTAATGTAAGGAGACAAATCATTTACTTCGAATGCACTTTAAACGTTAATTCGTCAATCTTAAAAGGCCTCTTTGAGGTATTAGTCTTTGTCGAAATATTAAATTAAGGCCAAACAATCATTCTTTTAACAAGATGCACCTTAAAATGTTTTGTTTGTAAGTGGCACTGTGTTGTTATGCCAATGGGAAGCAGTATGCCTAATAGGTTTATTACTCAAAAGATTTGTCACATTATTATAACTGGAGTTTATGATGAATGTTGGTAATGTTTAGGTATGTCATCTCTTTTACTAGTATGGTCAAGATGAGCCAAAGTGTTGAATGCAAAACAAACAGGATGCTGATCAGCGTGCTTTGCACATTAAAAAAAAAACAACCCGGCCCAACATGATGAACCCTCTTGATGTATCTGGATAGTATTACTTCCATTAGTTTTACGGACTAGCTTTACAAGTGTTCACTTTGAGATGTTTTTGTATTTCCTCAAATGGTGGCCAGTCCTTCCAATAACCACTGCACCCATAAACATCTTTGTGTGTGTCATATTCAAGTAGAAAAATAAATGCAACCAGATTTCCAATAAGGGAATTCCATAATTATTTGGGGTGCTAAAAAAAACAACATCATAAAAGCTGTGCATTTATGAGCTAATAATTTCTGTGAGTGTTGCAAACCGTTCTTATCTGCCAATATTTTACCATCCTTTTCTCCATTTTGAAAACCAAAACATCGCCACAGGTGAGCCAAAAGTGATAATCAGAGTATTCTGTATTCCTTCTCCAGTGCTGCAGATATTGAGTGTGTATGAGAATCACACTAAATATATTTATCTTTATTTTTCTTGGTGAAACATATACACAAATGACCAAGTACAAACATTTCCACTTATTAATGAATGATCCACTTATTATTTATATATATATATATATATATATATATATATATATATATATATATATATATATATATATATATATATATATATATATATATATATATCTCACATAAACACAATTTTTTGGGTAAAAATATATGCTGATATTTTAGACATTTTCTTCAAAGGTTTGTTTATATATATATATATATATATATATATATATATATATATATATATATATATATATATATATATATATATATATATATACAGTGGGCCCCCGGGTTACGAACTTAATCCGTTCAGCGGCTACGCTCGTATCTCGAATTGCTCGTATAGCGGGCAATCCAAACCCATGTTAATTCGTGAATGCGTGCAACGCGTGCAGAAGCCTTAGGTAAAATCATCACGCTGTATACA
Organism: Hippichthys cyanospilos; assembly: GCF_059441005.1. NCBI lineage: Eukaryota > Metazoa > Chordata > Actinopteri > Syngnathiformes > Syngnathidae > Hippichthys > Hippichthys cyanospilos. Next base: position 20,327,554 of record NC_142378.1, read on the forward strand.
TATATTAATATTGAGTGACATAATCTACTGTACAGTTGCGTTAAATAACAAATACAAAGGAATAATGACTTTTACCTTTGGAAAGACGTGACTTGGGCTGAGATGAGCAGAGATGAATGCTCGAAGTCAATACAGTAAGTCAGATATGCTATTGGTCTTACAGTGTCATAGTAACTTTTTCAGTCAGGGTTTTCTCTACTTCCTTCCATCCCAACCAGCTGTGCCATCAAGCTAGATAAAGGCGTTCGGCCAATAGCATATCGGCACTTCTGTGATTGACGTGTGACGCCGGCCAATAGCATCTCCGTGAGTGAGACCGGGTGACCTTAATCGACCAATAGCATATTGACGTCTCCTTGACTGACTGATAATTATTCGCACTTTATTTTTAAACGGTTGGAATGTATTGACATCTTATTGATTAAAACACATTTAAACCTGTGACGATTTTTTGTCCTGCAATCGGCACACTTAATTTCATGTCAGCTGTTTTTCCCGACGTGAATTGAGCTGGGTGGAGGCGGAGGGGAGGTTGTGTGTGTTGTATTAACTAGGCACCACACTTATAGCTTGTTCGAACGTCAGTTCACTGTTGGTTTCAACTCACAGAATTGCGACAATGGCGCTGTCCCAAAGCATGTCGGGAGGTCGCCGACTAACATGACATGCAGTTTTGTCAAGCAACCATTAAATAGCACTGTAATACCACCCGTAACAGGGTGCAGAGTTTAACGTCTTGAGTTAATACGGCAACGCAGATAGGCTATTGGTCTTACAGTGTTACAGTAACGCTTTCAGTCATGGTGCAAATCACGGAGATACTAAAACATCATCCTCTTATTTCTTCCTTTACCGCTGCTAGTAATTTTAGAAGCTATGTCTAACAGATAAAGTTTGCAAAGTCTTCAAAACATTCCGTTTTTCACTCATTTTCTCTACCTCCTTCCATCCTGTCCCATCAAGCTAGATAAAGGCGTTCGGCCAATAGCATATCGGCATTTCTGTGATTGACGTGTGACGCCGGCCAATAGCATCTCCGTGAGTGAGACCGGGTGACCTTAATCGACCAATAGCATATTGGCGTCTCCTTGACTGACTGATAATTATTCGCACTTTTTTTTAAACGGTTGGAATGTATTGACAATTAATTAAAAAAAAACACACATTTAAACCAATGACAATTCTTTGTCCTGCAATCGGCACATTTAATTTCATGTCAGCTCTTTTTCCCTTTAGCTGTACAAACACTACACTTAAATGGTAATATATATTTAGACACCGTGAGTGAGACAGTCAGTGTGAGGTTGTAAGACCAATAGCGTTCACGTTACCGCCACAAGTATCTGTTAATGATTGTAGATGACGCAACTGCTGAATATGTTGACGCAGTTAGGCGAGAACATTTCTACATACTCAATGGCTGGTTTGTCGCAATGCTCGTAAGGCGAGAGGTTTGCTCGTAAGCGGAGGACAAAAATCTCCCTGATCCACGCTCGTAAGGCGAATTGTTCGCAAATCAGGGTGTTCGTAAGCCGGGGGCTGACTGTATATATATATATATATATATATATATATATATATATATATATTACAATTACAGTACTACTACCACAGTGTACCTTCAACAAATACTTTATCATATCCTCTCTAACTGAATCTTATTGAATTAAAGAACGTTTGCATTGCATCAGTTAGTTAAATAATTCCAGTGTAAAACTTTAAAATGTTCCTTCCTTGAATCGTATCACACCCCATCTTAATCATTTGCTTACCAAAATTGTAGTGGTAAACGACTTAACAATGTAAATATGTTTAACATTAGGCCATAGAAAAATCAGTATTCGCCCCTAATAGAGACCACTGTTTGAGGAAATATAATACACATGGTTTCAATGAGAAAATGCTCACTGTGCAAAATCGCCTTGCATTATTCAAATAATGCTTTCATATATCCTTTGTTTCTTTGTTGTCTAATGGCAAAAGGCGTTGGGGTAACGATAATGCTTTAAGTCCGTCTCCTCTGAAAGGCTGGCTTTCTTCTTAGTCCTTGACTTTCAGACTAAGGTATTTCATATATTAAACTCAGATTCATTAGAATCAGCGTCATTGCAAAATGCACCAACTGGATGACTAACCTTACTGATTCATTTGCTCAAAGCTGTATATTAATGCTTCCATTGCTCTCACACTCAAGTAGTGCTGGATAAAAGAGGACCTCACCAAATGTGATTCTCTTTCCGTACCACCTCCAGTAGCTGACATGAAATCAGGCTGGTATTTCCAAATGCACATAGACCAAAAGGCACTGGCCAAGGTCTTGTTGGAAGCCAACCACCACCGTTTTGACTGCTCAGTGTACGTAGGACGTTAATTTTTGAGTCTCAGAGAAAATAATTGGGAGGAACACATTGTGTGGTGTTTATTTTTGATTACAGCATCAATAACTTTGTATACAATTCACAAACCGGTTCTACTTCGCCCAACTTCACCGCCCTACCTCATTGTTACGCTGGTGTTTGCTTGTCAGTGACTCTAAGTTGTGTGTTTGTAGTCCCCCCTCCCAAATAAATATAATTGTGTATATATATATATATATATCTCACAATATCATTCTTGGAAAAGGATGTTTTTTGAGCTGCTTCATTGATAATGCTGCTGCGCGTCAAGGGGCTGCGGCCATGTTGTAATCCGCTCTTGGCTATGTCGCGTAGTCGCTCCCGTGCTCGTGTTTTGTGTCCGTGTTGCGTTTGGAGATTTCTACTGTTTGACGGTGCTACCAGCAAACTGTTCTACACGGACCTCAAATGGTGCTGTTTTTCAATGTTTTTAACCCTTACGGCAAGGAGGGGGCTGAGACATCTCTTATTCAGGCGCGCCGACCACACCGCTAGTCCCTCAATTCTTTGGCGAAAGCAATTTAAGCCAAAACGCTTTGCAAAATGCTCAAACTCTTTTGCTGTTACTGTGTCACGCACATGCTATTCGCCCAAATACTATTCTCTACTTAGTTGGGAGTCTCACAAGTACCTCAGAACTGTTCATTTTAAAAGGACTTGTCTGCTTTGCTGCAAATATTTTAATTGTCTTTATGGCCAATGTTTTAAGTGTATTTATGTAATATTTAGGGAGTTCTGGACCTTTGTGTTTGTCATTGCAAAACTTAGATTCACAGAATATGGATTCCATTGACTGAATGAATGACTTAAAAAGCAAAAGCAGAACAATTTGTGATTAAAGTAGCTGTTTATGGCTTTTTTTGTGTTTACTGTCCCCACTTCACAGTTTCGTATAATTCATTATCTTCATTCAACCTTTTCCGGTGTCAATGTAGCAGTTAATACAACTTTGCCAGTTGATCACTTTTTTATCACAGTGAAAGCAACTGTTTTATTTTAATTCAACGTGAGGATAATCAGTCAATCATCCATTCTGCCATCCACTTTCTACCGCACATCCGGAGTCAGGCCGCAGGGTCAACCTCTTTAGCAGGAGAGCCCACACTTTCTTCTCCCCAAACTTTGTCCAGCTCTTCTGAGGGGATCCCCAGGCTTTCCAAAACCAGCCAAAAGACGAGCTCTCCGGTGTGTCCTGGGTCATTACCAGGGCCTCCCACTCACGCCCCTCTGGGTCTCGCTGTCATTGGCCATGTAAGCATTGAAATCCCCCAGCTGAACGAGGAACTCCCCAAAGGCAGCTCGCTCGAGCGCACCCTCCGAGGACTCCAAACAGGGTGGGTACTCAGAGCTGTTGTTTGGTGCATAGGCACAAATAACAGTCAGGACCTGTCCCTCACCCAAGCCAGAGGGAGGCTACCTCCTTTTCCACCAAGGTGAACCACAATGTATAGGCACCATCAAGGGGGCAATAAGTATGCCACTCTTGCTCTACGCCTCTCAATGTGGGAAAGTCCTGAGTCCAACCCCTCTTGACAAGACTAGTACCAGAAACTAAGCTGTGTATGGAGGCAAGTCCAACTATGTCTTGTCAGATTTTTTTTTTCTGTTTCGCACACCATCTCAGGCTCCTTTCCAGCCAGAGGTGACATTCCATGTCCCTAGAGCTAGCTTCTGTAGCCGGGGATTGGTCGGCTTTGACTGCCTCCCAGCTCTCTATGCAGCCGACCCTTTTGGCTCCTCCCGCACCAACTGCTGAGCCCATCGGAAGGGGACACGGGTCCGAGCATGAGAAAACTATTATTGTTTCTCATTATCGCAATACCCCTTCTCATCATCAGTCCAATGTCATTGAAATTCTGAGCTCGTAGGCAATTTGAAATGAAAAACAATAAAAAAAAACTTCAATGAAATGACTCATCCATTATCAAAGACTGATTGATTTCATGAATGATTGGTTGTCGCTTAACCTTTGCAGACCGCCCCTCTGTATCAATTGATTGATTATTGTGCCATTTGTACTTTCAACAAGAATTGGTCAATGTGTTCAGTCATTTCCCCTGCAGCACCTAAGGACTCACAGGACTGTTGAGTCAAAATCATGGAATGTCTACACAACCTTGACAGGGACGTTACTGTCATGTGAACTCACACTTTACCACTTTATTCATTGTCATAAATGAATTCAACTGTGCTGTACAGGCCTCTTTGGCTCTAAGTGCATTGCCACGCTCATTAGAGCAAGACAGGGTAATTAAGGTATGGCGATCCAGTCAGTTGGTACAATGTTGTGAACGACACTCATGATTTCAGCCAACGCTCCCTCAGCCTGCTTTTGCGTCCCAGAGTTCTATACTAGGCAATAGTGTGTATATATGTGTCCTTGCTCTAACCGGCCACACCTCTGCTACGCTGGCAAGATACTTAGCATTCTCCTATTGTGTCTCTTGCTGCATTCAGGAACATGTTTCATGTAGAGAAAATAAAGCAAAATAAATCCAGACTTTTATTCTATCAACACTGAGCTTGTGGTGGCATTTTTTTCTTCATGCGTCTTTCTTCACTCATGTTGGAAACTGATGTGCTGCATATTTTTGTCCCACAAATGACAAAAAAGTTATCCTGACTGATTTACATATTTATTATTATTTTGACATTTGCTTGCTTGGGGAAGCAATTGTGAAAGTACATTAGAAACTTTGGCTTCATGATTAATAAACTCTTAAAACTACTGGGTCAAAAATAAGACAAATTAGGTGAACTAGCCAAGCCAACTTTGCTTACTTTTGGTTCCGGAAAAGTGGTGAAGGCGATGTTGGATTAATTATAACTAGTGCTTTGGGTTGAATGTTTGTCCCAGTATATTGGATCAAGATTTTAACTTGTGGGTTTTGAATCAAAATCTTCAATTTTTAGTGTGTGTTCCTAAATTCTAAGAACCTTGACAGCTCACCTGTTTTCTGGGTTTGCTCGTCAGCAAAAATGGCCGCTGCCTGACATCAATACAAACAGGTGGGTTTTGCTGCTCAAATCATATTCCACAAACACCACATTAACGTAAATGCAATGTTTACATTAATGGGAGCACAGTACATTTATTGTTAAAAAAAAAAAAAAAATCAATCAAATAGGTTTTCACAGGTGTGAAACTCATGGCCCGGGGGCAGGATCCTGCCCGCCACATCATTTTATGTGGCCTGCGAAATGTTCATTACGTTTCTTGCCTAAATACCACCATTGGAAATTATCTATATGTGTATTGAATGGAACAAGCGGCTCGTAGCAGTGTTTAGAACGTCCGCTTCACCGCTTTCCTCCTGTGTGATGTTTGCATGTTCTCCCTGAGCCGGCGTTGGTTCTCGCCTCCCAAACTCCAAAAACACACATGGCAGGTGTATTGGACATACTAAATCACATCATTGTACGTGGTCCGTGGAATACTGATTTGACCTCAAGTTTCTGGCTAAACTCCCAAACTTGCCAGTTGCCTTCAACTTTTCAAAATTTGGGGGGGAACAACAACTGATTTTTTTGTTTGCAGTCTCTCTTTTGAACAGTTTTTACTGGCCTCTAGATAACTTCAAAATTCAACAGTTTTATAGTAATATGTATTGTAATACCACACAATGAAATTTTTATTCTGTTCACTTCCCCGAGCAGGCTACATTCCATAATCGAGCAAATAATAAAGTAAGCAATAAAACAAAAAATATTAATAGAGCAATAAGGGCAGTAATACAGTAATAATGAACCACTAATAAATGGAATAACATTCTAAACATATTATGGAGTAGATGGAATTAGCGTATTTTTAGCTCTATTGGTTGGGGGGGTGGGGGTGGGGGAGTTTGTGTGTTCATTCAGGAATGGCATAAGCTGCCCCATGAAGGCAGTTTGTAATTCTTTTTTTCTCCAATAGAGCTTTAGTTTCATGGGATAACAAGATCTAAACCTATGTAACTTACTTTGATATCACTGGGTGAGCTTCATCAGGAAAAAGACATGAAAACTTGCATGGTGTTCTCGTGATTACTGTATGGCTTTTTGAAACTAAATCTTTTACTCATTTGTTCATCCAGTTACAAAGAGCAGTGTGTAAAAATATGTTAGCAGTTCAAGGGGCCATGTGCTACTTTATTTCTTGGCCCAGAGCATTTTTCCCCCGCAAAATTTTTATACTCTGTTTCAAACAAGCCAGTCAGCTGTTGGCTGGAAAGCAGTGGTGGTCCCTGCATTTCATACTTAGGCCTTCAGTGATTCCGCCCCCTTAGAAGCACATGTACGCATTACTGGGCTACACAGGCTATTTTCCGGAGCATTTAAACATCAATAAACCCGCATCAGCAATTGAAACACATCATTATATATGATACTACCAGAACTTAATATAATTAATAATAATTTTAAATTATTTGTTTTATTTAAAGTTTTATGAAGTCCACCAAGTGTCGTGTTGGTGCGGCATGGTGGCTACAGATGTAGGAAGGTGGATCCAAAATGCAGGGATGCAGGATGAGATGGGCTCAATAAAACGATTTATTACTCGCAGAAGTTGGGCGAAAAACTAGAGCTACACTAGAACTGGAGCACACTCATGACAGGTGACACAAATTACACTAACGACAGACCCCAGGGTAAGACAACACCAACCCAAAAGCAAAATACAGTGGGCCCCCGTGTTATGATATCAATCCATTCCGCGGTTGGGGTCATAAGGCAAATTCGTCGTATGCCGGGCAATCCAAACCTATGTTCAATAGCTAATGCGTTTAGAACCCCAGGTAAAAACATCAAAATTGTACATACATATTAAAAATGAGTACCAAAATAGTATAGTAAGTGCTACGTATATAAAATATACATGTATACAATCAGAAAACATCATAAATAAAAAAATATAGAAAGGATTTATTTACCTTTGAGTACTACTTGTTATGCCCATATTCCCTAATAAGGGTTATCTCCTGCATCGTTTCCATATAATTCATCTTCTTTTTTCTCTCTATAACATCACTAGCAATCTTGGGACCCATGGCTTAACCTTACTTTGAATTAAGCAGTAAAATGCACTATAAATACGGTTTTGTAACCACTCACAATCGAGCAAAGCTTTACTGTTCCGCCATTTTGAAACGAGTGAGGCTAACCAATAGAAGACCAGCATTGTAGTGACGCATTGCAGGGAGCCAAGTCTGATGGCAACTGAAACTAAGTACAATTACCTGAAAACACTTACAAAATCCATTCTTCTTTCTTTCCTCAGAAAGACTTCAATGACTTGCTTGTAGACTTTCTGCATTTCATTTCCAATAATAAATCATTTTGTATTGACATGGACACCAGTGCCGAAAGTCGCGTCGGTCCAATTTCTGTTTTGTTCTTCTTCAGGCATTACGGCTTCGATGTACGCTATGCCTCACGGTTGCCTTTAGCTTATGGTTGAGTAACATGTTTTTTTTTCTTTTTTTTTTTTAAACAACTTATAACTACTTCCAACGTTAAACAGTCACGTCATGTTTGATGTGAGGCCTCTAGATGGCGAACTTTTAAGCATTAGGGCCACTGACATCCATCTGCGCTTGCACAGAAGCCCGCTCCGTGTTGATGCGAATGCCCTGGCTTCTCGCGAAGGCAGATTTCACACAGCATAGCGACACAAGTTTGCTGAATTTTAAGTGGCTAAAAAGTCCAACTTAGAACTACAGCACTACAAGGAGCGTAATCAAATGCATATAAAATGACACGAAAAGAACAGAATATGGAGAATAATTTTATATATAATATTTATTTATTTAGAAAAAATCAATGTAAAATGAAATTGACTTTTATTCTAATTATAATTATTATAGTTTATTATAGTTATGATGATATCGGCCTACCACTGCTGGAAAATAGTTTACTGTATATGTACTAAAACAATGTACCGTATTTTCCGGACTATAAGCCACACTGGTATATAAGCCGCAGGAGCAAAAAAAAAAAAAACATCTTTTGCCACGGATAAGCCGCACTGGGCTATAAACCGCAGGTTATAACATCAGATATTTATGCAAAAAGGTGTTATATGAAAATTTAATTTAAAAAAAAATGTTTTTAATTGTCTACCAACTGCAACATCCTGTCTTTAACAAATTGAACATGCCTGTATCTTTAGTCCCAACATTATATTTATAGAAAATGGGTGGATCGATCCTACCTACATATCACCAACAGAATACTGCAGAGTTAAATAGCAGTTCAAACTTGATATCAACACTTTGATAGCATTCTGTCTACCATTGTTTAATTGATAGATTAATTTACTCAACATTACATACACTGGACATAATATATACAACCATAATATTATAAATACAATCATTTATAATGTATACCGTATATAAAATTTACACATCACAAACTTTTATACAAGATCTTATTCAATTTAGAAATATTAAAAAAAATATTTTTAATAATATATTTTAAAACTCTTTTTGAGCACCGCCATTGATTCACTTCTTTTGAGTTCTATTTCATAATTGTTCCATAAACTGACTCTTTGAACAGATACACACATTTGCTTGACCGGTGGAAAAAGAACAGCAGATAAGCCACACTGGACTATAAACCGCAGGGCTCAAACCATGAGGAAAAAGTCGCAATTTATAATCCGAAAAATACGGTATTTTAAATCCATTGTTTTCTTGCTATTCCTGGATAAAAGAAAGCGTAAGCATAAGTGATCTTTACCATTTCTCCTTTTGGCCCTTTTCTGCCAGGGCACCAAGTACACTTCCTCCATGAATAGATCAAACTGTGCTGCTCTTGCACACGGCTGCATTTCCATATATTATTGCCTGTGTAAGCAAGTGTACCACACGGCCAGCCTTTTCCCGCAGCCCGAGGGGACTTGTCAATGTCACTGTGGCTAAAGCCAACCACATGCCTGCTAATGTATTGTCGCCTGGCTTTATTGGCAGCACGGTGATTCGCTGGAGGTGATGATGGATTAGAGCCGTGGTGGGGATACTGGGCTGGGTTCTGCAGCCTCGTCTGTCGCATAAACGCCACAGCATCTCTGCACCACAGTAAGATAGGGGAACATTTTGTATTTATGTCACACGTACACCCTAATGAATATGGACATTTCGCTGCCTTAATGGAGCTTCTCAGAGCAGTGATGGATTTATCTTGTCCAATTTTTTTTTTGGCTTAGTAGCTTTGATGTTGTAACTCTGGAATGCACAAATGTGACATGTTTTGAAAGTTTTTTCTGCTGGGTGGAGTTCTCAAGTGGCATTATGTTACATTTATTAAAAGTAAATATTTTTAAGGGGTGCACGTAGCTGGTGAAACTGACCTTTTTCCTTGTTTATCATTTTTCTGAAAAGTGGCTGCAAGATGTGCCATGACTTGAAGCACACTTAAATGTGGTGCAAGATTTATCACTCATGTCCTCAGCTAGCAGACAAAACCAGTGCATTTAACACAGGGTCGAAATTTTCATCACCTGGAGAGAAGCCACACGAGAACATGCAAACTCCACACAGGAAGGCCGGATCGTTTATTTGACAAATATGAAAAGTGCATGTGAATGTAGCCAAGCTTATGGTTCACAAACAAGCTAATCGAGAAGCTATATAACTAATGGCCCTCTTGGCCAGACAAAGTGCAGGAACAACTCAGGCAGCGTAATAATTTTCTCCTCGGCTTTCATAAAGCAAAGCATGCACGCCCCATGTCTTGCCATTCTGAGGATATTTTGTTTTTTAATTGAATCTGCTTAGACTGGCTGTCAGGGCTGCATAACATTCTCGTGAGGGTATTGATGAGGTTGTTTACGCGTTCACTCTACAATGACAGAGAATTGACCTCTGACTTCCTTGGACTAATCAAAAAAGGGTGCGTATCATACACTTTGTCTTGGTACTCATGTGAGTAACCTACGGAAAATATTATGTTCACCCCTGTATATTTGTTTGTTTGATGAACACTCGGGCCTTCCACTACTGCTGCTACCCTAACATATATCATTTTAACCCTTGTAAATGACATGATATTACTTATTTAGCATTTGATTTATTGTTGTTCAAACACAGATATGTGGGAAAAAATATGGTCTGTTTTGAACCCTAACATCACCCCCCACCCCCAATATGGGAGTTGAAAACTAGAGGGAAAAAAATTAGTACTCGGACCGATACGGTAATTTGAACAATCGGCAACCAGTCGTTAAGAAATAGCAGCTGTAACGACATCTTTTGAGGTAATCAAGCATAGGATTTCTATCATTAGAGTACATCAATGGGTAGAGTAACAAGTGGTCACATTAACAGCACGAAAAATGATGAATAAAGAGGTTTTTTTTCATGTCGCTGCTGTTACAAAATATAATTTGTGGTAATTTATCATATTTCTATCAATTGCAGGTCAGGGATTCAACAGTACTGTAGAAGGTACAAAAGACACATTCACATTTTTCACTCGTACATATAGAAATCATTGATGATGTTCTTTTTGGCAAATAAACATTGATTTGATATCAAAACCCCATTTTCTGTGTTGCTTATGTTGTTTCAGTTTCAGTGGCTTCATTTTCGGAAGCTTCACTAACAGCTCGGGACCTCTCTTAGCAGGAACAAACACAGCAGTTGATTTTAAAATGTTGTTCAATTGAGAAAACTTTGCACAAAGATGTTTTCATTCGTTCATTTTATTTATTGATGTGGGTTTTTTCGGTCCCCCAAAATTGCTCTTTTGTTAAGGACATTAAGATTCAATTTATTTAGGATATTTTAATGTTTTTCAAATAATATATGGATTTGGAGCCACAGGTCATTGGCTTGCAAGCGATAGAATGATCCCAAGATGTTTTTCCTGCCCCCCTCTTCTGGCTAGGAGAGGGGGGTAGCTAGATGGTGAGGGTTGACTTGACCGCCTCCATTTGGTCCTGCGCTGATCGACCATCGCGGGTTAGGAGATCGGCCGTCTGCGGTCCACTTGGTTGGAATGTGGGATGGTTCCTGCCCAATGGCTTTAACTGCTGTCAAGACATCACTGCACTATATAGCACAATGTTTTCTGTAGTCTATATTGTTTATGTGTATGTCTGTATTTGGTACATGCAGCATCCACTTCAACCTGTGGGCCTGGAAGGGGGCTCCTCCCACCTGTGATCCCTTCTGATCCCTTCTGGAGGTTTCTGATTTTCCCCTAATTGGGGTTTTTGAGTTTTTCCTTCCCCTTCTGGGAGCTATGACAGGGGATGCTGTTGTGTCCCTTACACTGAAAAGATGTGTTCTGTACGACTTCTTTTTTCAAAAGAGGTCTCCACATGACCTCTTTTCATCTGTGAAGCCCTTTGAGACTTAGGTGATTTCGGGCTATACAAATAAAATTTGATTGATTGATAAAGAATTTCGCAACATCCAACCCTTTCCTCAGGTGAAGCATCATCACAGCAAGTAGTTTGCAATGTGAATGTCAACCCTAACCCTAACGTTTATCCATAAGTTATTGCATGAAATTGTACTCACAGTCTTACTGCTATAACTTGTGACTCCAAATCCATACATTATTTGAAAAATATAAAACAAATTATACATCGATTAGACCTTCATTATCATTGAAGCATGATGCACTGTCAAAAGCTCCGTATTTCATGCCACTGGTGTCCGCCATCTTTGTTCTCTTCTTGACGCATCTGCGGGTGGAGGTCTCACAGCTTGATTTATTTCCCTTTGAACAGCTGGTGATCTCATCTCCCAATTCATCCGTAGTCACAAGAAAAGAATTAAAACACTCACAATAATGACCCAGTCACAAATTATTTCAAACACACAAATGATCACTGTTACTGACTGTTATCACACATACGTCTTTTTGTCAGTGATATGAAAACCAAAGCTGGGCTTCAAATATTCACTTCTTTTGGGTGCCAGCAAAATGGGAGAGCAAGACATGTTTGGCTTTGTCTGAGAGCGTCCTCATCTGTTTGGCCCAGAGCATCTTCACATTCCACCGCTGATAGAAAGGGTGCACCGAATTCGTGGCGACGCGGGATAAAACAACATCACTTCCAGGAAAACCTAAAATTTCTTCATCTCAACCTGGAAAGGAAGGATGTTGTATATGAAGCAACCTGAATCCACACGTATCCTGACTAAAGTGCAGATGAGAGGGAAAAGCGGCGTCTGTTCATCCCAGTCAAGAATCGGCTTTGTGGCTTGGGAATCTTGTTTGCCATCAACCGATATGATGTTGTGACGTAGGTTCATACTACATCTCCCCTCTGAAATACCAGATGTAGTTGAATGTATTGGATGTAGTCCATATTGCTTGTTAATCTTTGCAACTATTAAATGGGTAAAGTAATATTGAAATTCCTAGTATAAAATACAGCATACATTTTTTTCTTAAGTCTTTTTTTTGTCTTTTTATTTATTTATTATTTTTCTTATTATACTTTGATTCAAAGACTTTGGACTGATTCGGGGTAAAAGAGCCTGGTTTGATTTACCACCCTTTCCCTGCTTTATTATATTATTGCTTTATATTTTTTTTATTTTGTTGTTTTGTATGATTCTCTTGTTTGTCATGTCATGTCAATGTGTTCGAGTGAGGTTCACCTGTCAGTCGTTTGTGAGAAACTATATACAAAAAAGAGAAAAGGCATTCTTTTACCAGTTAATGCATGAGGAGAATGGAGAAGGACTGCACAAGTACAATTCTGCCGCATTCTGGAGCCCCTCTCCGAACAATCTCTTTTTATTTGATTCCCTTGGTTACATGAAGGTTTTCGTCTCTCAAAGGAGAAAAAGCGCAGCCGGAACCCAGTGTATTTGTCCATCTACATTTGTTCATATGAGTAGACAGTTAGTGTAACATTCTGTGTAGAAAGACGTTATGCAAGGTATTTTGTAAATCATAAGCAAAGTGACATCTGTCTGCAGTTTGAGCTTAGCCAAGCCGTTTTGAGCTGGCCTTCCCACGGCGATGTATGAGACAGCATTCCTTCTCACGGCAACCTTCTCACAGCAAAGCATTTATTGATTGCAAGCAGTTATATTTATTGCAGCAAATGTATAATCAAAATTACTTATTATTACAATTACAGTGGGCCCCCGTGTTACGACCTTAATCCGTTCAGTGGCTAGGCTTGTAACTCGAATTCGCCGTATGATGGGCAATCCAAACCTATGGTAATTAGTGAATGCGTGCAACGCGTGCAAAAACCTTAGGTAAGAACATCACGACTTTATACACATATTAAAAATTTGTAACATAATCTACTGTACCGTTAAATTAAATAACATAAATATACAAAGAAAAAATGACATTTACCTTTGAGGCGACGTGACTTGAGCTGGTGGTGGGTCGAGGCGGAGGGGAGCAGAGACGAACCGTCAGAATTTTTTTTTTTTTCTTAACCGAGAACTTTTTTCAAACTAGAACACATCACCGGTGAGTTCCTTCTCTTTAATTCATAATAGAAGAAACCTGTCCATTTTGTTGTTGACCGAGGTCCGTCCCCTGGCAAGGAAAGTCATGCCCTTAGAAGACTTGCTTGCTTTAATAGCTTCCTTGTTCTTGAGAATTGTACCGATTGTCGAGCGGTTATGGCCATACTCACTAGCAAGGTTAACTATGCATGCTCCTCCTTCATATTTTTTTATTATCTCCTGCTTTGTTTCTATTGTCATCATCCTCTTACTTCTTCCTTTACCGCCACTTGCAATTTTAGAAGCCATGTCTAACAGATAAAAGTTTGCAAAGTCTTCACAACACACCAACCAGCTCGTGCCATCAAGCTAGATGAGGGCGTTCGGCCAATAGCATATAGGCATTTCTGTGATTGACGTGACGCCGGCCAATAGCATATCGGCATTTCCGTGACTTGCGAGAAAAGTTGTTTTTGTTGATGCAGCAAAGCAAAAAAAAATATTGCGGACACACTGACCGGCATGTTGGATGGTTCGTAAGACGAAAGGTTTGTGCGGTTTGGGCGTAACAAAAAAAACGCCCCAGTCCAAGTCGTAAGATGAAAAATACGTAAGACAGGCGGCTCGTTAACCGGGGGCCCACTGTACAATTATTCTGATAGGTTGTATGTCTGAGATGTTGTGCTGAGTATGAATGGGAGTATAACTATGACAGTTTGCTCTTCAATGGACAATATCTTTCCTATTTTGCAATCTGTTTTCATCTCATTATCATTCTGAGACTGTGTAATGCTCTCTATATTTTTATACATGTGAAAATTAGGGATCTCTTACCCAAAATTGACTAGTTTAGGGCTCGGATTACCTACAACAAACCTTGCTTCATACTATAAATGTGAAACATGACTTGTACCAGTGTTGTGAGTAATGCATTACAAAAGTAATGTTTGTTCCGGCCTCCCTGTGTGGAATTCGAATGTTAATTTGAATGTTCTCCTCATGCCCGTGTGGGTTCTCTGTGAGGACTCCAGCTTACTCCTAACTTCTAAAAACATGCATGGTAGGTGTATTCAACACTCTAAATTGTGTGATTGCGTGCGTGAATGGTTGTTCTTCCCTGTGTGCCTTGCAATTGGCTGGCAACCAGTTCAGGGTGTTCCCCGCCTACTGCGTCAAGTCAGCTGGGATAGAAATCAGCAAGCCTGTGACCCATGTGATGATAAGCAGATATAAAAAATGGATGGATTGAGCTTGCCTTCTACTCTTCATATCTCTCTCACAACCCCATACTGGATGTAACTCCACTGTTTTTATTCCACCAAAATTATCTGTTTTCTGTGTCAATCTCATAACCTTGCAGACTGAGTAGGTCTTGGATGACTATGAATGAATTAAACCGAATATTCTACTAAGAAATCACCTTTTGACACTTTTTCAAAGTTCATCCTTTTATCTAACTGTAAGCTTTGGCAAATGCCACACAGGTTTGTTTTGTTTTTTTAGAATTGCCTTGTTTCGTCCTGGTTTGGGGGCGCTTTTCGACGATAGAGGCCAGGTCGAGACAAAAATTTACGAACTGATTGAGGCAAAGCCTTGAGGGGACCAGGCTGCTGGAGCACTGCTAAAATGGATATTCAGAGTAATTGTCTTGCAAAGGTCTGTCAAACCTACGGTTGTCAAAAACATCTCTAGTTTCTTCAAACATTTGTCTTATTCCTTGTACTTGATGCTGAGAATCATTGAGGTGTCAACCACCACAGCAGTGCATCTTGTCGTCAGCCTCTTGAGGATAAATGCTTTGATTTCAGAGTGAATCTAAGGCACGTTGTCATAGTTCAAGCCACATTTGATGCGACAGTATGGTGTTCTGGCGTTTCCTTTGTACACACCCACTGTTCAATTGATCAATTACTGACCACTGATGAGGGTGTCATCGAGGATTGGGTGAATGATATTACAAGATTTTTGTCTTTGCAAAAACCGACTCAGTGAGCTTTACCAAGATGTCAATTTTAAATAGTTTTGACACCAAAATATACCGTATTTTCCGCACTATAAGGCGCAATGGATTACAAAGCGCACCCTCAATTAATGACATATTTTATCTTTTTCACAACATAGTAATACTCAAAGTAATAACAATAATAACTCAAATAATAACTCTAACCTCTCAATAGCATAATAACTCAATGTCAATATAACCAACCTTGTTCAACTGTAAACACACAAAAGAAACAGGCTTACTTTATCAGTTCATTCCCCATCTACGAATCCCAATCTCAATATTCATCCATATACCAGGCGCACCTGATTAAAAGGCGCAGCATCAGCGTTTTAAAAAAAATTAAGGCTTTTAGGTGTGCCTTATAGTGCGGAAAATAAGGTAATTGGGATTGAAACAAATCATTTCTTGTTTATAAAAGGATTATAAATCACGGTTCTTGTTCGTCTGGCTCCTGTATCTTAGACGCATTATTTTTGACAGGGACTCATACTTTCATTTCATTGAATAACCTACTCAACATAAAATTTGTTTTATGAACTTGTAATTTCCTAAAACCATTAATGAATTCAATTATTATTTTGAAAGGATTTTTGCTTGTTTGTCTGTTTTATTTTAAATCTCGAGTACCCCCTGAAGTTCCTGCACGCACCCTCATTTGAGAACCACTGGTTTAAAATACACCTAACAAGAATTTTACATATAAGTTATGATAAGAAATTGTATCTAAATACATTGTAACATATAACCAGAGGTCACCAGTTAGCTTCAGAGGATCACGTGAGTAGTTGCACAGGCCTGCATAAATATACAGTGGGTCCCCGGTTTATGAGATTAATCCATTCTGCGGTTGGGATCGTAACGCGAATTTGCCGTATAGTTGGCAATCCAAACCTATGATAATTAGCTAATGTGTGTAAAACCCGAGGTAAAAACATCAATATTGTATATACATATTAAGAATTGGTATCAAAATAGTATAGTAACTGCTACTTATATATAATATACATGTATACAATTAAATAATGTAATAAGTAAAAAAAAAAAAATGTATAAAGGATTTATTTACCTTCAAAGTGACGTGACGGGCTTGTTATAGCCATATTCCCTATTGAGGGTAGCCTAGCCTAAGCTAGCTTAGCCTTCTTCGTATTAACATCTCTCCTTAACATCACTGGCAATCTTGGGATCCATGGTTAACCAATTCAGATTTGAAGCAATAATAAACATATATATATATATATATATATATATATATATATATATATATATATATATATATATATATATATATATATATATATATATATATATGTGCACATATGACACTTGATTTATATACTACAGCCATTCCTTAATTATTGTGAGTAATCATTACATGATCAGCGTCTGCACATAAACTCCTTCTTATTACTCTTTACCAAATAAGTTGCACACAGTTTCAAAAAGGTTGGCCATTCCTGGTTCAAACACAAATATATGAGACCAAAACTTTAAATGTAACTGGACTCTGCTCAGGCAGTCATTCTTTTGCAACTGTTTGTAAAATCAATCAATCAATCAATATCTGTGAACACAAAGGTTTGCCCACTCCCTTCCAGCAGTTGCTCTCTTTAACATTCAGGGAGCATTCTTCTGAACATAACATTACAAAATATTAATCTCATAATAATCTTTATTCACCACAGTGGTGTAAAATTATGATTTAGCCCTCAAGGTTAGTAACTTCATACATTTTAATTACACATGTGGCTTTTGCAGCTAAGCAACAGTTAAGTGACCCTCTCGCTCTTCCTCCATTTATCGCTCTTCTTGGCATACCTCCATTTGTACCCACTCAACACATTGGGCTGCATGTCCCCACATAGTATATAACCGATATAGAGGCTGCCAGCACTTTTCAAAAGGTCCTTATCGTTCTCAACAAGCTTGTTTGGCTCTTTGCTGTGATTAGAAATGGGCAATGTTGGAGTCCATCAGGCCCTCCAGTAAATGGATGCAAAATTAAAGCTATACATGTGAATATGCACTCACACATGCTTCAGCCCCGAACCCCCACATGGCCTTTATTAATGCATGCAACTCCCAACCACCACCTAAAAAAACAAAAACAACCAAATAAAAGAGAAGAAGCAAAAGTGCCTTTGCAGCGTGTTGTCATGGCAGCAGCCAATGTCGCTGGCACGGCCGGTCGTTGCACCCGCACGCTAATCACTAAGCTTAAATATTCATCTCCCGCATCTCAACCTCTCTACTCCCTCCCTCACTAACTCACCCCTTCCCACTCGACACACCCCTCGCTCTCACGTTGAGTTCTCTTTTCAAAATCAGCTGATTGCACAAATAGTATTTTAATAGTCATTTAACATAAGCACAGTCATGTGGCGGCTATGAGCCATTGGGCCATTTTTAATGCTGACCTCTGACTATACTAAAGCAGGTCACCAAAAATAACATGAGTTTAGTTTAAATATTTTACAGTATGCCTAGCTTAGAAACAATAGTCAAGTTTGATATCTGAGCTTAAGTTTTACTTTACATACTTAAAACAAATATTACTACAGAACACATATTTACACAAATCTTAAATGATTAAACTTTTTACAGTAACTGTGCTGCTATGCCTTCGGCTTTCCATGTCTTGGCTCTACTGTACGTAGTCGGGATCACGGTGAGCCGCAGTTGGCCTACATGTAGCCACTCAGACGTCTAACTGGAGTCAAGCAAGTAGCTGACTAAACATGATTAAAAAGCAGAGTTTACACTGAAATCCCAATTTATGACAAAAGGTAAAAGCATCCCAAAGCTTTCTTTCCTCTTTGTGATCTCTTTCAGCCACGTGTGTGTGATGGACTCAAAGAACTTCCTATGCAATGACAAAAAATAAAATAAAACTAGTACTGCTCTCAACTGACTGACCAGGCAATCTGTCAATTAGCTCAAGGGGCACTCCTACAAGATGTGGGCACCAATGAGGAGTGGATTTCAATTTCTGAGCAGGAGTGAGTTACAACTCCTGTCCTCATTGGTCGATTGTTGCGTCGGGAGCCAATCGCATGTCTTGTAGGAGGATCCGCGTCTTGTATTAGTGCCCTGAGCACTATTGACAGATTGCCTGACCAGTCAGTTGAGAGCAGTACCACTTTTTTTTTGTCCTTACGGAGGAAGTTCTCTGGGTCAATCACACATAAGTGGCTGAAAGAGATCGCAAGGAGGAAAGAAAGCTTTGGGATCCTCTTAGGTTTTGTAATAAATAAGAATTTCAAGTGTAAACTCTGCTTTTTAATCATGTTTTGTCAGCTACTTGCTTGACTCTGCATCTGAGTGCCTACTCGTAGAGCAATTACGGCTCACAGTGATCCCAACTACCTACAGCCAAGATGTGAAAAAGAGAAGGGATAACAGTACTACAGTTAGTGTATAAGGCTTATTAATTTAAGATTCAAGTAACTTTGTGTGCTGCAGTAGTTCGATGTCCGAGGAGTGCCTGAGGCGTGAGCATTTACAGTTAACCCGTATGTGTGGCCTCTTCATAGCACATCTCGCCGGAATAGCTTTTTTTTTTTTTACCATAAAAAAAAAATAAAAATTGCGAGGGACTAAGGGTGCGAAGTAGCAAGGGATCGCTGTATTCTTCGCAAACAGTGCTCAATTAAACAAAAAAAATATCATGAAGGATGAGCTGTTTGTGTGCAAAAGAAACAGCTACACCTGTAAACAGTTTTACATATGCAATAAATAATAAAGTGCAGAGGTGTGAGTGTGCTTTGTGGCGCATGAAAGTGTGCAGCACTTCATTGATTTGTTTGTCTTCACAGCTCTCATTCGTCATGTGCATTTAGTCCTCTTTGCATTCTTACCAGAACAAAACAGGCCGCCTCAAAGACTTACGTAACGAAGATAAATGTCACACTGCTTCATTCTTTTTTCTTCAAGATCATTATTTTCAGTGTTTCATCTAGGGTGCTAGTTAATAAAAAAAAAAAAAGGGGGGGGGGGCAGACAAATCCAAACCATGATACTATTCATTTTTAATTAGAAGCAAAATCTAATCTTTTAATTGGATAGCAAGGCCTTAGTAGTGCAGCAAAGGGCGTAAGGTATGACCATGTTTGTAATGAAAAAGGAAACAAAAAATAGATGTTCACCATAATAATGTCTTAATTTACATAAAAAAAGATGTTGAGTCAGCGATGTATGCAGGAAAAAACAGTGGATGTTAGTGGGTTATCTTCCAGTGCTGGTGGTCAAATGTTTTTTTGAAAATATAGGAATTAAAAAATAATTATATTTTAATGAAGAAAAAAGGACACATTGCTCCATAACCACAAACAGATCCAAAAGGGGTTAAAAACACCATTTGATAATCAAAACAGAGATTAATATCAGATTTAATTGCATTATGTTTTTCCTTAGTCTGGATGAAGCTTGACTTCAAATTTAAACTCCTGACCACCCAGAAACTGCAAGTTTAACGTGGTTTGTGGGATGGCTGAGGACAAAAAGTGACACTTGTCTACTCATGTCAATGTCATCATAAAGCATGGTAACACATGCACAAAACACACAGTGGCCATCTATGGCATCTATCATTTTTAATGGCGTGGTGTTAATGAGCATCTTGTTGTGAGGTGTCACTTGACCCTGGGCCATACGTACAGATATCAGCTCCGCTCATAAGGTCACCATGCACTCTATGACTGGAAATCATTTCAAATTGGCCTCCCAGATGTTATTTTAAAAATGTATTAGCGTATCGTAGCTGTTCTAAGGACATTTTGTTATATGTCTGATGTATTTCTTCTCCAAATAATAGATAAGGGCTCTTATTACTCTTATTCTCATTGTGGGGGGCCAAAATTAGCTGATATTCTATAAAAGACAATTCTTCCAAATTTGAATAATTACAAAAATTGCAGCTTCAAAATGTTGAAAAACCTTGCTATTGTCTCCACTCAAATACTGTGCATGTTATTCTGATTAAGCAGAAATCCCACCCCACAAAAAAGGGATAGTAATCCTTTTCAACTAGCATTTTTCATATGGCTATACATCCCTCCTTACATGTTTGAGCAGCAATATATATATATATATATATATATATATATATATATATATATATATATATATATATATATATATATATGGGGGGGAACATCACATAAATAAAACACACACCATGTGTTTTAATTGGGCAGCCATTCACGATAATATTAACCTAAATTGAAGTTTAAAAGCAAAAAGTGTGGAGCGGGGGGCACTTATAAGGAAGGTTTACTTGTACTCTGAGAAATACGTAAGTCTCTACTACAGTACACACTGGGAGTGTTTTTGCCACTCCGGTGACGGTTGTGGGGACCAAACATCCTAACGCCACTAAGTCTGCGTGCCTGAATGTGTTTGTGCACTGTATGTGCACATGTGTGTTAAGTCAAGTTGATTGGAGCTGACAGGCTGGCATGCACCTGCACACAGAGGCCTCAAACAGAATAAGGGACCCCACTAAAAGTGTCAGCATTGGATGAAAGAAGACGTGTGAAATGCAAAAAAAAAAAAAAACAAAAAAAACAACAACAACACACAAAGGCAAATACGATGTTTTTTGGACATATTCTGTCTATGTGTGTTCACACCAGAAAACGGTTAGGACAGCAGGGAACAGACTGGCCAACTGGGGTGACACATGGCTTCATAAGTGACTGCCAAAATAAGAGCTCAGCTATCACACTGCAGTTTATGACAACTTTTTCCCCCTATGCTATAACCTGCTGGTAACTTTACAGCAAGTCATGTATTGCTGGTCGGGTGCTGTGTTGTTGTGCTGCTTTGACTTTGCTGTGCTTGTCCAGTGCTTTGACAGGCTTCTTCGGAAAATGTCAGGGAATTTGACGACTGAGCAACCGCCTGCCTTAATCTGAATTATTGACGCGCAGGGCATTGATAATTTAAAGCACTCGATCTTTTCTGACAAGGGGACGATTTGTGGGAATTAAAAATCTGAGTATTGAGCAAAAAGATCATTTTGCATTCATGTATGGATTCACCATGACCTAGTTGAGTGCTATTGGGGCAACAAAGCAACGGAGGTGGAGGAAGAGAAACAGATGGGAGAGGGTTGATTGAAGTTGACGTGTCCAGTCCCAAGTTGGGACACGCAAAGTGCAGGTGGATGAATCAACAGGAGCATATGGGCAGCAATCGTCATTCATCTTGAAAGGGACAAAATATTGCATGTCATATTACGTATGATAACATGTACTTTGTCATTTTTACTTTCATGCACTTCCTATGGATAGGTCTTAATTAACTTGTCTGCCTCGCAGTTCTGAGGGTTCGGGTTTGAATCTTAAATCCATTACTTTCATAAAGTGGGGTACGTTGTAGTGTAGTCTCCAAATATCCATTTTATGCTGCTATGTTTATATGTGCTAAAAAAAAAAAAAAATGCTTGGTTGCATTCCTGCAACACTTGCTGCGTAGCTCCGGACTTTTAGCTAATTGGGTTATTTGTACCCAAGGTTGAGTTAATCATTTTGACCCAGCAGAATGGGTTGAAGATTCGATTTGGGCAGGCTGAACACTATTTTAAAGAAAAAAACAACATAACTTTACAATTTTGAGGGGCTGAAACTATGTATTGAGATTGAACTGCAACTAAAAAAGCAATATCTGTTATTACAACAAAGTTGGGGGATATTGCAAGGGTCAAATAGTTCTGTAACCTCATGTTGCTGTGTCAAAACTGTGGGAATGCCAATTTTCACTTTAGCTAAACAATTTTTTTGTTGAATTGCTCAACCTCAAAATGAAGTTTTTTTTTCATAAGTGAGTCCACCCAACGTTTTTTTTTTTCTTTTAAAGTGAAGGCCCTGTTTTGTTTCCATTAGTGTTTTTTGAATAAGTGTAGCTATTCACAGGCCAGTCCAGTCTAGATCCCTTGTAAAACACCAGTCTACACCAGTGGTTCTCAAAGTGTGGTCTGTGGAACCCCTGGGGTCCATGGCCTGACTGTAGGAGGCATGTGAAATCATTTGTGTGTTTTGGAACTGATTTAGTATATCCTTTAACAGTTAAAGATTTGTGCCCTGTTTGGCTTAGTCTTTGTTTTTCAAGGCAGCCTCTGGCCGCTGTTGATGTTTCATTTTGTGGTGGGGAAGGACGGTGTAACTTCATTTGGGAGGGGAGCAAATGCTGTCACTGTGCACGCGTTTGTCATGTTTTGGTTGGGTTTGTTGCTTTCCACGGGTTGTGTAGTTTTGGTTCAGGTCCTTAGTTCTTGTTTACGTTTCCCTCACGTCAGCCCCTCCTCTCTGTGTCTCATTAGTTTAATCTGTTTCCCGCGCCTCTCGTCCTCCGTCCAGGTGTTTCGCGTTGTATTAATTATTTTTTGCGTCTACTTAAAGTCCGTGTCCGAGTCAAGCCAGTTGTCGTATCATTGTTTGTTGTTGCCGTTCCGCGCACCGTACCTCGCTAACGTCGTTCTCAGTGTCCCCATGCGGCTGTGTACCCCCCTCCTAGTCTTCCTCGTCTCGTTCTCCCCAGTCATCCGCAGTTCCCGAGAGTTACGTTTTGTTTCCTCGTTCCTTTACTACTTTGTCCATTTTTTTTTTTGCCGATTGCCTTTACTGCCTACGCCTATTATACGCTATATTATATGCCTATTAAACTATTCATTTTTTGAGCACACCCTCTACGTCCTGCATTTTTGGGTCCCCTTCCCTCCACCTTCGTACGCCGCCACGACAAGCCGTGACAGCGTTGTTCCTTCTCCTTGGGACATCTGGCCCACAAGTGTCTATCAGTTGTCCTTTCTTATTTGGAATGTTGTCATTTATGCTAATATGCCTACAATTAGTCATTTGTTGGTCTAACTAGTGACTAGTGCTAACATGCTAGCTAATGTAAGTTTTTATCTTCAGCACGTTATGTAGTGTTGCCTTGTCGTTTTTGCTAGGTATTTTCTCTTGGTAAATGTTCGCACAGACAAATTGTTTGTTTTAAAGAGGTGTACAATTTGCAGTTTTATTTTCTAAACTTCAGTATACTGTAGCTGAAACATGACAAATATTCTTGTCAAATCGAATATGTTGCTGATTAAAAATGGCGCTTATGTTTGGCTTAAATGTTTTTGTTTGTGTTTTTTGTTTCCGCAAACAATTGCAATGGAGGTCATTGGAAAATTTGCTTTCTAAAAGGGGTCCCTTACTGCAAAAAGTTTGAGAACCCCTAACCTACTCTATAGTTATTATTTGATATTTGTTTCTTGGTAACTTGAAATCAGGGGTAGGGAACTCCAGTTCCTTGGGAGAGTATCCGACCTGCTTTCTATGTTTCTTTCTTCCAACACACTTGATTCAAATGATTAGTTCATCAGAAAGCTCTGCAGAGCCTGATCAGGATCAATTGAGTCAGGTGTGGTGAAAGAGATGCCGAAAACAGGCAGAATATGGGTCTGGAGGAACTGGAGTTCTCTACCCCTGCTTTAAATCATCAGCATAGATGGATTTGACTAAAATGTTAATTGTAAAAAGTACATTTATAACTGGAATTCAGAGGTAAAAAAAAAAATAAATAAAAATAAAGAAAAATGCACGTGGTGTTTAAGTTACGTTTTCTTGTCCCAAAAAGGAAAACTCCTGGTTTATGCTGTGTTTAAGGCCCACCAGATTATAAGGTGCACTGTCAGCTTTTGAGAAAATTCAAGTCTTTTGCGTGCGCCTTGTAATGCGGAAAATAAGGTATAACTCAAGGAGCTGGGTCAACTCTTCAAACCAACGTGCTGGGAATAAATAACCCAGCCTTTGCTAATTTTGAACGTAACACTGAATTAGCGAGTTCACCCAATTCAATTTACTTTCAACCCAGGTGTTTTTTAACAGTCATTTCTTTATTAATAGTGTATTTGATGTAATGTCTATAGCAAAGGAACCCAAGTCTGGTGTTTGAGATCTGGTTTCACGTAACCTGTCTATCTGGCATGATGTAACCTGCCTCCAATGCGCGATTAAATTTATCAGGATCATTATTTGGCTTCTGCAAAGCTTGCTGATGAGCTGTTGATTTGAATGAGGTGTGTTTTTGGAGGGCAACATCAATAACAGGCAGGATAGGGGCTCCTGAGGACCAGACCCAAGCACCACTGGTCTATAGCATCTCAGTGAAAAATGTTTGCGGTTTCCAGTGTGTATAATACAAGCACAGACAATGGGTTGCCCAGGTCAGTCTGTCTGTCACTCCGTGTGTCTGGTCGTGTGGGGGGTGATGTGCCCCAGCTGGTTCGCAGTAGACTGGCAGAGTGTTGATCCGAGTGTCAGTGGGACCGGGTGTCTCCTCGGTGAGTCCTCCACTGTGCCGCCGAGCTGACAGACAAGGTCAGCGACTCATCTCAGCCCGTCTCTCCGAGCTCCTGACAGCCTTCCCTCAGGGAGAAAAACTACCGACAGCCCCCTGTTCCCTGGCACGCATATAGCGCCACCAATTAATATTGCATCACCCTTTTCTAATCTGCTCCCTCTGAGCCCCCCTGGCCGAGGGGGCCTGCTCGCCCATCTACTCGGCCAAAGAAGCATCTGAAAAATACTTTTATGAGGGTATTTTTGACAGTATTAGATACATCTTTCTTATCTCTGTAGGAGTTTAAATAGACCACATATCTCTCTTTGTTTGTATGCAAACAGAATTAACTTTTCTCCTGCTGCTTTACAAACAGACTGCAGTTTATTGCTTTGTAGTTGTAAACTAATTTTCAGTTTCATCTCCATATTGCAGAGACATTTTATTATAATGAACAACCACATTGTTTAAGTACCTACCTATGTACCTGCCTGTCTGAATTCCAAGTGAAGCTGATCAATTTTCAAAATAAAATATTTTTTTTAAATAAAAAATCGTCCAGGCTCAGTTCATACATAAAACACAGCCCGGTACCAATTGATCAACGGGCCTGTACTAGGATGAGGACTGGGGTTTGGTGGCTGCTGCTATATTGTGCACGAGCAAAAGAGTGAATTTCCAAATGTGCTCTCTGTCACTCATGCACTACCTTGAGAGTGATGTGTTTGGAAAAGAAGCAATCTCCTAATGTAGACTATTCTAAACCTAAATTTCGAAACTAATCAGCAGCCTGTGCTTTAACTTTCCAGCTGTACTGCAAAGTGCCCAGTGCACACACTGGTATTCTGTTTTTGGTGCACACTGAATTTCTACAACGGCCTGAATTTTTGAACGGCTGAAGTGAACCAGTGCATGCGATTGTAGTTCCCAAAACGCCCATAGCTGTATGTATCCATCTATTTGTGTGGGTGTCTATGACTTGTGTGTGTGCTTGTGTGTGCGTGCCCGCGTGTGTGCGTTCGTTCCACGGATCAGTAGCAGATCTTTGTAAAGTCCTGCTTGTTCTGCAGGTTTGCCCCTACCACACATATTTCAGCGATCAAAGCCTTTGGAAAAGGCCTGCCACTTCAAACCATGTGTCGTCTCACACAGACACAGCGCATTGCTTCCACCTGAATTCTTTTGCCCACTCGTTGTCATGGTGACCAGCCGAACGTAGTCACGTGCGTGAAGCTGGAAACATGGTTTCAATTATCGTTTTAGTGAGAGCTCTTACAAAATGTTGATATGTAGAGGTTGTATTTCAAGTGAATGTTGTGATATTACGATGGCATGTCTGTATTAAGTCAGCAACATTTAATCTCTTAGCGAATTTCCAGTTGTCTCCCCCATCAGTATTTCTTCTCTTTGGTTTTATTCTTTTTAGCGAGCATAAAAAATCCACCCAAACATTCACTTTTGTTCAGCTATTCCAAAAGTCATTTCATTTGTGGCAGTACGCTATGATGTTATCGCAGATGTTTGATGTCAGCTATTCCCGGGAATCGCATTAACGACTGGTGTTATGCGCATTTAAATCCTTTCAAGTTTACATGAAGTGAGATGGAAAGATTGGAACCTGGGGGGTGCTAGAAATTACCTTTAATCTTTAACTTTAATTTGGTTTAGTGATGGTTCACAATCAGTTCGTTAAACTTTAGTGTTTTCTTGCAAGCAGGGTCTGATATGTTGTGACACTGATGTGAGCTTGCTAAAATGTTTTCATTCATTCATTCACTCTTGGTTTTATTGGATTGTTAAAAAGTTCCTTTTTGTGTCACCATATACAGTGGTATGAAAAACTTTGGGCACCTCTGATCATTTTCAAGATTTTCCTTTCTAAATCATTGGTAATTCGGATCATCAATTTCAGTAAAATACATCATACAACAGATAAACACAGTGATATTTGAGAAGTGAATTTCATAGGATTCACATACAGTGTGCAATAATTACTTACAAAAGTAGGCAGGTGCATAAATTCAGGCACTTTTGTTTTATTGATTTGAATACCTTTAGCTCCTTCAAACATGGCCTACATTAGTCCTTCTCAAATAGTGGGGCAGGCCCCCCTGGGGGAGCGCAGGGTGATGCCAGAGGGGGTGCGCATGACCGCAGAGAAAAGACTTTGTTTCTGTCATGTGAAGAATAATTGCAATAAAATAAGATATATATATATATATATATATATATATATATATATATATATATCTTATTTTATTGCAATTATTTTTTTTTTTTTAGTTTAAGGCACTTCGATGTACTTGGCTAATTTTTTTTAATGTTTTAGACTAAGTTAGTGAGGAAATGGAAGACCACTGGCACAGTTCGGGTTATTGCCTGAAGTGGCAGGCGAAGAAAATTCTCAGATAAGCAGAGGGGGAAAATGGCGAGAACAGTCAAACCCAACCCACAGACCATCTCCAAAGACCTACAACATGATTTTGCTTCAGAAGGTGTCCCTGTGTATCATTCAACTATTCAGCGCATTTCGTGCAAGGAGATGCTGTATGGGAGAGTAATGTGGCAGAAGCCTTTTCTGCGCACATGCCCTAAACAGAGTTGCTTGAGGTATGCAAAAGCACATTTGGACAAGCTAGCTTCATTTTGAAATAAGGTGCTGAAAATTGAGTTATTTGGATATACAGTAACAAGGGGCTGAGTGCATGGTGGAAAAAGAAGACAGCATTCCAAGACAAGCACTTGCTGGCCACCGTAAAATTTGGTGGTGTTTCCATCATGCTGTGGGGTTGTCTGGTCAGTGCAGGTACTGGCAATCTTGTTCAAGTTGAAGGTTGCATGGATTCAGTACCAACAAATTCTTGAAAAGAAATGTTCAGGGCTGGATACTTCAACAACACTAAACACTGGTCAAACTATACGAAGGCATTCATGTAGAGGAACAATGTTCTGGAATGGCCATCTTAGTCCCCAGACCTGAATTCTACTGAAAATCTGGTGTGATTTAAAGCGGGCAGTCCATGCTCGGAAACCATCAAACCTGTCTGAACTGGAGACGTTTTGAAAGAAGACAATAAAGTCCAGAACTTCATTGTAAGCCATAGGAAGCGTTTAGAGGCTCTTATTGCTGCAAAAGGAGGCTCTACTAAATACTGGTGTCAAATTTATGTCCTATGAACTTCATTTCACTTCTTAAATATCACAGTTTTTCTGCTATTTGATGTATTTTATTAAAATTGCCGATCTGAACCACCAATGATTTTTAAAGAAACATCTTGAAAATGATCAAGGGTGCCCAAACCTTATGTGTAACATGTATACTGTGTACTGCTTATATATATATATATATATATATATATATATATATATATATATATATATATATATATATATATATATATATATATATATAATGTCCATCTCCTATAGCCGCTTATCCTCACTAGGGTCGCTTGCTGGTGCCTATGCCAGTTGTAAAGAACGTCAGTCAAGAACAAAAAGAGCATCAATTGAAAAAAGACGTCTGCTGTCGTTTACCGGTAATTGCCTTTTGTTTTTTTTTAAGTTTAGTTAAATTTGTAGATTGAACTACATTTCTAAGCTACACTGTGAACGTGATTGATTACAGTACAGAAGCACCTTGCTCACATTCACTTTGGGAATCAAAGATGATCAAGTTGGTTGAGTGTTGTACTGACTACGTTTCTGGGAAGAACTCCAAAATAAAAGTGTGGCAATGCTGTTCATGTCATATGTTGCTTGGAACATATAGTTTATTTTAAAGGATTGGTTGACTTCCTCACAACGTTTGGCTCTGACTACGATACTGTGGCTTGACAAGCAGCCCATTGTCTCATATGTATCACTTTTAACAAAATAAACAGCTAACGTCCCAAAGCCCCCCCACCTAAAAACTTTTAATAACATACAACTGAACTCACATTTGCTCTTTTTGCCTTTTTTTTTTTTAAACCATACACAAGTGTGCATACATGCTACCACATGTTGTAGTAGCACCTAATTATACAGTGTGTGTTGTGTGTGTATTAAATGTAGAAATAGCAGCCGTAACTTTGAGACTGCACCTTTAAATACGATTCGTCTTTTGGCAGTAAAAATACGGTATACAAAGCAGCACCTCTGCCCATTTTTCCAAGCATTAACTTACAACGCTAAAACATAGTTGCATTCTCATATCGCCTGCGTTGTTTTGTTTGTTGTGTCCCAGTGGCCGGTGGAGTCGAACGCAGCGCTAAGTGGCTGCTAATGGCACAAACACGGCTGCGGGCTTAAGGTAGCAGAACGCTCATTAGGCCGATATTAACGAGGTAATGGCCTGTTACTAAACTGCGAAATGACATTGTCGCTGTCACCATGCTGACACCCGTAACCACACACATGATCTCCTTGCACGCATACCCACAAACATTCAACCACAAGCAAAGACTGCAGGCTGACAATGAGTTCTTGTGTGAAATGTGAGAAGTAAAGAAAATAAAAGCTAGAATGGAAA
This sequence comes from Hippichthys cyanospilos, assembly GCF_059441005.1. Classification (NCBI taxonomy): domain Eukaryota; kingdom Metazoa; phylum Chordata; class Actinopteri; order Syngnathiformes; family Syngnathidae; genus Hippichthys; species Hippichthys cyanospilos. The sequence continues at coordinate 20,357,215 of NC_142378.1, forward strand.
CAAAAGCCAGCATCCTAATAGACATAGCTGGGAGGCGTGACGGAACTTATTAAAGTTGGCTATGCTTGTTTTCCCCCACTTGGATGCATTGTGCCTTCAATATTATTTATAGAAGAAAAATAAATGACTACGCATCATTCCTCTGTGTGTGCCTGTCTGACTGCTCACTTCGTCTGATGAGTTTACTTCCAGATTCTCTACCTTGAAAGTGTTCCTGATTTATTTTGTCCAAGCTGCCAAAACAGTCACCACTGAACATGTCATTAGTGAGCAAGAAAAATCTGATAAATGTGGCAACCACTTAAGCTAGTTTCCAGTCAGGTAAACATTTGATTGCGTGAATAAGTGCATCTTTTTTTTTTTATCACTTGGCTTATTTTACCTATTTTACATTAAGGTCACACTTTGTGTTGGGATTGCTTATTTAATATATTTTAATGATAAACTTGCTGCTCTACGTGTAATCTGATGAAAAGGACTGTGAATATACAAGAAACTATATATGTACTGCACTGTTTGCAAAATAGCATATTACTTGGATAAATTCAGCCAAAACTCTGTGGCTGAATGAACTAATAGAGATTACCTTCATTATGTACTGCATAAACAAACAGAATCAGCTAGCTACAAGGAATGGGATGAGATCTAGTGTGGTGAAGTCTCTCGAGATTAGAACGCCATGAGATGTGTCGTCCCTACAAAGCAGGAAATCCTTTTTCTTTTGACTGTTTTTTTTTTTTTTTTGACAGAGAACGCACTGCTTGTAACTGCTCATAATTTTTTTGTTTTTATTTCCTGGTCTGTGCTGTAGACCATAATTAATTATAGAAGTAATCAAAAAAACATTAGCTTATTTAGCTACTTATACCAATAGTGTTGTGTTGTGAATATCCGATGAATGCACTTTAATGGTTAGCCTTGCTTGCTAAAGTTTGCAAGCAGCTGGGCCAACTGTGCTCACAAACAGTCTTGCTGCGGTTCAGCGATAGGGCGACACAGTCGGGGTACATCCCTGGGAAATCATTTCTCCCTTAGCTTTCTTCCTATTTGTAACTTGTCCTTTCAAGCAAGACGAACCTTAAAGTTCAGTGGCCCATTCTTCAAAAAAGCCTATTACTGGCTGCTTGTGATTCTCTATCATGCGGCGCACAGACCAGCCATCCCTCCTTTTTATGTTTCCCTCCTCCCGTCATCTCTTTCTTAAGCCACGAGAAGAGACGTGCTTGGAGAAAGGCCTGCGACCGCCGCCTTGAAATCGCCGGCAGCCTCTGCTGCTTTTGTGCAAGACATCTGGCTCAAAAGGCACCATTGTTTTTGATACTTGACAGCGCCTCTGACACTGACTGTTTAACTGTATCTCTGTGTGGCCCTCCATGTCTGCCCGCACAGACTCTCAGCATTAGACCTCTTGAACACACCGCAAGAGGTCTTTGAAAATGACACAAACAACAATAGCTAAACGCATGCACTAACTCTATCGTCCCTGATATTATTCAGTCCTCCTGGTGGATTGCTTGATAAATGAATATGATTTGTGCCGTTAAGCAACGGGCTGACACATTAAGATACCATCTAACGAGAATTTAATGAGATCTAAAACAAGTGCAATCAGAAATTCTGGCTTTACAAAGATAATGATATTATTGTGTCTATGTTGCTTTGCTTTACATTTCATAGTCTTGGCTTTGCTGTGAAATTCGTCTTGCTGCCCTCTGTTTCTTCTCCCACACGATCGTCTCCCTACAATGGCCACGAGCAGACTGTAGATATGGGGACCTACAGTTTTTTTTGCAGCGTGCAAGTTTAGCCGAAAGTGCAATCCAACTGTGTGCATAGTTGGAGTTCTCAATAGTTTTTTTTCCGGACTTTGTGCACCTTAGAGTTCATCCTAATGGAGCGTTTGTACCTGTTTGCCATGGTGGGGTGGAATGAGCCAAGTCGCGGCCAATCCTGGTATTATTCGTGATTTGTATTAAAAATCATGGCAGGCAAAGTGCAGGAGGTCTTGGATTTGTCAGAAGTAGAAATCGATTTGCGTGCATTCATCCAACACAGGTAAAATGTAAAATCTCCGTCTTTGGATGATGCAATTGAACACTGCCTTGCAACCATGACCCCCCCAGTGCCCCCTATAGTTTTGCTGGTTTTACATGAGTAGAAACATATAATGTGTGTTGAAGAAAAACAAATAAGCATAGATTCTCTGCATTTAGGCCCACAACCTCTACGCCCATGCTCAATCGTGACCAAAAATTATATGTTTAAGTATACCTGAAATTGTATTTTTTTTTTAAATTAACAAAAGAAAAAAGCTATTTAAATCAACATTTAGGAAATGATAACTTTTTCTTTTACAGGGTTTATACATGTTGCAGCTTAATCTGAATCCGAAAAAAAGTTAATCAGAGTGCTTGAAATAAAACAAATATACAGTATGTATGTCAATCCTTACTCAAACTAGAAATATTTTTGGCCAATTGAACCATTTAATGCTGGAAAAAAAATCATGTAAATTGATCTGGAACACTAACACCAACATCTTAAACGTTTTAACCTGAAAAAAACGGTATTAAAGATTGATGTTGATTTTTTTTCTCAATTACAAAAAAATTTTTGTAGACAATTGAAATTGCAATTGAATATGTTTGGAACTCCGTAACAGATGTTGATAATGAGAGCGCCACTGCACTACCTGGTGCCGAAGATATATACCCTACACGGTGCAAAAGCAAAGCACCCCCCCATACCTGTAAAAGAATCACATTTTTGCCATAACAAATCCTGGATTACATTAACACCACTAATTCTGGACTCAGATACATCCCCAGACATAAGAGGGCCATTTTGCACCCCGTCTATTTTTGCTGTCTTTCAAAATGACCTTGTTTCTCCAGTTCTCTTGTGCAGTTTATAGGTCACATTATTGGTATCATTTATGGTATCCTGGTTTCATTATTTTATAGCACAAAATATTGTATTTGAACAGGGTGTTTTTTTTTTTAAACCCACTGTCTACAGTTTGCTTTATAACTCCATGACAGTGTCAGTTAATGTCAGACAATGTCATTAAATCAGGCTCAAGTTTAATTCCTATATTAAGTGACCTTTGAGACATAAGCATCGCTCCACCGTTCATGATTAGCATAATTACAAAACCTTTCAGCACAGCATCCTCCTGCCTCTCGGATGCTCCACTGCCAACCCGCATTTCCCTTCACACCCACCCGTCGTCTGTGACCTCCTCTGTCATCACAGGCGTCCTTGAAGCGTACAAGTCTCTCCGTTTCATAGTGAGCAACCATAAGGGGGCTTGATTGCAGCAAATTGATCCAGAATATCACTCGGTGCTTTTCATCTCACCGCCTCTTCATCTCCACTTAAGAGGCCCGCCATCACTTGTATTTACATGTCGTCTTCTCAAGGGTTTCCTCCTCGGATGCAACCATCGTCCTTCGCCCATCTGTTTCCTTTAATTCTCACCCTTTCCTCTGTGTTCTGATCCTCTTTTTATCACTTCCGATTTTACAGTCTGAAATGATCTTTGACAGAAGTGGGCACTTCGTCAGCACTGACGGACTGTCCGTCAGTCCATTGCTGACAGACGTCCGTTTTACCGGTGGACCCACAAATGATGGGAATGCTATAAAAAAAAAAAAAGGGGGGGGGGGGATTAAAAATGTCGGAATTGCAATTTTCATCCGTCCTTGGAATCGTCGAGCTAGACATTATATCAGATGTCCGTCAGCCTGCCACGCCCCATTTTGCTAACTGAAATATAATTCAGCTGACTTGGATGTTTATCTGCTGTATTGCTGCTTCATTATCGCGCAAACTGCAATCAGCCTGCAGTCAATCTGACAATTTTCAGTTTACAGCACCAGCAAGCAGTGGAGAAATATGTTCAGTTGAGTGAATAAACTCTATTAGTTCAATTCACTACATGTCATTCACAGTTATAACACAGCTGACTTTACCGGAAATTTATTTGTAGTTGCGCCCTTTCTTATCCTGGTTTCAGATTTCTTGCTGATAAGAACATTTTGAGATGCATTTCCATTGAAATGCGGTCACTCTGTAACCAATGGTTGCAGAACAAATTGGCTTCCTACTTTGATTGGCTCTTGACCAGGAAATGCAAGATAGAAGTTTTTTTCATTCCATAATTAAAGATTCAATCTCAGCCATACTTTGTTTTACTTGTAGTGTATATGATTGATGAAATTTAGACAAATGTTATTGCAATCGTCAATGAACCTACATCCACCATTTGAGTGTCATTTAAAAACTGATAATCCAGTAATTCCAGTGGACATGATTGGTAATTGCACTCTTGTCACCTGCATTCCCTCAGATGTGGGATAATAAACATGATGGTGTATTATATTCTAAGGTTGAACCTCTGAGCCGGCTTTTTTTTTTCGTTACACTTGTATTTCTGTGTTGTGTTTCAATTGCAGCGTAACTGTAGAACCACAAACATGGTGTTAACTTTAGGTGTAAGTACAAACCAGAAAAAGAGCAGACAGAAGTAGACCAGCACCTGACAAATGATGGACCAGAAACAAAAATGTTTCCCTCTAGTGGTGGAGGAAGGTTGGGCAAAAATACGCCAACGGAGTGAACGGACCGATGATTCCAATTTCGTCTGGCATGAAAAAATTATGGGTTCTGCTGAATGACGAATGTTGGACTAGCAAAAAAATGTAAGTTGACCACCTCTGGTCTTTAACATACACTTGCCCTCATTGCATCTCTGCATTTGCACAGTCTTGATGTTGCTCCCCAATCCAGGATGAAAATCTAGTGAGGTACTACTTTGGACTTTCAGTAACTCCTAAATGAGTACGATGCAGGCATCATATTGGTTTTCAATGTTGTGTGTCAAGGCAGCCACACACAGTTTACAACTCATTTGGGTGTGTGTTGGGTGGGTGTTTCTTCATGTAAATTGGGGGCCATCACCATTTGCACTCAAGATGCCTTTACTGTGGACTGTCTAAAACATATTTTAATTCATTAATAACAACATAACTAAAATAAGCTTTTAACCATGTCCATTTCAACACATGAGACATTTACCCCTGTAAAACCAAGGTGGAATACATAATTATTTTTCTATTATCTTTACCGTTATGTCGCTGGTATCGAGATGAAACTTTGTACCTCAAAAATACTTACTTTTCAGGAAAGCCCTAGAATGGCATGTTTGTTTCATTGTTACTGTTGCATCATCAAGACAGCAAGCCATTTGCAAAACTTTAGAATGGTCAGTAATTTTTTTCTTTTTCAATAGCCACTTATCCTCACAATGTCACAGGTTTGCCGGTGCCTATCCCAGCTGACTTGGGTCAGTAGGTGGGGTAAACCCTGAACTGAATACCACCCAATCACAGGGCACACAGAGATGAACAACCATTCATCCCTATCCCAGCTGACTTGGGTCAGTAGGCGGGGTAAACCCTGAACTGAATGCCAGCCAATCACAGGGCACACAGAGATGAACAACCATTCATACACCCAACCAGAGTGAAGTGGCTTTGAACTCTGGTCCCTGAACTGTGAGGCTGATGTGCTAACCACTCCACCACCAAAGACACCCTTGGTCAGTAATTTGTAAAAATAAACGCTAACAACAACAACAACAACAACAATAATAATAATAATAATAATAATAATAATAATAATAAATAACACCCAAATGTGTTGACTGACCAATAGTGTAGATTTTTTTTTTTTTTAATATAAGATTGCTCAAATTATGACTTAAGATTTTGGCCTGATACCAGCAATATAAAAATGAAGCTGATATACTTGTGGGTGCCAAAAATTAGAATATCAAAAAAATATGTCAAGCCTGGATTTCTTTCAGTTTTGATGATTATGTCAGAAAGACAAAAACAAAACAAAAAATCCAGTATGGGAAGACTATTCAACAAAATTTGAATATTTTATGTGAGCAGAAATGCGAAAAAAAAATTCATAGTTTTTTACAAGAGATGCACTACTTTGTACTTGGAAATAGAACATATACTCTAGAACAGGGGTCATTCGGTAAAGCAGTAAATGGGTTTAAAATTGTCTACTAAGTTTGAAAGGAACCGTATTTCTCCATGTCCAAGTCAACCTCGTGTTTAGGTCGACCCCCCCTTTTTTACTTGAATTTTGGCAAATTTTACAAAAACTGAAGTATAAGTTTACCCCTGACTTTAGCGGCTACGCGTATCATGGCTGTCCAAAATGACTCTAAATTACAGCACTTTTTGACACATTATTTAATTGTATATCAAATAACGTACTGTTGCTGTTATGAGGGTGGGGCAAAAATGAAACTAGTGCAAGGCTATGTTGTTGCAACAACAAAACGATTTTAAGTTTCAGTTCTTTATTTTTTTGACACAGCTGAATATGAATTTGTCGAAAAGCCCCGAAAGTCATCATTGCTATCTGACACGCGAAATAGCTCCTCCCATTTAAATCCCAGAAGTCCTATTTGCGCAAACATTCTTGCTACTTTTCCACGAGTAGTGATCTTCTGACCTGTCCAATTTGTTTGAAGTGGAGGTCTCGGGACTTAACTTGCTTATCATCTTACTTGGTATGTTCTTTACCCAAGTGACGCCTGTTGTTAGATCAGAGCGTGGAAATTTGCCCCTTGCTGTTTCTCCCCCCACCTGCCCACATCCATGCCGGCTTGTTCAAGCGCACGTCCAAGGGCTGAAGGAGACAAGTCGAGCTGTCTTTTCCTTTTCATAATCCGTCAAAGCCCGCCGTAAAAATAAACTACACAGCCTCATTGTTGGCAGCAAAGAGTCAAATTGGCGGCCCTTGACAAAAGGGAATTTTTGAAATGTTCTGTGCAAACATGCTTAAACAGATGAATACTATTTCAAATTAGAGGTATACATAATAATTTTAAGCCTTGTAAATGACATATTATTTAACTTTCGAATTAATATTTATTCAAACACAGATATGTGGAACTGGTCTGTTTTGAGTTATTTAGGTATTAGTCAATACCCCCCCAATCTGGGGGTTGAAAATGAAGAGAGAAAAAAACGACGTACATGGAGAAATACGATAGATAGATAATTTGGACATCGTCATTTGGTAAATAGCTTGCATGCTGAAAAAGTGTTATCCTGCTGAGCTTGACTGTATAGAGTACTGGACAGCACAATGTAGGCTACTTTTTGGAGACCTTCATCTTATTTGTGGAGTTGGTTGTCATTGAGGTGATTTCCATCTGAGTTGGGAATGCTTGGAGGAAGTGCAAAGCTCACTTGAGGCTTGCCTGGGCTGGCTCAGATGCACAGTAAACCGAGTCTCATGTCATTCCAAGGCTCAATATAAATTCAATGGCAGGGACAATTTACAGCTCATGCCACATCCTCAATGTGATGCACTATGCATGGGGGGCCCAAGCGTGTCTTCTTGCCGTCACTCCAAAGTGACCCTAATTTACTGCAACGTAAAAATGGCGGAGCTGAGAAATCGTCAAGGCTGAGGCGTAGAGGCCTTGCTTTGCTTGGACTTGCACTATAATGTGGTATAAAGCCATATCCACATGGCATTGTGTTTTTATTGGATTTGCATTCTCCAAGGCACAATTTCTCTCCTCAAAGACTTAAAAGGTGGTATCTTCCATTAAGTTTGATATAGCCTTGTCTTCATTTTACTGTCACAGTCTTGTGTCCTTTGAGCCTCCAATTTCCAAACATGTTTTAAAGCACCAGTGAGGAATTGTCTTTTCCTATCTCCTTGCAGAGCAGAGGTTTCAAACTCATTTTTGTTGCGGGCCTTTTTCTAGCTACAACTTCCCTCATTGGGCCGATATAATGGGGAAACCAACTCCATTTTAAATGGTCATTTAGTGTTATTAGTGTACACAACAAATGGCTCAGTAGTTTTGATGTTAGAAGCAAAGAAAACAGTTTATTTAACATATATAAACATATATGTTATATTATATATTTAACATATATTTAACATATATATATATATATATATATATATATATATATATATATATATATATATATATATATATATATATATATATATATATAATATCTATAATGGTATTTATTTAGTTTATGTCATTTAGATTTATTGTTGATGTTACTGAAATGAAATGAACCCCAAAATATTTAAAAATGTCAACTTTATAATTCATTATCCAAGTTAACAAGAACTGGGTTTAGCAAGGGTCAAGGAAATTGACATAATTTGCTTTCATGGGCCACATAAAATGACATGGTGAGCCAGATTTGGCCCCGGGGTGAAGATTGTAAGGTAAGTAATCAATCGTCATTACTTGAGCTCTGAGCAACTGTGATGTCATATATATGCTTGATGCGTCTGCAAGCTCCGGGTGTCAACGTCAATGTTTGCCAGAACAAACACATTTATGATTCACTACAGTGACCCAAACACTGTAAACAACTCCTGGCGAGCACGCATACTGGGGAGAGATGAGTGTTAAAAAAACGCTTGGAAGAATTTACAGCATTTGAATCTACTAGGATTCTCTACCTCTGTATAGAGTAGCGTTGTTTGCATGCTGTAGAGTCCATTTACTGCCACCACCAGTATGGGAGAATATCGGCTGACTGCAGGGGCTGTCACGTTCTGTCTGGGTTTTTTTTTTTTTTGGTGGATTTTGTTAGAGGAGTTTTTGGTTTATTTCGCCTTTCAGTTCATGTTTGTTTCCGCTGCATCTGCTTTTTCTCTGTCTCGTCAGTTCGATCTCGTCCACCTATTGTTTACGTGTCCCTGCTCCTTGCGCGTTAGCCAATCCGGTCCCCCTGCCTCATATTGTCACCCAGCTGTAGTGTGTTTTCCGTAATTGGGCTTTGTGTATAAAAGCCACTGTCTCTTTATAGCCTTTGTCGGACCATTGCTAATCTTACCCTGTCAATGTGCTCTTTTCCCGTGTTTCCTACCCCGCTGCGAATTCACCTCATCGTCCTCCACGTCTCTTTTTCCACAGTCATCCGGTTGCAGCACCCGAGAGTTTTTTGTTTCTTGTTTATTTGCTACTTTGTACAGTCCTGCATTTTTGGGTTCCCTTCCTACACCGCCACCCCTCATGTCATGCCAGGTCGTGACATTGGCAAGCCACGCAGAGTATAAAGTGCTGCCAAACGCATGCCGGTGGGATTTTGCACGTCACATTTCCACATCAACCCCGCCATCCCAACCCCCCCTTCCAAATGGATAAAAACGTAAGGATTTTGATGCTTCATTCGTATTCCATAAATACAATATTGATAAGACTTCAAGGATTCAAAGAGAATTTATTTTAGACTAGTGGTCATGCATAAAGCATATTATTGTAACAAAATTTTATGACTCGACTTCCCCTTTAACCGCTTCACAAAAATGACGACAAGACTCTCATGAGTGTGAATTTGAAAGTTCCATGCCTTCCTGCTGCATGCAAAGAGCCGACCAGCACATTTACAAGTGACCTTCAGTATTTGTCACATTTATATCATTTTTTTTTTCCTACCTCTTCCACAGCCACTTTGGTACTCTACGCCAATTTGCATATTTATCAGACCTGATCGTACTTTGACATGCTTTCATTTTTTACGCGTCGCTCGAGATGGAGCTGTAATGTTCCATAGAATGCCGCATGGGACAATGGCAGGTGAGAATTATGCTGAGTGGGCATAATTTGGGTTTCTGCTGCTTTCACTCATTGTCACAGCTTCTCCGCCGCTGCATAAACTTTCACTTCCCTTCTCAATTTTTACATCGCTCTTTTTTCAGTACGTGTATAACTTTAACCCCTGGGTTTCGGAGGTTTTTCACTAACCTGTCCTTATACATGGGCTGACTTTGAAAGGATCATTCCATCATCATTCGTCAAATATAATTACAGTGGACCCCTGCGTTGTAGCGTCCCCATCTTACATTGCGATGTGGAATACTGAGTTTTTTCGACCCCTCTTTACCATATTTTCCCCGCTTTGTGACAAAAATACCTGTCATGACCCTAGAGGTGGCTGTATTTGTGTTGTTTTGTCTCCATCTGCAGGTGTTTTTAGGAAATTACACTTATTTTCAGTTGCCGTCCCTGCAACGCGTCACTACAATTGTGGTCTGCTATTTGTTGGCATCTCTTCACGGAGATGGTGGTCTGCTATTGGTCTTGTTTACAAATGGCGGAACAGTAAAGCTTTGTTTGAATGTGAGTGGTTACAAAACTGTATTTACAGTGCATTTTACTGCTTAATTCATAGTTGAAAGGGCTAGCCATGGGTCACAAGATTGCTAGTGATGTTAAAGAGAGTTTATATATATAAGATGATTTAAATGGGAATGATGCTGAATATAACCCTTATTAGGGAATATGGGCATAACAAGCGTCACTCAAAGGTAAATAAATCCTGTCTATATATTTGTTTTTACTTATGATGTTTTCTTATTGTATACATGTATAGTATATATATTTAGCACTTACTGTACTATTTTGGTACCAATTTTTAATATATATGTACAATTTTGATGTTCTTACCTGGAGTTCCAAATGCATTAGCTTTATAACAAAGGTTTGGATTGCCCGCCATACTGTGAATTCGCCTTACGAGCCCAACCGCAGAACGGATCTCGCAACACGGGAGCCCACTGTATAGCCCTACAGCTCTATCCACACACACACACACACACACACACAAATATATATATATATATATATATATATATATATAGATATATAGATATATATATATATATATATATATATATATATATATATATATATATATATATATATATATATGTACGTATATAAATATTCTAAGGTTGTTTCATTTCGTGGAATTCTCATTTTGTGAGGAAGAAAAAACCATGTACCGCAATTCAATGCTGCAGAATTGGCAGATCGGAATATACAGATATAATGTAATGCGTTGCATGAAACAAAATGCTTCCCCGCAGCAAAATGAAAGCTTTCCTGCAACATTTACTTCTTGGAACGAAGCCTTTTGTCACCTACAAGTCCCACAATGCATAGCCAAAAGTTGCATTATGGGAGTCAGGCTAAGCCACTCAATAAAGTCATTGAAAGGCTTATGACAACCTATGACATTTATAAGGTGTCCGCTAGCATCCCCTAGTGGTCAATTTTTTTTGTTTTCAACACAATAATTTCTATTGCAACCTGTTCATGAGTTGCCCTTGAAAGAATTAATGCAAAAATTGGGGGAAATGCAAGATAAAACATCAGGTTTTCAATATGTCCAAAATTGACAATATTTCCAATTTTTAATGCCAGTGAATGAGCCCGACATGGGCTAAATTTGACATCTGTGGGATGTAACTCTCCACTTCCTGTTTGCAAGCATTCAGAAGGGACAGCAGGAAGGCATATGGAAAGTCGAGATGTTTTGACAATCTATGCCATATTTCAGCATCCTAGTGTATGCTTTACCTTATTATCACACATCGAAATAATCTAATAGCCTGAGTTGGGTCATAATATCCTCAGGGGTTAAAGTAATATACACAGAATATTTGTACAGTATATTTTTAAAAATGGTTTAAAAAAATGTTTAATGTGCACATAGTGTTACTGGTACCATTTGAACAGGACTTTGTGATTCAAACAAATGGTGATTGGTGATGCAAACCCCCCCCCAAAAAGCACTTCTGCAATTTTATAATTTCCAAGGCACACGCAGCAGGGGAAAGAATTAATTTACTCTAAATACTGACAAACTTGTTTAATTTATCCATAAATCAAAAGGAAATTGTTCTACACCTACCTTCAATGTATCACTAATGTCATTTATCAAAGGAAAATGTATGCCAGATGCTAATTCCTGCTGTTCAAACTTGCACATTTCCCTGTTCTTCACCATGATAAGGATTTGTAATTCACATGAAGACACATTACTCTTTAAATCCTCATCTACAATATTGGGTTCATTTACAATAAGCCCATAAAATAACATTAAATTTAAGGTCCAATCCCAAATTATTCACACACAGGGTAAAATTGATGCACACACACTGGTTGTCTGCTGATGTCAGTTGATTAGCTAAAAATGTTATTAATATGTGTTTTCGTGTTCTTGGTTGTTGTTTTTGTATTTTGTTCATTAATTTTCACAGGGGAATATGTTCAGCACTGTAAGTATGCCTAGGTTATTGTAAGGCCCAAAATGTTGTTGTTGTTGAGTTTTCTTTCTAGTTGTTTTTAAAAATTTCAATTACCTATGTTAAATATGTTGAATATGTTCAGCACTGTAAGTATGCCTAGGTTATTGCAAGGCCCAAAATGTTGTTGTTGTTGTTGAATTTTCTTTCTAGTTGTTTTTAAAAATTTCAATCACCTATGTTAAAGAAAATGTTTTTTAACCAACACAATATATTAAAACAAAAAAAACTCACACAAATTCTAATTTTCGTTCTTGGTTATGAATAATGTTGGTATTAACCGCATTTTTATACACCGATGTATCTATGCTGGCATCTACAGGTCAGCAAACACTTCTTCATTACTTGGGTGTAGATTGGCCTCAACTTTATTTGCAGTGTTACCGCGCTACAGCAAAAAAGTAATGCATTAATGAAAATACATTACTTTTCAAATGCATTCCCTAGCTATAACATTACATCCGGGGTACCTGTCCAAAGTTTAAAAGCACCTAGTTTATTTGGTGTATTTTCATCATTTAAAATATTCTTGAGTTTTAGATTAATACTTCAGTATTAATTGGTAAACAATAAGATTTTGATTAAAACAGAATGATTCATAACCCCCTTGAAAATTATTCAAAGTAGGATTTTTTTTTTGTCATTGATAGCTTATCACATTTTGTATTTTCTTGGTATTTTCTCAGTAAGGTTTAATGTGGATGATCCTTTATGCACTCGAATGACATTCAGATCACGGATGTGAATTTTCAAGTTTTAATAGTCTTCATTTCTTGACCTCTTAATACGCTTGAGATCAGGTGAATTTGATGGTGTCTCCAAACTATTGGCAGGTACTATACTATATACATTTTATTATGTCTCCTACTTGCCTCCTGTTGAGCACCTCTGGGTGCTGTCTTTGCAGGGGTGTAATTTCATTCAGTGCTACTACGCTTGGTCGGGCACAGGTGGAGGCAGGGTAATGCACAGACGAGTACATAAACACAAAAACGACGTGGGGAGCATTGGTGAGATCCCAAGGAGACGTTGTGACACACACACCAAACACACATATAGACAAACATCGATGTGGAATAAGCAGTGGATCTTTTGTAATCTATTGCAAGTTCCACTTGCCTGCTACAAGAGATTGTGTTGATGAAGCAACAAGGGCACCAGGGAGGTCAACTCCGATCCAAAATTGTGGTGAGCATAATGTTTCAAAAGAGAGAAACAAGTGCTATTTTGTCTCTTTAATTAATTTCTTGCAAGGAAGAGTGGTTGTCAAGAGTAAACACGGGGAGCACGGAAAATTCTCTAAGTAATTAAAGCTGATTGCCCATTAAATTGTCGGTCTAACTCCCCCCTTTTGTTGGAGATACAAGCCAACTCTTTTGTTTGTTTGCTGCGTTGTTCACTTCTATAGACTTTAAGCTGCAATTGCTTTACGCCATCACCGAGAAACACATTAGTAGGTCCGGTTATGTGAATGAACTGCCTTGGTTCTACTTACGACTTGTCAATGTTTTGCGCTGCCTTTCTGAGTCATGGTTTCATGAACTAAAATGCATGCGTATGCAATTTTGCTCAGTGGGATTATTGTACAGACTTGAAAGTAATCTTTAGAACTAAGTTTTAAGAGATTTTTTTTTGTTCTTTTTCTTTTAAATATGATTTACATAAAGAAATTGCTTGCCAATTGTTGAGCAAAGCATTCTGAGCTGCCTTTCTGACAGCAAAGTGGTGATGTCATTCCAGTCACCATGGGCCCATCCCGAAGTGACAAGCTCACTTTGATTGGCTCTTAGCCAGGAAACGCAAGATAAAAAAAAGGTAAATTCCCTAATCAAATGAGTTATTTAGTAAATTCAAGCTCAGCAAGAATTTGCTTTTTACTTGCAGTATATGTGATAGATGACAGATTTAGACCAATGGGACTTTTTAATTGAAACACCAAATATAATGGTTGTTCAAGCAGTTATAATTAGATGGCTTGATGAACGGACCTGCAGAAGTTAAATATCATATAAAGTAAGATAGTGTCCCCCTTGTGGACGTGATTGTCAATTGCAGTCTTGTCCTGACTGCACACGCCCCTATGTAATCTAGCATACATGACGATTTAAAGCGTCTTGTGGACAAGGGCCTTAGTTTTAACTTGATGATCAAAGTGAGTGATGGACCAGCGGTTGTCTGACTGCATGGCCATTAAAATCTTTGGTGGGAAAACAATTGCAGACCGACAATGACATATAGCAGAAGCTGCTAAATGCAGCATTCATTGGTTTGGGGTTGGGCAAATCAAGGTTAAACTGTATTGGACACCAGGTCTGTGGGGTCTATGTATGGTTGTGTTACTGCCATGACTGATATCATCTCTCCACTGTAAGGAAACCAATATGAAATGATGGTGGCAAAACTGTTGTGAAGTTTGCTGGTGCTGTCTATTGGTGAGGGCCAAAATTGCATTGGTATGTCAAATGTGTGCAATTTTCCAAAAACTCAGAAGTCAACACACTTCTAGGGGCCTAGAGGTGAGAGACGAATTGAGTGCTTTCATACGAACCTACGGCTGCCGTCAAGGCAACTTTGCACTGGACACTTACTGCTTAATATGGCACAAAGAGTTATTTTTAGCACTCGGCATCTTGTGCAACCTGTTGAGCCCAGAAGGGGGCTCCACGCACCTGCAGTCCCTCCTGAAAGTTTCTAATTTTCCCCACATGGTGTTTTTGTGTTTTTTCTTCCTCTTCAGGGCACTTTGTTCAGGGGATGTGTATTTGTGATGTTCTGTGTGATTTCCATTTCATCTGTGAAGCCCTTTGAGAGTGTATAGTGATTTAGGGCAACTCATAATTGTGCAGTGGTAGAGTCATTGTGATGAATGATTACTTGTTGTTTACCAAGTTATGATTGGGGTAGGTTTTAAGGGTGGTAATTGCGTGACTTGCTCCAGATAATGGAAACCCCAAGTAAACACAGCACATGTAACCTGTAGTCTTTGTCGCCTCACAACATGTTGTGGTTTCAATTTTATGATGGGAAACAAAGCATTTTTGCAGTTGTGTATTCTTCTTTATGTTTTTGCATCAGAGGCTCGTTTGAAAAAGCTCAGGTCGAGGTCTTCATATAATATTGCTATGCGATGGAAATTCACATATGCCAAGATCCCAACTGCAGCTCGAAACTGCCAGCGCTCACATTTACGGCAAAAAAGCCAGTCCAGCTCCTCTGCGTCTCCTGAATGGCAAAGCCATTTGTCTCTGTGAAGGGCAAAGTGGAGTGAAACAAAAGCACAATTTAATCTGTGAGAAACTACTTAAATAGAGCAACATTTTGTTTTGTTTACAACTTCTATCACACCCGCGCACACACTGTAGACACACACACACACTCTGCTCTGATGTTAAATTGCAATTAAGGAGGACAAGTGCTTAGCCTTTAGCTAATTAGCATTTTCTCCGCTCAGCAGAAATAGGCGAGAAAATCAATATGATATTAAGTTCGTGTATAGCAATGAGGCACACATCCACTGGCATCAATTAGCAACAGATTAGAGGAGAAACACTGCCAAGAAAATAGCAACATCTCTGCGCTTTCAACTTTTCCTCATGTTTTTTTGTTCAATTTATTTTTATACCTCTCAGAAAAAGATACAGTACTTGCTGGTACTAATTAAAACACATGAAATGTCTTAGGTTTACCGTACTAATTATTTTAATGCTATAAGACTTTCTATCCCACTGTTTCAGAATAATATACTTTTTTATACTATATTTAATCTTATTTTTTTTCCTCATTGTCATTTTTATAATTCATTTCTATGATAAGCTCCATTATAGAAATCCCAAGGTTCCATTGCCTTATTATTCAAAAGCAGGAAAAACTTATTTAATCATGCCTTTAATCAACCGGAAATTATTCCACAACCACCATTAAGTTGTCCTTAATGTCGTTTATCAAATAGAAAAAAAGTTTCACCAGGTGCTAATCCATTCTCTTCTAAATTTGCATGTTCCCTCTTATTCAACATAGGAATTTGGACTGTGAAGGAATATATTTGCATCTACAGAGATCTATTGAGTCGACCTTCTTCAGATGTTAAAATGTTCAAATGTGAGATGATGTCCTTGCCTACTATTCAAATTTATTTTTCAGTGGTCAATAAATACTTCATGAACGTTTCAGGTCAAAACCTTTTTCCTAAAGTACTTGTTGCTATGGACATTTGAAAGATGAATGTGCCAACATTTTAAGCACTGACAACAGTGTATTGTACATCTTTTTAAAAGGAATTAAATGTAGTATATGCATATCTCAGTTTTCACTTCCTGAGACATGAAGCAGATTTTGTGAAGGGTTCACATACTGTATGGTGTCAGCCCAAAGTATAAAGTTATTGTAATCCAAAACCTTTTCATAATGTTCATCATTATAGAAGTCATTGGTGGATTAAAAAGGTTGGTTTTGCTGGGTTGAGTTGGTGGTTGGTTTGTTACTAATTTTGACTCAACTTTTTTTTAAATTATCCAAAAGGTTGGCTTGATTCTTTTTTGACCCCTAACAGGTTAAGTACTTTTGTGTCTTTGTACAAAATTCTTGCCAGTTTATGTAATAAAATGAATCAACAAATGCTATTTTGTGCACTCTAAAACATATGCGTTAAAACAGGGATGTCAAACTCTTTAGCTCGGGGACCCTTGGTCAAAAATATATACTTAACTGGGGTGGACAGGTAAAACCATGCTATATATCTTAAAAACACGACAGATACATGTAGATTTTTGCTCTTCGTGCCGGCCTGGTCCCAATTCCTCACGAATAAATATGATGTTAAATTAAAAAAAAAAAACATAAAGATGTAGTAAAATTACTATTACCCCTATGCAAAACAATAAAATCCGAAGTACGAAAATACTCCAATGTGGTTGTACAACTTCTTTGCAAGGATGGTAGCGAACAGAATAAAAAGGTGCTGAGGTGTCTCATTTTGGACACTGGTGGCACCCTCACAAGAGAAGACGCTAAAAGAAAACAAGTAACCCAGAGTCATGAAATCATGCAAGCAGGACTTCCTCCTTCATTATCGGGCAGGGTCAACCTTGTCAAAATGGCGATGCCCCCCAGGTTTCTTTTGTTTCAACACATCCATCTTTTTATAAGGAAGGTTTTTTTCTGTCAGCTGGATTGTTTAATCTCTTCATTGTTGTGGTTGGCCAAGCCCCTCTCACATTAAAAAGGCCTTGCTACAATTATCAAAATGTCAAGGTGGCCCTGCGCTACCTAGTTTTATTAGATATTATTGGGCATGCAATTTTGTTAAACTTAGTGGCTGGTTTGATGGATCACTTGATATACGTCCCTCCTGAGCGGAAATTGAGTTGAGATCCTCGAAGCTTCCGTCACATTCCCTCCTTACCGCACGGTTGCCGCTCAGGGTGAACAATGTCTCTCAGAACAAAGTTGTCTTTGGATCTTTGAAAATTTGGACCCAATTTCATAAAAATTATGGCCTGATAGAACCAGGCCATATTTTCCAGAACCACCTTTTCATTCTGACCCTACCTTTGCCAGCTGGTGATGCAAGTGCCTGGTGTAAATGAGGGATTTCTATGTGGATAACTATTTTGCCAACTTCCGGGAACTGTCTGCCTGATTTCAGCTGCCCCCGTCTCACTTTTTCCATTTTTTTCAAATCAGGCAAGTTGTCCAACCTACGTATTCAAATTTTCCTAACAAACCACCTGAATCTCTGGGTGAGCGGGTGCTCACCCTGGACGCAGACCAAAGGTGCACAATAGCTATCATTTAGAATTTGATGGGATCCTTTAACCCTCAATTTATTGATTTTATAAAACAGAATTGGGAAGAGGAGCTTGGTGTGCCGATATTAGCTGATCAATGGGCGCTAATTTTCAAACGTATACATTCTTCCTCGGTCTATGCAAGGCACGGCTTCAAACCAAGATTTTCTTCAGGGTGCATTACACAAACCAGAGACTTGCCAAAATTTACTCTGGGCTTAGTCATACTTGCAAAAGGTGTAAACAATCACCGGCTAATCACGCACATATGTTTTTTTTCTTGCCCTCCAGTCAGTAGTTTTTGGCATCAGGTTTTCTTTACCCCATGCTGGTACTTGGGGTTGACCTTT
Organism: Hippichthys cyanospilos; assembly: GCF_059441005.1. Lineage (NCBI taxonomy): Eukaryota > Metazoa > Chordata > Actinopteri > Syngnathiformes > Syngnathidae > Hippichthys > Hippichthys cyanospilos. The sequence goes on from NC_142378.1 coordinate 20,375,516, forward strand.
TTTATGTTGTGTATTTATTTATTATATGTACATTATTTTATATTTTTTTATTTTTTGTCTTTGTTCTCCTTTTTTCTATTGTTTATCTTTTAGCTATGACCATGTACCTGATACTTGCCAACACGTTGTGTGTCTGGTTGCTTATTTTTTGTTTGTACTGTATTTGAATGCATGGATAGGAATGAGTGGATGCTTAATGGTGGTTTAAGATGTTTGCTGAATAGTGCCCATGTACCGAGTGCTTGTTCTTGGCCTCATGCCATGACTGATATTGCCCCTTGGGGCCTTGTTGTATGCTATTTTTAAAGTCCTCATTTTTTGACAAATATATGAAAAAAAAGATTTAAACAAAAAAGAAAAAAAACACAAAACGTATTGTTTATATTACATCAAGCCGAATGCCTGCTAAATGCCCAGGCTGTGACCTCGTCCACTGTTAATCTCTTTGGGGGCGATCGAAGGATTTTACCTGCACTGAGCAGTGGCACAAGGAAGCTACATGTTAATGTTAATTTGAATGTTCCACTTTCTGTCACTGAAGCGATCCGCAAGCTATTTGGCACAAGCATGGCCACTGGTCACTTCCGCTTGAAAGGTGCAAGGCTGATTTTGGCATTGCTTGGGAAAATGAAAGTGTTTGTCTTTTTGCCTGCGGAGGACGACAGAGAGTCAGTTAATTGTTATCAAACACGAGCGTGGGTTAAGGCTGACAGCAGGTCAGGACAATATGCTCGTTGGCCATTTTATTTCTATTTTTATTTCAATAAAAGAAGCAATTGGATAGAGCCACGTCTGAGTGAAGCCTTTAACACACCCAAGGGCATTGTGGTATTATAGGCATTAGACTAATGGGTTTGGTCCTATTCATTTTTTAATTTTTATTGTTTTTTTTTAATGCTTGATGAAATTTTACTGCAGACTGGAATAAACCTGTGGGCTGAATGTTTGACACCCCAGGGTAAAAAAAAATCTGGGGGTTACACTTTAAAAACATTTGGGTCAAAAATAACCTAATTATGGGTCAAAGGCCGACTGCAATTCAGGTTAATTTGACTCAACTTTTTCTTTTGTGCGAAAAATAGGGTCAAATTGACTCAAGTAGCGGTTGGTCCTTTTTTCATCTATAACTATCATAGCTATTGTGGCAGTGGTCTAGAACAGGGTTACCCAACCTTTTTTATCTTCAACGCTTGAGATTTGTACCGTGGACGGGAGGGGTCGAATTTGAAGTGAGCTCACCATTAATGACATACGATGGCTTGCTTGAGTCTAGAAAAAATTGCTGCTTTAAAATGTACAAAAATTACATTGGTTAAATTAATCACATAACTGCATTACAAATGTTACTCATTTTTTTTACAAAACCGTTAATTAGATGCAAATGAGTACTTTACAGTGCAAAACCTTTGCAAATGCTAGCATATACCTAAGGGTATATGTTGAAATGAAAATACTAATGAGCTAAACGCATACAAGGCAGCACTATATAACTTGTTGAAGATAAGAACTTTTAGCTAGTATTTTATCCACAGGCACTAGTTGTTGGATCAACAAACAAAACAATTTTGGACTTATTATCATAAAAGACAACATTCTTACAAACAAAGTACAACTTACAGACAGTCGTGGGCCAGATTTCACAGAGAGACAAAACAAATCGTGCGTCACTGGCAGTGACTGATCTCAACACAAACACTTCCCTTTCTCACTACAAAATGTAATATTAGCAGTGGCCAGAGGCAGCGCTAGAAAAACAAAGAGCAAGCCAAACAAAGCACAAATAAATAAACTCTTAAAAGATAAACTAAATCAGCTCCAAAACCTAATTATTTCTGGTGCGCCCAATGTGGCCCAGTACCAGTTGATTCACAGACTTTTATCTGGCCATGGACAGGCAGTTGGGGACCTCTGGTCTAGAACATATCCCTAACCATCTAATCAAATAGTCTCTATTCAGTGTTTGAATCAAGTGCATCTTAGCAGGCAATGAGCTGAGTTACACGTGTCTAAGTCAATTTCTATTATCGAATAATAAAAGCAATGTTGATGCTAGTTGACTAGCATGCTTGTGCTTTACTGTTTTTCTGCACTGTAGACCAAAATGGAGAAAGAAAGAAGAAGCTGGTGTTCCTCACATCTCGTGTTCACCCTGGAGAGTCCCCTGCCTCATTTGTCTGTCAAGGTAAGCTTCTGCTCTCATTTGAGGAATGAATGATTGAAATGCCAAGAATTTCATTAGCCAAATTTGCAAGTACGAAACGTACAGCAGTAAATTGTATTGTGTTGTTTCTTTGGCAAGAGAATGCGTCAAATGACTGCAAAAAGCATTAAAACTTTACTGAAACCGAATAAATGCTCATATATCACTATAGTGGCCATTACAGGTGTGTGTCTAAAAAATAATCACTTTGAATGTCTTCCACTTAAATTAATGAATGTTTCTTGTTTTCTTGTTTGTTTGTTTTTAACTGTGCATTCTTTTTGTAATAATGACCATCATTTTCAAAGTGTGTCAATTTTTGCTCCCTATCCCCACAAATAGTAGGGGTCCACTATATATTGTTTTTAAAGTTAATGGGCTACTTATTGTTGTTTTTTTTACTGATGAAAATAAAAGTAGGCATGTGTAATTTGTTGTTGTTTGTCAGGGACACATTTGTCTCAAATAAATGAAAGAGAATTAATAGCAAGTTGTCCGCATTATTTGCAAAAATGTAAGACAATATTAGTAAATAAATCAAGTAATTAAATTCACTGTCATTGATGGTTATAGATGTGAAAGATCCATTTGAACTACTTTAGACTAGCCAGACACTCATCGTGTTTTGCTAATACAGTGATCCCCCCCCTACTTCGCGGTTAATGGGGGCTCCATTAACCGCGAAGTAGGGGGGATCACTGTATTAGCAATGCTATTAATTCTCTTTCATTTATTTCAACCCCCCGCGAAGTCTGAAACCCGCAAAGTAGGGTATCAGTTCCTAGATTTCTAGAAGCAGTAACCATAAACAATACTTTTTTTTTTGTACTTTTTGCCTATTTTATTTTCTTTCTCCTATTATTTAACATTACATTATCCTTATTAACGTTATTGTATATTCATCAAATAACTAATATTACTTAGTTTGTTGAGAATTTGTTCTCAGGACTGGTTATCTGCACCAAGACTTCGGTGAAAGAGTACGCAAGTCATCACGTTGAACTTCACATTTATTTTGGCTCATGTATGGTGTATCATGTAGTATCTGTTGAAAAATAAATCAACAACAATCTTAAAGTCAGTAAACTAACATATAAACACTTAATCTATGAATTGACTGTATTTTTAGCCGACATTAGCGGGTTAACAACTAACAACTACTAACTATAAAGTGCAACCTCTACACAAACTAACACGTAAACAGAATAAACACTCATCGCTTACTAAACATAGGCAGTAGCGTGCGTTATCAACATAAATGTTGTTGGAACTGCTGTACTTTTTGTCCACTTTTTTGTCGCGCGAGGAGAGGGGAGGGGAGTGGAGCGAGCTTGCTGTGCACTTCACGGTAGATCCGGAAAGAAGAGCATTGCTGAGAACTTTCACTTTTCAGGGATGTGACAGAGCCAATATTTTCTCCGACAGCACCTTTATTCTTTGCGGCAATACTCGCCTGCCAAAATATAAAAGTTTCAATGTCGCAATCGAGTGGCCGAGACTGTGCTAAATATTGTGCTGACAATGCTGCGCTATCGTTAGCTTAGCACAGTAACTACAGTTCAACAGCTGTTAAGTGACGCAAACGCTGCACATACCAGTTGTTCCAAGTTCTCGCTTCCGCCTTTCGACAAGCCAGGTGAGGACTCTTGCTTGGCTCTGTTTCGTATTGAAAGCTCAGCTGGCCGTGTTGGATCGCTCCCGGTCACCGCAAAGCCCTGCCCCCTGCGTGAGCCGTTGAATGTTCCCCAAGTTGATTGGCTGTGGCGACTCGAAACGTGGAAAAAGTAAATAAAAAATAACTTCACGCGAAAGGCGAAATTTCGCTTTCGGAAATTTTGGAAATTTCAGCGCGTGGCCATTTTGCGTCGCTCCATTTGCGTCCATCGCGTCGCCCGATGTGAATTTGCGCCCAGTCACGCGAACTCCATTGACTACAAAACAAAACGCTCCGCTCATTCGCCTCGTTCGTGTTCGGTGCACATGTACCATTAAACTAAATCATCTCCAAAACATTATTTCGTGTGCAGCTCACGCGGCCCGGTACCAGTTGATCCACGGACCGGTACCGGTTCGCGGACGAGGGGTTGGGGACCACTGATCTAAGTCATCAAACTTTATTTATAGAATTTAAACTTTATTAATAGAATATAAGCTTTCTTACAACTGCCAAAATGAATAAGTGTTTTATTTGAGTACTATCTGAAGAATGGGGAAAAATCTTGATTGAACCTCTTGATTACATTAAAAGACTGTTTAGATAAATGCCAAAATGAATCAAGAGTTTAAAAGAATATAATTATGATTAAATATTAAACTTAAATATTTGAGTCAAATTGCAAACAAAAACCTTAAAATATAAATATAATTTTTTTTAAGTTCTCGCTTCACACGTAATTACGTGCCGCATGGCGTCTCGCGTCGCTCCATCACATCCATCCGGCCGCCCGACGCTCCATCATGCAAACTACATTGACTATAATACAAAACTGTCCGCTTTTACGCCTCAATCGCGTTTGGTTTGAACGCAGCATAAGTTTGAGTTTTTATGTGTTTTGGACAACATTGATGGCACATGCTGTCCACGCATATATGCATCATATGCTTGCCAACGATCTAATTAGCATTAATGCACATCTCTTCACACAGGTTATTTGTGGCGCATTATTTGTTATTTATTATTATTGCACCTTTTTGTGCATACATTGACGATCCAACCACATTGACAAGCGACAAATTGGAAAACTACAGGAGAATGTGAAGGACACTGAATGAGGTGGGATGGGAGAAAACTCAGATGAAAGCTGCTCTGCAAAATGTAGGCAAATAACACCAACCTCACCATTAGTTACCTAATTCACATTCAGTTACCTAACCATCTCCAAAAAAGAATGAGGATGAAATGTAGAAGTCTTTTTGGTGATCTGGTATTTATGGCTTCTTATACCATCGTGTTGCAGAAAGTCCTTGAATCCATGGCCAGACTGTGGCAGACCATAAGATCACTCTCTGAAGCATTTAATTGACACAGCCAGTGGATCTGGACTGAGTAACAAGACTCTCGCTGGCTTCAAAGAACAATAATATGATTCGCTCATTAATCTTCAATCGCCTTGTTAACTCCTAAAAGAAAACAACTAAGTCATTCTTATGATTGGGCACAAGTTCAGGCTGGATCTCTCTACAGCTGACCATCTTTGAGACGTTTGTTGAGTGATCAAAAGGCCGAAACGCCCTAAAATTCAAATCTAATTTTGGGAATATTACCTGTAGTGTTACAGATAATATTTCCCAAAATTAGATTTTTCCAATGTTAGATGCGGTTTCAATTCTACTCTTACCATCAAGGCAAACCTGATGAGAACACATATCATTTTATTGTGTTTTTATACTTAGTTGTAGTGACTTGCTCTCATATTTTGTTTATTCTTAATGTATGTTAACATCCTAAGATTGTGACTATCAGCACATGAATTTTCCTGTTATGATTTGACATGGATGGATGGATGATTTTTTCCTCATAAGTGTTATGATGTAAATGACTTCATTCTAATGATTGTGTTTGACTTTAATATTCCCTTCATATGAGACATTGATGTTTGGGGGGGATGAAGATCTTAGAAACTGTTTGTATATTTTATTGGTACATATCTTGTGAGCAGCTCATGGCAAAGTGATGCATTGTTTTGGCTCTTGTGCTCACAACTAATAAAAGAGCTTGAAATATTGTTTTTACCTTTGGGAAATTCTGTTATTGAAAGAACATATCTGCTCTTTTTTTTTTTAAATGACATTTTGCTCATGGCTGCTCTGATCTGACTCAAGTGAGAAGTCAGGTTTCACTTTTGGTTTGTTAGCTTTCCATGCAGTTGTTTCTTGCGCCATCTGCTCCATATCAGCAATTTCAACTGCCATTTGCCAACAAATTCTGACAGTGCCCCCTTGGTGACCATCACTCTTCTTTTGTGTTTTAAAAACTCAATAAACAACTCGCCGGGCCTGTTTTTGGATTTCAATTGAAGTCATTTTCACTATGTGTGTGTGTGTGTGTGTGTGTGTGTGTGTGTGTGTGCGTGTGTGTGCGTGCGTGTGTGTGTGTTTGTGTGCGTGTGTGTGTGTGTGTGTGTGTGGGTGTGTGTGTGTGTGTGCGTGTGTGCGTGTGTGTGTGCTTGTGTGTCTGATAGGTTTGATCGACTTCCTGGTGAGCCAGAATCCTGTTGCTCAACTCCTCAGAGATTATGTGATTTTCAAAATCGTCCCCATGCTGAATCCCGATGGAGTGTATTTGGGCAACTACAGGTACCCAAACTCATAAACACAGCGACATAAAGGCAAAAGGAAAAACTCATTAATTTCCAATTTCAATGCGAGTGTAAATTAAATACAGCTCATATTTCCCATGGTTTTATTTCCTGCTACTCGAGCTAATATCCTCTTAACACCACCTTCAGGCAGCCTAATGAATTCATAGAACTCACAGCAGTCCTTTTGTTCAAATGGTATGTGGTCGTGGGGCTATTCTTTTTGCCCGTCTGCGGTCTCCTCCCCTCTGTATTTTTAACACTATTGCCACAGCTCTGTAGGCATCCTCCCCCTGTCTATTCACTCCTCTCTCCCTTCTTCATAATTGCCTTTTACTTGATGTGCTTAGCCGCAGGAATACTAATGCACACCGAGATAATCATCAAAACGTTCTGCGGGTGCGTTTGCGAGTGACATCTAGTGGCTGGACGCTTATCGTGCTTCCAAAAACATTTGCAGGCTGCAGTGGTAATCTGTCATTGGCCATGATCGGTGTGAACTCCCCACACCCAAGCCCACTTCCAAAAGAGAGCGGTGATAAGAATATTGACAGAAGGCGATGAGTGATGGGCCGCACCTCACCAATCACACATGGCGGATCCTCGCAAACAAGCTGGGCCCCACCCCGGCACATCATAGTGCAGGGAGCGGACGGCGATGGATGCATGCGGAGCAAAAGAATCAATGGCAGTTAACCTGGAATGAGTATTTTGTTCACGGCCGGCTGCTTGGCTCATTTGGCTGTGCAGTATCAGTAACTCCTGTGTGGTTAACAGCTTCCGTAAATGTCAGCGATACGGAGGAGATACAATATGACAACAAACAAGGGCAGCTCAGAGAGCACCTATAAATACAGCTCATCATTGCGAGCTGTTGATAATGCTTGGAATGGGGTTTCCTAACCTTTCTTGAGCCAAGCTACACTCGAAATACTTGAAATTTCAACATAATCTATCGGCCTCAAATGCAAGACAATCCTTAGTAAAATTTAATTTCAAACATCTTTTAGTGCCGCAAATCACAATTATTTGAATAATTGATTAATATGTTTACTATCGTAATTTGCAGATGATTAAAAAAAACTAGTTTCATTTTCGTTCTCTTCATTCAAAAGCAGGACATTATTTCAAATTGACAGGGCACTAACATAAATTAGCAAAATTTCAGTTACTGAATTGCAGTGGCGGTGCATGGCATTTAGGCCTTCAGTGTTTCGACTGCTCAGAAGTACACTTACATGTTACTGGGCTACACAGGTTCTTTTCCAGGGCATTTTAGACATCAATAAACATCAGCAATTAAAACAATAAAATAAGTTTGCTTACATCGAGAAAAACAAAAACTGGAGAAAATTTACTAGTAATTGTCTGAAATACTAAGGATTAGAACAATTTTAAATTAAACCCCATCTGAAAAAATTATTGCATCACTACCCTCTTCAAAAAATTAAACACACGTCAACTTATTAAATTATTAAAGGGTGAATTTGCTTGTTTTTGCTATTTTCAGCAAGAAATTAATATTTTCTATAAAATTTGATAAATTAATTATTTTTCAGGTAGACCTTTATCACACATTTGCCACTTGCTTTTAACTAAATATGATCCACTAAGATCCACAGTACTGGTCTCGAAAATGGCAAATTTATACCCACATTTGAGGGTATTTCACTCTAAATAGTTGATTCATGTGAATGTGTGTGTGCATGTGTTTCTTTTTTTTTATATATTTAATTTGGGTCCCCCCTTAGATGTTCACTGATGGGCTTTGACCTTAATCGCCACTGGCAGGACCCCTCTCCTTGGGCACACCCCACACTTCATGCTGTCAAACAACTCATTGTGCAGATGAGCCAAGACCCGGTGAGTACACAGAGGCATGAGGACACACACACACATACACTCTAATGTGTGATCCATGTCACACACCTAACACTATATATATATATATATATATATATATATATATATATATATATATATATATATATAGATTGATTGATTTGCTTTTGTATAAATATGTAGGGTGAACTTACTGTAGATGTAATCACCAGAGTGAAGAAGTGAATACAGTATTGTATGCAATTTCCTCGAGCTTGAGCCCAAAAGTGCTTAATTATGACCTTGACGTGCGTATCCTCCTTTACATCCTATAGTGCGCACAGCTTAGCCTGATGTTCCAAATCCAGTGTGCTGTCTCCCTGCTTGGTTCAGCATGTTTCTCTCAATCTTGTTTGCACTTGTGTGCTGTAGGGAGCAGGAGAGGCGCGTCAGCACCTCTAGAATGTCAGGAGGGCTCTCCTGACCATTCAAAACATTTTACACAAGCAAGGTTTTTTGCTTTCACTTGCTACTTTTTTCCATTCAACGATTTTAGCGAGTCTGTGAAATGGTGGCCAGTTTTTTTCCCCCCTTTTTGTTTCTGATGATGATTATAAGCAGAGCAGCAGGTTGGTAGGATTACTGAAGGTCAGTGAGTGTCTTGGGAATACGCTACCCTTTTGTACACTTGTCTAAGCCTGATAAGAGAGGCAGTGGTCAGAGGTGGGACAAGAAGCAGGCCAGAGATGGGGTGAGAAGCAGGGCTGGCATCATGCAGATTAACCTTTTCCCCCCCGGCGCTGACACTCTGATCAATAAACTATGTCATGGTGGCAGGATCTATTCTTTGCTGTCATTCACATACACCTGCAGAAACACAACTGCGTGCACCTACAAAGGCAAATCTGAAAACTAACAAAATAATCTGAAATTAATAAAACATTATTGATTACATAAAACAAGACTTTTTTTTTTTTTAAATAATCGAAACTACATCTTACATCTTGTGGGCCATTTGTGGCCATTTAAAGGCCGTCTCCACCGGTGTTTATCAAATATCCGATACAGTACAAGTGGTAGGCTATGTACCGAGCCCCGTGCTTAACTGGCCCCATGCATGAGTTCATAATGATCTGATTGATCATTCGGCTCTACCCTTAACAATTCCATTGGCGTGAAGATACTACTATATTTGTTCTAATACAAGTCTACCTGACTCTAGTCAACCCCTCATCCCCCGCCCCTTTTTGGGTGAATTTTACAAAAACATGATTGGAAGTTTACTCATGACCTTAGTGGTTACATAGATCATGGCTGTCCATGACATGGTGCGTGACATTAAAACGATGAAATTAGGTTCTTTTTAGATGCATTTCTACGTCATATATCGAATAACTTACCGTTGCTGTTATAGGGGTACACATGCACAAAGTCGCAAATGCTGAAACCAATTTGCAAAAATAAAATGATTTGAAGTTCCAATGCTTTAACATTTGTCAAAAAGTCCTTACATTACTGTGCTGTATTTTGAGCTATAATGTTACCCGTAGTGTTGTCACACAAAGCATGACAGCCTTGGATAGTGTTGTAGTGGCTTTTGTTAAGACTACGTGCTATGCTAATGAAGAGTTAATACTACTGTATGTCGTAGTCCGGAGTATCATTGCTATATTAAGTAACAAAGAAGAGTAAGAGATATGACAATTATCCTAAAGATTGAAGGCTGATGACCCATTGAAAGCTTCTTTTTGGCATTCAATTCATTTTCAATTCAGCCATTTTTTTCTGCTTTGCGCATGCGCGGCATGAATGACTTGCAAATCAACTGACTGTCTGGTAGCTTGGCGTGAGGTCATCTCAATTTGCATATTCAACCAATCCAATCCAAAGGCTCGGCCTTGTCTATACGCAGCTTGGGTTCTTACAAACCGGATGTAAACGACTTCTGTTTGCCCTATTTTCTATACGTGGCCTTTTTTTTTTTTTAAATCAAATTTGAATGTTTCAAAACTCCAGCCAAAGTGGAGATTTGCCCAAGCCTCTGGTTTCGCGGTTTCATGTAACCAGCTTAAACAGAGATCTGCATCGTCGTGCTACTCTTTTTCCCGCCAAAAATGTGGATTCTGGTGACGTCAAAGGCGGAAGTTCTTTCTGATTGGACACATCATAGGTGGAAGTTCTTTCTGATTGGACAGAATTTGTGACATTACTGCCACCTAACAAATTAGCATGCTTGGTCACAAATTTGAAACCGCACTATGCGGTTTCATATGGACGCGACTCTTTTAAATAAACAACAGCGACGAGGGGGAGACTATGCAGATTTAAATAAGCCGGTTACATGTAGACAAGGCCTCAGATCCACGAATGCAAAGGATCAGATCCACGAATCCAAAGGCGAGATTCATGCAAAGACGTCGTACTCATATGAATGCTGAAACAAACATTCGTCTTTTTGACAGCGATCTCACGCCATGTAGCCTCCTCAAGGACTTCCATTAATTGCCTTCCATTTTACAGTTCATTTGGAGGTACAGTTAAGACAGCCTCTTCATATCTGTCTGGCTGTTTGTAGATTGCAGATAAGTCTGTCTGACTTGCAGTAGCCGGTAAATCCTATTAGGTGCACTTCTCATGTGTGGGGCTCCCAAACACTAGGGTCAATGCCAGCTGCACTGCCAGGAGGCCTCTGTGCTGTTGCCCTCCATTCATGCTCATTTCACACTGTCGGCACAAGGGCCAGGGGCTCCATTAACACAAGACCAGCAGCAGTTATGGCAGCACAGTTGGCCCTAGATAACAAAAGGCCCTCCCACAAGTGATGCAAAATCAGTTTGATTATTTGTCAAGTGAAGACTAGGGGAATAGGAGGTTGGCGGGTGGTGGAAAAGGTTCAATTTTCAAGTAATTTGTCATGCTATATTCAAGAATTACAACACAACAGCCAAAACAAAATCAGCGTGTGGTGGAGAGTTTGATCTCCTATGTATGTGTCCCCACTAAACCCTTCACATGTATGCAACCACAAATGACAAGACAAATAAATAAATAAACAAAGCACTTACTTTGAGAAAATAAAAGATTGTCCGAAAATTCCTCCCGGAAGGCGACAGGTGGTGTTTGACAAACCAAATTCATGAGACAGCCAAGAGATAAAACAGAAAATGTTTCTATGACATCCTATGAAAGTCACATTCTAGACTATGCGATTTTATTGGACCATGAGCCATTCTCCCATGTGTTGGTGAGGTGGCAGAACGCTTTGACCAAATTACAAAAAATCTTTTGGGCTGTTTGTATCTGAATCTGGAACCTCAGTCAAAGTGAGAATTATGGAAAGGGCCAGAAATGTTTTTATTAAATGTTAGCACAAAACCGTCAGCCCTCTGCTTTAAAACTAAATAAAATGTGATGAAAAGCACATGAGAACTGAACTTCAACTGAATCGTTCAGTTTATGGGTCATTTTATTAGTGAAAAAATGTTTAGAAATAATGTATCTTGAGCTCTTTCTACTACAAATAGTTATATTTTTCAGAAAATAGCAGTGAGTAGGTTTTAAGAAAGATGTGGAGAAAGTTAACTCTTTCATTGCCAAGCACAGGCAACCCTTATGACTTTAGTGGTCATTACATCCTTTGTAGCGATCGAGAGCAACACTCCTATCAAATGGTCACACCTAATTACTACACTGCTCAAGCTTAAAATGAGGAGGAATGCACAAACTTTTTCAGTTTTCAAAATATTTTCTTTTTACTGAGCGGACTGCACCAAAATGAAAATATATTGCGCAAATCTACATATAAAATAAGCTACACTAACTAATTAATTGCAGGACGTTCACAGATAAGTAGAGCCGATGCCGTGGCGGCACTTACCCCTCTGGGGGATGGGGGCTCAAGGAGGGTATTTTTGGAGGTATCAATAATTCTGTCAAAAAAAATCTAAAATGGTAATTTACGCAAAACCTTATTCACCGACATGTGGGGCCATTTCACAAAGTAGATCCCACTTAATGATATGAATAACACACTTTTGTGTGTGTGTGTGTGGTTTTTTTTTATCTTCATTTTTCCAAGCAAGGTTTTACAAAAATGAAACAAGCAAGTACAGCACGGGCCTTTGGCAGTTGACAGGTGTGTCTCACTCAATGACTATTCACACAGCAAGATATCTCAAAGTCAAATCTTAAAATGAAGAAGTCAAATTCTGATGCACGGATGTGCATTTTTATATTGGCCGTATTCTTACTTAAAATAATTACCGTAATGGGATGAGGTAGAGGAGGGGTACGTCATCTGGCTGTTAGATGCCAGTGCCGGCATAACAGCAGCTAGTGTTAGCTGAGGTTGTTAAGGCATTATTTTGGAAAAAAAAAAGAAGAAGCAAGCTGTCTGAACCAACATCCAAGTCCATCCTAGTTCACACAGGAATATTACTAACACCGAAAGGAAAAAGTTATGCTGATGATTTCTCCTGCTGATTCAATTAGGATTGTACTGATTAGAGTACACGGAAAGGTAATCAATTTTACTCATTTATTAATTGCGGTCTTTTAGCAGATACACACGATCATAAACTCGGTGAAACACGGGTGCCACCCAGCTTCGGGTATTCATGGTAAATTGAACTGGAACCGCGTCACAAGGAAAAGGAAAAACAAGCACATTCAACATTACACTTTCACTGACCGCTCACGGTATGGGAAATCTGAAACACACTTAACGCGCAATAAATATATAACCTAGGAAGAGTTTACGAAATATGATTTTTTTTTTCTGTTTTGCTACGGTTTTGTCATTGTTGCCAAAGTTTTGGTGCGTCTTATACACAGGTGCATGGAAAATACCAGAATTTGACCCCAATGTTATAGTCAATGTGTTGTTTTTTTGTACGTCATTATCAAGCAAAGTACATCAACATATTAATAACAACATTTAGAATGACAAAAAAAATACAAATCTGAATGGTATCAGCCCGTCATCGAGGCCGTCTTTTTGGTATCAGTATCAGATATGAAAAGGTGGGATTGAGCCATACCTAGTATTAATACCTGCATCGCAAATACATCACTGCACTTCCAAAGCCAATGTGCAATTAAACTACTTTGAAGGGGATAATTGAGTTAAAATCCTGTGAAAGCCACTGCTATTTATTCATAATACTTGCAAACATCCCAGTCATACTTCTCTCATCAGCATCCATCAGAAGGCAAGCTGTCTGATGAAATTCCATCATTTACCATCTGCAGTTGAGCGTTGGTCAGCGGCAAAAAATGTGGCTGAACGAGTCAGTGATGCAAGCAGCTATAATCTGTTCCCAAGCTAGGGTTTTGTTTGTTTTGAAAGAGAAATGGAGAGGCATAAAAGAGAAAAGGGAGAGGAGCGAGGGAAAAAAAACAAAACAAAACAGAAAAGCGTCCGGAGAAACAAATGGACCCATCTCCTTGGTAAAGCATTGCTTTTCCAGCTCATTTATCAAATGCAGAAAAAGAATTCTGTTTGATTGGCTGATTACCAAAAGCATTCATCTCTGCCTGACGCTTCCCCAGCAATTTGACAGCACCATTTTGGATAATTTGTTAAAGATGACACAGAGGTCATTGTTGCCCTGGCTTCTTTCTAACTGTTTTAATATTTGAAAATTAATTTTCTCCCCAAAACAAATACATTAGGTGCTGTCAAGGCACAATGATGAATTTTGTACCTTGAAATTACTCCAAATGCTGACCTTCCTACTTACTGGGCACTTTTTTTTGCTTATTCTTTCAAGACTTTCTTTGTTCAACACTTCCATATGCATTATGCACCAAGCTGAGGCTACCTTTGTGATGGTTGTGTTTGTTTATTTATATCTCTCATGTGCCTTAAATTATCCGCTAATGTCAGCCAAATATTCAGAAGCCGTTTTGGAGAGCCACTTTTTTTGCCCATCCTTCTAGCTTCAATCCCTTCATCATACCTCTATAGTTTTACCTCTGCCGGGAGCACCACTTCTACCAATGTCTCATCCCTTCCTATAGTTTACAAGGAGCAAAGCTATTGGTTGAATGTGTTTCGAGTGTGTTTAGATTCACAAAGAATTTCCACCAAATATCTCAAAATCCAACACTAACTTTATGTGTAGAGCCAGACAATGTAGAGACCAGTATTGGGCAAGTTACTTCAAAATTGTAATGCATTATTACTTATTACTTATTTCATAATAATTAGTTACACTTCAATATTACTGTTTAGAAATGAAAGGCATTACACTACTATTTCATTACTTTTATATTACTCACAAACATAACTGGAAATATGGATTTGCGATTCTAAATGTAGCTCATTATGCTCATTACACATCCAGTGAAACGTTGGCTTCAGCCTAAAACCAGTACAAATCATTTCATCTGTACTGTATTGTAAAAAGACAAGATACAAAATCTTTTCCTGTATTTTAATCCCTTTCTAACTTAGCTTCACAGCAAAGTGATGAATTGTTTATGTAGGCAAAAACAGTTAGCGCATTTTACAATTTCAATGTTGATATTCAAATTTAAGTTCAGTCGGGTAGAGACAGACATTTCAAAAATAGATGGTCTAGGTGGGGCTTAGGTTAGCAGCTAGCCAACATCATTGTTGTTGTGTTTAACGTAGTTTAACATAGGTTTTGTAAGCTTCATCATGATAAATATTGACCAGAGATATTTATAGACTATTCTCAATTGCAATTGTACAATAAAACTTAGTGTTAGCTTACCTTGTCATTATTTCTACTTGCGACAGGGATCTCGCTGACAAGGTTTCAAAATGCTGGTGAATCCACTGTGGAAAGTGGCAGCATATCTTCTATGTACATCATAGTCCACCACCAGTCTTGCGTGTTTTCTTTTCGCTAACTTCACGTTACCATGGCACTGCCCTAAATGGTTTGTCAAATTACTGGTGCTGTTTGGCAAAGTGGACAGCTCTTTAAGTGTCGCTCACAAAATGCACCTAATATATTCTTCTTGTCTTTATCTCTGACAAACTGAATGGGCGTATGTGCATCTTGTGTACGTATTGTCCATATTCAACCTTTCGTCTGCTGCTGCCGCAATCAACTCTGCTGTCGTAGATAGATCAGGCATAGATAGTCTAATATTGAGGTCTGTGGTAGATACTAATAACCGGAAGTATTTTATTTTGCCCTGGACTTTTCTACTCAGATCTTGCGTTTTGTTTTTTTGTTGTTTTGGGGGGGGGGGGGGGGTCGGGATTTTGCAGAAAAAAACACAGCTTTCAGATGAAAAATGCCTTGCGTTACTCTCATTTGTATTGCGTAAAATATTACGATTTTTTTGTGTGTAATAAATTACACTACCACGTTACAGCAAAAAATAATGCATTACAGTAATTACATTACTTTTGTAATGCCTTACTCCCAACACTGGTAGAGACTGAGGTTATTTTTCACTATGAGGATTCATTTTTAACATCCAGTGAAATCGTTTAAACCTAACAAAGAAATGTTGCAAACGAGTACATTTCATGACAATTTGTAATGTCACCATTCTTACTCTCCTGATATAGTTAGAGAACAGCATTTTGTTTCCCCGTCCTGCATGGAAAAAGCAATAGAAACCAATTTTTAACAACTATTAACTACTTTTTTTTTTTTTTACAGCATTTGTACAGGTAAAGGTTTAACTAATCAGAAAGAAGCTCGTCAAAGTGCCTGAAACATCCTTATATTATCACAATTCGACTTCACTTCGTAAAAACAAATTCTTTTCCCTGTGGTCATCCACCCCTCCTCAATGGCCCGCACCACTGTTTGAGAAGGACTGGATTAAACTAACAATATGCGTTAAATATTAATCTCAGTTTATTTTGTAGATTATTTTTTGAAAATTTTAAAGTGTTATATGTTTTCAAACAGCAAAAGTTTGACAACAAAATGCATGGTTCTTACCCAACGTATCTTAAATATGCTATACATTACATTGTTTGGTATTTTAAAAAAATCCTGGGTGCTTAACACTCTGACAAAGAAAAACCTTTGTTTTTACGCCAACAAAAAAAAAAAGATTGAAAAAATCCAACACCTCAATATTCATGTAATTTTCCATGCAGCATTTTATGGATTCCAAGAGCCAATCGCGAGGAGCGGTTCACGTGGTCATTGACCCTTTAACGATGTCACAGTGACCGAACCCAGCAGATGGCTTGACCCGCTTCAGGGAGGGAAGAGTAAATGATACATAACCTCTCCTTCTACCTCTCATTGCCTTCCCCCTTGCCAGTATGGATGGCGATCTTATATTGATGACGGTATTTATTTGTTTATGAATGCAGAAGTAACATTTAATCAGGCTAAACTCATTTCAGGGACTCTTAGTGATTCAGGAGCATCAATTTTGTCTGGAGAATATTTGTGTATGGAGGGATGGTCAATATGGAGGAGGTTATAAGAATATATAGAAATATGCTATGACTGTTTCTAATACAGTATGCTGCCATCCCAATAAAAACAGATCAACGATGACCCGACAAGAATTGAAAAGAAACATGAAACTAAAAACACTCAAAACTGATAAGACAACAATGAACCCACAATTAGTGCGAGGAGCTATTTGGCTGACACAAGGGAAGTAGAAACATGAACCAGACACATGAACAAACACAACCATAAACCCCAGAACGTGAAAAGACAATTGAAAATCCAACAAAAGCCCAAAACAAGAGAATAGACGACCCTGACACCCACCCGAAGCCCCATCCCACCCACGGTCCAAATGATGACCAACATTATAGGGAACGGACGATGTTCACTTAAAACCCCACGTGTGGCCATCACGCTTGTCAAACCTCCCACAGGCATTGATATCCATATTTAAATGTTAATATAAAAACCTTCTGTGGCGAGTGAGATTAACTTGAGTACTTTTCTTTTTGAACACGCGGAACTTCTCCTTCTCTTCCAAAAAGGTATGCTGCTGATGCAAAGGGCTTTATTCCCAAGCTTGTAATCCTCCTTCAATCAGCTCTTTTTCCCCCTCCCTGTGTAAGGATAAGCTGGGCATTTACGGCTCTCACTGCACCCCCGAACCCTGCTCTAATTAACATGCAGCAGATAAGCACTTGTAAGACAAAATTTATTCGTTTGACCTTCTCGGATTTACACTAAACTGGTTACGGCCACCATATGTTCATAAGTGGAACGTTTGTCCCCGGAGTTTTCAGCTTTTGTTGTCTCCGCTCCGTGAGCGTTTATTTGGACTGGCCGCTCCCTCACCTGCTGAAATTGTCTTTTGACTTTCATTCAGCAGAGTCTGTTTCTTAATTGCCCCTAACTGCTTAATTACAATTTCAAATGAACAATTCTGTAGGTCAGAGCAGGTTGCTAATTGAAGCATCAATCACAGTAGGCGGCCTCCAGAACTGTCTCCATTTGATTGACAGTGCATTAGCACAGCATTGTTGTATGCTTCGACGTGACATTGTGGTGGGCTGTTATTTATGTCACTCCGGCTTCATAACTGTCCTTCATGGGATGTTGTGGAGGAGAACTTAATGTGAGGACAAACCTAGTCAAGAATTGGAATTTTTCAACTTTTCCCTGCTCTCAAAGATGCATTTTTTTCTTTATGTCTTGCCTTGGAGGACTTTGCCTGCTTTGCTTACTCTGGCGGTGGGATCTAGATTTGCTTTTCAGTGGCCTGGAACCATCATTTTGTCACTCCAAGCCATAGCATATACCTAAAGATACACTTGATATTCACGCTTGAGGAAATTGTTGTTGATCATTACATCACAGTGATGGTTTAGGGTCAAAGAACACTTGATATAGCCAAGACATGATATAAAAATCCTAAAGCTGTCAAGGAGAAGGTTGAAGTTTGAAGTAAAAGTAGGGAAAGCGAAACTCTAGAGCGGGGGTGGGCAAACCTTTTGATTCGCGGGCCACAAGGGTTCTGAAATTTGACAAATAAATGTTTTTAACAAGTAAAGTTTTTCACATGTCTTCCTTTAAAACACAGATTGTTCCGTTATCCTTCAGGTTATTAACATTATCACTCTTTTCCTGACTGATAATTTTTCGTTTGACGGGCCGCATTAAAAAGCTTAAGGGGCCGCATATGGCCCCCGGGCCATAGTTTGCCCACGGTTGCTCTAGAGTGTTAACGTGAAAGACCACCACCAGCATCAAAGTCAAGGAAGCTACAGCCCGTCATGCATGTACAGTATGTGGACCATTGCTAGTTTTGGGAATTATTTATAATTTTTCTGTTCCTTAATAATGTATTTCTTTGCTTCTTCCACCAACAAAAATGTACTTTGCTTGAAGATATTAGTACCCCACTTTACATTGTTGATAAGGTATTAATGTGGGTGTAAAAGTATTTTTAGTATGCACCAAAGAAACTGTGCCCTTGATACACGAAAAATTCTACTGCATTTTGTTGACATTTGTTAAATAAAACCAATTAAATGAATAGCTTGGTCTCCCATCAACTACAGACTGTAACAATGACGCATCAAATGTCACACTCTCAAGCTCTCTGTTTTACCTGACTCAGACATAGAATAGAACAGAATAGAATAAAATAGAATACCTTTGTTGTCATTGTATAGCCGCTACAGCACTATTCTTATTGCTGCTTATCAAATAAATATGAACAATAGTGCTCAGTGATACTATCAATATATTGTGCTACAAAGCGACGCAATACGCCGATTGCAATATGACGTTCAGTTACCAATATATGGCGTATCGGTTTTGAAACACCTTATTTTCGTACAGTGTTCCTCTACAACGAAAGCATGAGTGCAGCCAGATATTTTTCACAACAGGGGACTTTTCACTCTGGCAAATCTATGTCTTGGATGTGAACATAAAAAATGTGTCGTGCAATCTATAATCTGATTGAAGTTAAAAACAAAATCATCTAACATTGAAAAAAAGAAAGAAATGACCAAATCTACAATAAGCATTCATTTTCATACTTACATAAATTTCTTACATGTCTTTCACTTTGCTTCATCCATCTTTCAGCTTTATTACTTCTATCCTGTCTTCAAGTGTTAAGGTTTGACATTTTTCTGGCAATCACGCTCCTCTGCACGGAGTCCGTGCGTGCCAGATTTTCTGCAAAGCGTCCCTTCTTGAATTTCTTTACGAGCAGAAAACATAGCGAATGAACTATTGCTTATGGAAGTTCACCGGTACAAACACCTTTATGATTCGACTGAAAAGGACTAACGGTTAAAAAAAATGCTAGGAAGAATTTAGATCGTTTGAATCTACTATGATTTTCTACCTCTGTTAGTGTTATTTGTATGCAGTAGACTCCATTTACTGCCACTTAGAGTATGGGAGAATATCATCTGACTGCGAGGGAAAGCCGCACTGAGTATAAAGTGATGCAAAATGCATGCCAGTGCGTCAAGCATAAACCAAGTTAGACTTTTGCTGCAGGCTTGTTTTCGCTGTAGTGAATTTCAGTTCAAGGCAAAATTAAAAAAAAAAAAAAAAACTTTTCATGATATGCAACAAGGGGATTTTTTTTTTTTTATTTTATGGGGAAAGGCTTCAATGCATGGATTTTTTTTCCACACCGAGGGTATTTTTGCACTGCAGGTTTCGTTGTAGAGAAGTTTTACTGTTTTTTTTGTTTGTTTGTTTTTGAATCAAGCTGCTCTAGAGTGGTTTTTGTATCATGATTTTTGTCATATTATGAATTGCGTTTTATATGTAAATTATTCCAAGCTCTTGAAAAAAAGACACCACATTAAATGTTACAATACATTACTTTTTTGCGTGAGATGTCACAAAGCAAAAGTAGCAGCAGAGGAGAAGGACAAACAGCAGAAAAGGATAACTTTATGATACGAGGGCAGCATTTCCTTGATTTCTGCCGCTGTAGTCATATCTTGGGCTTCCATGTTTAAGTCATCTGTAATAAGCCCCTGCATGTGTTCAGAGAAGCGTAATATAAATATCCGAGCAGCTATATTAATGAGCAGTCGAATCTCATGTTGCATTTAATTCACATGGGGGATTTTCAGGGTTCAAGTTTTCTTTTGTTTTGTTTAATTTTATTTTGTTACCAACCCAAATGAAAAAATAACCTGTACAGAAGTGACTGTATCTCGAGGTTTACTGTATTTGATAAATTATAACAATAAATTTCGCCTTGGTTTTTGTCATATATTTTTTTCACCAACACGAATGACATTACAGATCTGTTTCATTTCCAATTGAAGAGCAAAAAAAAAAGCAGAGGATGAAGTATTGTGCAATAAGCAGCATGTGTGGCAAAGTTCTGCCTGTGTATTCGTGCCACATCAGTGCCGAATGAAAGTATCCTCAACTGCTGAGTACATATTAACACAGTCAAAGGCATGCTTGAAATAATAAAATAAAATGTGGACATGCTTTAAAAAAAAAACAATGTTTAATGTGTGCTCATAGATGTGTGGCTTCTGAAAAAGAATAAATACAATTTCTCTATTTTAATCATTTTCAAATTTTCAATTTGAATATATATGCCATGGATTTTTTTTTAATTTTTTTTTTTTTACAAACATTGTCCAGTATAAAGCAATATGTATTGTAATACGCTTTTGCTGTATGGAACTACATTGCAAGATATTTTAAGACAAAATACACAGCAAAATGAATAGAATAAACAGAATAGAATAAAAAGCATATCCATAGTAGTTGAACAGGACAATAGTTATTTTCAGTGTGTTCTTGTTCTGTTATTCAGATTGTTAATTGCTCAGGAGGAAAAGCTGTCTCTGAGTCTGTTTCCGGCTTTTTTGAGCACTATAGCGACAACCAGATGACAACAGATTGAAAGCTTGATGACCTGGATGAGTTGTGTCTCTGACATTATTCCTCACTTGTTGCCCGGGGAGGGCCAGTTATTTTCTAGGCTATATTGAGCACTCTGCATTGCTTTCCTGTTGGATACAGTGCACTCCGGGTGTTCCTCAATGTTTGTTTGTTTTTTTTTCTGAGCACTTTCAGGAAGTAGAGTCGCTGCTGGATTTACTTCACCACCGCCGTGGTGTTGATGGTCCAGGGGAACTCATTAGAAATGTGGACTTGATGCAGACCTCGTTGATGATAAGTAGGGCCAGGTCGGAATTTTCATGAGTCCAGCATCTGTTCTTATGTCTTTGTGGTGTTTAGAGGGGGTGCTTCCCTCGACTCCATGCTGACAGTCTCTCAACCTCATCCCTTTAGGCATACTCATCTCCTCCTGAGATGAGGCCAAGCAAGGTGGTGTCATCGACAGATTTGATGACTGAGTTGAAGAGGTGGGATGGTGAGCAATTTTTTGGAGTACTGAACAGAAATGATAACCATGATCTCAAACTGATTGATTTTGTTTGATTTTGTTTTATGGTGGTGAACAAATGCCATGTTTTAAAGTCTTTATGGGGATCTCTTTCACTTGAGGGGACTATTTTGTTGGATCTCAAAGTGCAGACCTCTTTTTGCAGTTTAAGTTAAGGTAAGCATTAGGCAATCTGTTGTGATGGAATCAGAATGAAAAAAAGCAGGAATTATTCAAATTCTGATGATTACCATACCCAAGCCAAATAATGACTAATAGTATAGAATTTTAGCAAAAACTGACTTGAGTCCAATGTTGACTCACCACCTCACGCTTCACTTTTTGCGGTTTTGGTGCTTTTTTTTGGTGCTTTTATGTTTTTCTAAAATATGTCCACCATCATATACAATATTCCTTTGCTTCTTTGCGCTTCAATTTTTGTGGCTTCAGTGCTTCGCGTTTTCTTCATAAATATATATGTCAACCGTCACAATGATAATTCCATTAATGCCATGTTTACAAAACTGAATGTCACTGCTTTACAGCAGTGCCTACCCTATGTACTGCAATAAGACTCTCACGCTCAGTCTAATATGCTCTCTGAAACAGCCTAACAGCCTGTTAATATTTGGTCTTGTTCAGCTGCCAATAAAGGTACTTTTCCTTGAAACTAAACCACTATTCATCATTCATCGACAGAGTCATGGCATTGTAAAAGTGCAAATATTCTTTACAAGTGGTAGAGTACAAAGGGAGTGATAGAGTACAAAGGGAAGTAAATGTAAAATAAAATAAATTAAAACTAAACAACTGCTGCATTGTGAACGCTGCTTCCTCGTCGTTCTGTTTTGGGTTTTTTTTTTATATGGGCTTTGGGTCAACGTACAATGACCGCTACCCTGAGGGCAACCAGCTCTGGAGAGAGAATCCCCTGTGTTTCCCAAATGCAGTCAGTGAACGACAACAGGAATGAACCACACACGCTAAGGCTTGGGGCTGCAGAAACTCGGTAAGAGTTAGCGGCCACTC
This sequence comes from Hippichthys cyanospilos, assembly GCF_059441005.1. NCBI lineage: Eukaryota > Metazoa > Chordata > Actinopteri > Syngnathiformes > Syngnathidae > Hippichthys > Hippichthys cyanospilos. The sequence continues at coordinate 20,398,175 of NC_142378.1, forward strand.
CCCACAATGTAGCGCACAGTATGTCATGTTTTCTAAAAGAATATAAAGTTTGTGCACACAAAGAGACATATGCATAATAGGATATCACTGGGCATGGGGATGAAAGGTAGGCATGGTTTTAAAAAACACATTTCATACACTTTGGATACACTCTATGGGCATTTTTTTGTACATACAATTGTCAGTCTGGGGTCAACTCCTACAACAAGGAATTCCCCTTGCAGAAGTTTTTTGGGTCCCCATTAACCATGAAAAACAAGGGAGCACTTTATTTATTGATAGCTGGTGTGGGTGAGTGCCCACAGTGCGTGCTCATTAGACTGCCTTCCCTGCGTCTAGACCTCGGTCCGTTCACTTAAAACTAGGGATGTTTCGATCCATTCCACGCTATCGGTATAAGTTGTATGAGTACCCCTAGTTGACAAACACTAATTGAGGAGATCATACTAGTAGTTTAATGAATGTGGTGTTTTTGAATTTCAGTATCAAGCAAAGTACATCAACACATCATTTAAGTTAAAGCTGGATCAGCCACTGTCCTTTATTGTCCTCACCCATCTCCCTCCCTTTTATCTTTTCGTCTCTAAATATTTCCTTTACCATGCATTTACTTCCATTGCCTGCTGCTCCTTTTTCCTCTCGCCCCAGTTTCTTTTCCCTCCACACTGTCCTCACCCCTCCTCATGCTCCTCTTCCAAGCGCCTTCCCCCTGCCGCCATTTCCTCTCTCCTCTAGGGCTCCATCCATCAGGTTGTCTGGGGCTGCTAGTGGCCGACTCCCAGCCACCATATTTCACCGCCAGCCAGCCAAGCAGCTGACAGCACAGCCACTGCCAGGAAATTGCCTTGGCTGTGAGCGGAATTTCAAATGCGGGACCGCTCTGCATCAACCCGGCCGCCCAGAAACTGCATCCTTCGCTCTTTCTGTCTCTCATCTCTTTCGGTCTCCCTGCATGCCTCCACACACATCTCAATGCTTTTTCTTTCCATGTTTGCCCTTTTTCACTTGTATCCACCCCCCCCCCCCCCCCCCCCCACACACACACACACACACACAAACGCACACAATCTTTTTGAGCCTTGTTTTCTCTGTTTTACTTGTTCTACGGCTCTGGCTTTACCCTCCTTCCCCACTATCTTTCTACTCCCTCACTCTGTAAACACAGGGACTAAAGTGAGCTTGCTGTACGTGCAATGAGAAATAAAGGCGATAGATCGTGGTAGGGGAAAGAGGAAGTTTTGCTCTGACTATCCAATTAGAGGACAGAATTAGATTGACATAAGGGAAATTTGAAATGGTGTCAGCTTTCTCCTGCTCTCCCTAACAGCATCTATGAGTTTCATGAGGGAAACAGGCACTCCTAATAGACGCGTGATTTGCTCCTGGCACATCCATCAACCAATAAGGGCAGGAGTTCGACTCCTGCCCGGGAGTTGTGAACACACAACCGGACATTCAATGTCTGTCAACCCCTGGCAGAACTGTTGTTATGAATACTGGGTTACCATGGGGACCGATTTGATAGGAGGAATGTGTGTCAAGGCAATCAAGGCCTTCTCTGCTGGCCTAACACGACCTAACATTATCATAACAATAATATACAATAATAATTATAATAACTATGATAAAAGTCAATTTAATTTTAAATTTATTTTACTATCTATCTATCTATCTATCTATCTATCTATATACAGTATATATATATATATATATATATATATATATATATATATATATATATATATATATATATATATATATATATATATATATATATATATATACCGTTTTTCCGGACTATAAGGCGCACAGTTATCTAAGCCGCAGCAGCAAAATATGAGCAACAAAATTATTTTTGTCACGGATAAGCGACACTGGAGTATAAGCCACAGGTAATAACATCAGATCATTATGCAAAAAGATGGTATATGAAGTTTAATATATATATTTTTTTAGTAATTTAATTATTTTTGTAATTGTCTGCCAGCAGTTACAGACTGAAAATGCCTGCATTTTTAGTCCCAACATGTTCATAGAAAATGGATGTTAAATAGCAGCTCAAAATCGAAATCAATAGTTCAATAGCATCTTTTTTTGTCTCCCTTTGTTTGATAGTTTATTTTAGTGACCATAACACATTCTACATAATTCATGTACAATAATCAATACATAAATAAAATCAAATAAACTGTGTACTGTATATAACATTTACACATCACCCAAACTGTTATACATTCTCTTAAATTTAGACATATATGTTTTTAATAATACCGTATATTGTTTTAACTCTTTTTGAGCACAGCCATTGATTCACATCAGTTCTATTTGATAGATGTTCCATAGACACCTCAAACAGATAGACAACTTTGCTTGCAGATGGCTAGCAAAAAAAACAAAAACAAAAAAACACCCATAGATAAGCCACACTGGACTATAAATCGCAGGGCTCAAAACATTAGGACAAAGTCAGGGCTGATAACCCGAAAAATCTGGTGTGTGTGTGTGTGTTTGTGTTTATATATATATATATATATATATATATATATATATATATATATATATATATATATATATATATATATATATATATATATATGTAAATTTATCCTCCATCTTTTCATGTGATATTATTCCCATTGGTTTATGCGCCTTCCAGTGTTTTAGTTTTAGGTTAGAGGTTTTACCCAATTAGAATTCAGCTAACCTATGTCGCCAGGCTGTATGAAATCTGCCTGCAAACAAACGCATTTGAGTACATTCGCAAGCTACAGTAGCAAGCCTTCTCTGCCATGAGCAAAGACACATGTGCAGTGTGCAAAGACATATGTGAACGGGCCCCTGTAGTTAATAGACAGCTGCAATGACCAATCGAGTCATAAGATGGCCATCTAGAAGCCTCACGTTGAATGTGACATGATTGGATGCTCACTGCGTGGAGGCGGTGCTATGTTGGTCAACCAACATTGAAGTAGTTAAAGTTATTTGTTTTTAAAAGTGAACCGTCGTGCTCTGGCTGATCTGCACTAAAGGTGTAGCGTACAGCGAAACCAGACCAGCAGAAAAATCAAATCTTTTGCCTTTTTTTTTTTGTTTGTTTTTGTTTTAACCCACAATGGCTGAATCAGACCAAAACAGAAATAAGATGCGACTTTCAGTATTAGTATAGGGGTCCATGTCAATGGGAAATGATTTTTTTATTGGAAATGAAATACGCAGATAACTCTACAAGCAAGTCACTGAAGTCTTTCTCAGGAAAGAAAGGAGAATGGATTTTGTATTGAAATAAGTGGGGGGCAGCCTTGGTGAGGTAATATGGTTTTGTCATTTTATGTTGTTCATATTCAATTAATGGTAAAGAAATAAAACAATGTTCTTATTGTCATGTTTGGTTGAGGTTTGATGTTTTTTGGGTTGTGAGTTTTGTTGTGGGGTTTTGCTCATGTTTCTGTTCCACTCGCATCTGCCTTTATTGTCTGCATTCTCATTAGTTTGATTTTGTCCACCTGTCTGGTTATCTGCCCCCCCAGGGAAAATATTCAAAGCCACATATATTTGATTCGTATTATGTGGCAACACTAACACTCCAGGGTGTCACACTGACAAAAGCTCTGCTTTTTATCACCCCCTAATATATCTTATAAATTTGAATAAATTCCATTTGAAAGGACCAAAAATGATATTTTGATTGCTACGTCCATAGTCAATTCAAGTGATTCTCTTCTTTCAGCAGTCTCCCATCAGCACCAGAGTGAAATGGCATTGAGTTTCTCACTTAATTCCTAATATATAACTTGCTAGCTGTAAACTGAGACACATTTTGGAAATCCTGATTGACAAAAATTGTAATGACACATTGTAATTGTAATTGTAATTGAGTTTGAAATGACCAAAAATGACATTTTGAATCCATTACATCCATTCTCACTTTGTGTGATCCTGGTGCATTTGTACGTTTTTTTTTTTGTTTTGTTTTGTTTTTTTTTAAATAATGTTAAGGCTCTTGTAGATTTTGTTACAGGCCTGTTGTGTTAGTAGATGCATGGTTCTTAGTAGGCTTTGTTTTTTTCATTGGTTTGCACTCAGCAAGTAATTTAGCTGTGTTGCCCTTTGTGCCCAGTTTTTGCCGTAGTTATTATTTATTATTTATACTTCAGTTTTTTATTATTTTAAGTTTCAAGCCTCGAGTTCTGGTTTATTTATACTTACTTTTAAAAAAAAGTGCAATAAATAGAAATGTTTGACTAAACATGATGAATAATTGTGATTAAATATCATAATCTCAATACTGACCCAATTAATTGTGATTATTATTTTGGACACAATTGTGCAGCCCTATCTGATATTAGTGGTTACATGACTGTCCAATTAAAACACATGGGGTATGTTTTAATTGAGTAAAATGATGAAATGATGGTACTTTTAGACACATTCCTTCATTGTATATTGAATTAAATACTGTTGCAGTTACGTGGAGGACGGAAATGAGTGCGAGGCATTGTATGTGTGCGTGGATGCAAATACTGATACTAATGTTGCAACAATAAAATTATTTGAAGGCCTCCCAACGAGTAACATTGGGAATATTAGTTTTACTTATTTGACACAGCTGAATATGAATTTGTCAAATAGCCCTGAAAGTCATGATCGCTCTCTGACATGCCAAATTGCTCCTCCCAGTTAAATCCCAGGCACCCGCTTCTTACAAATGTTGCACAAACATCCTTGTTCCAAAGATAGTCATCTTTGGACTCATCCAAATTTGTTTGAAATGAAGGTCTCCAGAAATGCTTTGCTGAAGACTTCTTTATCCAAGCGATGACTGTGGCAAGATCAGAGCATGGATCAGTTGCTCTTCACTGTGTTTCTCCCCCCACCTGCTGACATCAACGCGTACCATGCCTCTCATTTTTGTCTTGATTGGACAAGTCAAGCCATATTTTCTTTTTTATAACGGGTCTAAGTCTGCCGTAAAAATTCTCCACACAGCCTCGTTGTCGACAACGGAGGGGCAGTAAAACGGCTCTTGAAAACGGATGCATACTATATCAAATTAGAGGCATATATAATTATTTTAAGCCTTGTAAATGACATGATATTATTCATTTCGCATTCAAATTAATGTTATTCAAACACAGTTATGTGGAGAACATTTGTCTGGTTTTGAGTTGCAGGTATAAGTACAAGTCAAACTTGGTAGAGGAAAATTGAGAACTAAAACTTGAATTGTACATGGAGAAATATGGTAGTTATATAAGGGATACAAATGGTTAAATGCATAAGTAAATGTCTTTTGGACAGCAATCTTACTCCATACATGTGGGTACCAATCATACTGCATATCGCAAACCAGGAAATCGATATTACTGTATCTTCAGGTCAAATGTACTTGATAAATTAAAAAAAAAAAAAAATCAACTGTTTTAAACACACACAACACAATCATTGTGTAAGTCATTCTAAAATGTCTGAATTTATATAGCAGTATTTCACAGGCCTAACAATGTACACCAGTCATCACACCCTTTTGCTGAATTCGAAGAGCTCCATCTTAACTGAATTACTGGGAAGCTATATTAATTTAAAATAGTTTTACTGAATGACTTTGTTAGTTGTAGTTGCTTTTCTAGATTTTCTCTCAGGATTTCTATCTTCAACTCCCTTCAGGCCTTGAGGTCCAATGTCAGAAAGTGACGCTTTATTTACCACTATAACCTGTTGTTGTTTGTCTCTGTGTCTCTCTAAATCCCGTGTTCCGACATCAGAATGTTAGCTTGGAGTTCTACATCGACGTCCACGCTCACTCCACCATGCTGAACGGCTTTATGTATGGCAACGTGTTTGAGGATGAGGAGCGCGTCCAGAGACAGGCTGTCTTCCCCCGATTGCTGTGCCAAAATGCACAGGACTTTTCCTTTGTGAGTTTTGACATGCATGTGCGCTCACACACACACACACACTCATAGACATCAACACAGTGGCATCATTTTCTTTGTCAGAATGTAATGTAATCTTAATACTTAGACGTACTATGTACAGTTTACAAAATACTATAAATCAAAACGCAGGTTGCGAAATATTAACTACAAATGGAAATGCAGGCTCACTGGTATACAAATGTTAGGTTAACTTGCTGTGATTGGATTCAATTTAAAAAAAAAAAAAACATTTACAATCAGAAAATGGAAACATTTATTAATTTATTGCCCAGAACAAGAAACGGTGGGCAGCACAGCAGATTTTGATACAATAAATTATATTGTTTGCACGTACCCACTGCAATGTGTTGATCTATGAGTCACTGCTGTTTTGGTGCTTTGATTATTTGTAATGACGTTTGAAATGTCTTACTATGCAAATAGTCACTGAACGCAATGCAACTTAAGTGAATATAAATCATGGGTTCTGTATTCTTATATAACTGACAATCAAAAAACACAGAAGTGTGTTCTTCATGTATTTAAATGAAAACAAGCAAGCGTCACTCCACCACCTCCGCATTCACACAATGCACGCTAGCTACAAGGATACAAAGATAGTGATCCCTTAATACTTCACGCCTCATATATCGCGCCCTCAGTGCATCCCAGTTTTTTTTCTAATTAAAAAAAATTAAGCTATTTTGCTATTAAGCTCTGAAGGTTTCCTGCATGCCAAACAGACAAGGTAACCATAAATGCACCAACTACTGTCATACACATATTTACTCAACTCTTAAATTATTAAACAGAAATTATAATAACAGTAACTGTAAATTAAAATGGCTACAGTCTCACGGATAGCCGCGGATATATTAGCGGCGCCTGGAAATCTAATTCAAGTGACGGCTGTAGCAAACATAATGATCACAGTTTACGCTCACAATACCAGTTGATTACAAAAGAAAAAAATCTTGGTAAGAAATTTTTCTCATTTCCTCCTCCCAACACCATGTGTGTTTTCTGAATGAGACCAGCACTGGTCTCTTGGTCTACCTAATAGCGGGAGTTGGGGCGGGTATAGATAAAAACTCCTGTCCTCATTGGTCAATGGTCGCGCCAGGAGCCAATCGCATGTCTGATAAAAGTGCCAATCTCTCTCCTGAAATCATGTCTGAGTGTCCTGCAAGACACGCGACCAATGAGGACAGGAGTTGTAATCTACTCCCGGGCTAACTCACGCTTCTTATGTAGGCCAAGGCAAGCAGCGCGAATCTCAATCAAAAAAAAAAAAAAAATAAACCACATGCTGTTGGGAGGAGGAAGGAGGCTTCACCCGCTTCTCTTAGAAATTTTCCTGGATTTCTTTTGTAATAAATTGGTATTTCAAGGTTACAAGCCTCACTTTACCCTCACTTCCGGGCACCACTAATATGACCGTGGCTGAGACTACAGTAAAATGAATGGGGAGGGGTACAGTACAGTTACTGTATAAGGTTTAATCATTTAAGATTTAATTAAATTTACTGTATGTTCTGCAGTAATATTTGTGTTAATTATGCATAGTATGAAGAAAAAAATTCAGACATCCACTTTACACATGCACGAAAATTCCGTCGCTAATTCGAGGGAAAAACGAGGGCTCACTGTACTATCAATCAATCAAAAACCGAGCTAGTCATTTTGGCCAGGATTGGTCTCGATAGATAGTTTGAATTGGCTCACAGGTAGGCGATTGCCCCCCCGGATGATCTTCAAGGCTGCAATATTAGCATCGTATTGACATGAAAAAGTGAGATCGAGCTATCGCTAGTAACTCCCCCATCTCCTGAAAAAAAAAATCCATGGAAATGTTCCAGATGGCTGGCATGGAAATGTCACTGTATTTACAGTGTTCCTTTTATTTTGTCCAGTTTAAATCAATTCAATTGAGTATTGAAAGTATTTTCCAAAAATGGTTTCATTCATAAATTGTAACCTAATGAAACCAGAATTGAGTCAGGCCATATATTTATTTGACCCAGGGGTCATCTCCCGTCCTCCCTGTTCAACACGGCCCACAGTGCACTGCTGCAGTTGCACAACGCAATCATGGCAAAATCTCACTAGTGGCAGCAAGTTTGCCTTTCAGCAAATCACTGCAGCAGTGACAGGTCTCAATACAATGTTAACAAACAAGTACATTTTCTTTTTTAAATTGATAACTTTTCCATTTTGTAAGAGATTTTTATAACATGGTTTCTATAATGACATTACCAGAATGTCTTTACTATAACTTACGTTTTAACCTTATGTTGATATGGTTGTAGGATTTTATGAAAATACTATTGTTCAAGATGTGAATGTTGTTATTCTCGTCCATCCATCCATTTATCCATCATCTACCGCTTCATCTGTAAGCGGGAAGCCCAGACTTCCCACTTTGCCCAGCCTCTCAGGGAGGATGTCCAGATATTGCCAGGCCAGTCGAAAGACGTAGTCTTTTCAGTGTGTCCTACATCATCCCTGGGGCCTCCTGCCGGCATCCAGGAGGCATCATAACCAGATACCGCTGCCATGGCAGCTGGCTTACTGCAGGCAATGAGGGCCGTTCCTACCAATCACGCTCCTCCAGGTCTCACTGTCATTGCCCACATTCAAAGAAGTCCCCTAGCAGAATGAGGGGCTCCCCAGAGTCAACGCTCTCCATCCTCCAAGTACTCCAAAAAGAGTGGGTCCACTGAACCACAGTTTTATGCGTAGGCACAAACAAAACAGGATCCATCCTCCCACTCGAAAGCAGAGGGAGGCTATGCTCTTATTCACCAAGGTAAACCTCAATGTACAGGCTATGAGTCTGGGGGCAATAAGTAGTCCCACACCTGCTTGCCACCTTTCATCAGTGGACAACTGCGTATTAGAAGCGTGTCCAACTATACTCGAGAGGACTGGTACCAGAGCACTAGCTGTGTATAGAGGTGAGTCCCAATATATCTAGTCGTAATTTCTCTGCCTCACACACCAGCTCAGGCTCCTTCCTGGCCAGAAAGGTGACAGCCTTTCTGTCACCTTATAGTGTCCGAGTATAGTGTCACCTTATAGTGTCCGTGTATAGTGTCCAACTATACTCGAGAGGACTGGTACCAGAGCACTAGCTGTGTATAGCGGTGAGTCCCAATATATCTAGTCGTAATTTCTCTGCCTCACACACCAGCTCAGGCTCCTTCCTGGCCAGAAAGGTGACAGCCCGCGAAGGTCTCCACCTTTGGCTGGCACTCAGTCACACAGCACCCGATCTCTTTGTCCGCTCCCACAGGTGGGGTAACCATGGGAAGGGGGACCTATACTGTCCTTTTGGGCCACCAGACAACCCACATCCAGGCAAGGGAAACATGGATTCATCGATAGTACTCATCATAAGGGGATTCTGAGCCATCTTTAGTCTGGAATCTCACCCAGAACCTGTTTGGCAGGGGTGACTCTGCCAGGGGTGTAAAGCCCCAGTCAACTCAGCTTCTAGAATCTTTGGAACGCACAAAGCCCTCCATCTCAGTAATGTGACAGCTCATGGAGGGGTTTTTTGTTATTGTAGGAACTCTTATTTCACTGAGTGCTGGTCCTTTATTGGGAAGTACCAATTTACCATGCACAAACTTCTGTGCACACTTCTGAGGTACAAAAGAATAACAGCATGATAAAATACATAGAGCCCCCGGTTTACGAGATGAATCCATCCCGCGGTTGGGATCGTAACGCGAAATTGCCGTCTGTCGGGCAATCCAAACCTATGTTGAGTAGCTACAGTAATGTGTGTAAAACCCCAGGTAAAAACATAAAAATTGTATAGACATATTAAAAATTGGTATAAAATAGTATAGTAAGTGCTACTTATATATAATATACATGCATACAATTAAATAACATCATAAATAAAAAAAATATATATATATAAAGGATTTATTTATCTTTGAGTTGACACTTGTTATGGCTATATTCCCTAGTAAGGGTAGCCTAGGCTAGGCTATCTTAGCTTTCTTCATATTCTTGATTATCTCCAGCTTCGTTTCCATATAAATCATCTTCTTTGTTTAACATCACTAGCAATCTTGGGACTCATGGATACCAATTCAAGTTTGAATTAAGCACTAAAATGCATGATAAATACGATATTAAAAGTACTCTCACACAGGATTAAGTCTTCAGGTAGCCATCTTTGTCACCCTGTGCGCTGAAAGAAATCTAGGTAAGACATTCTGGCGAACGTCTGCTCCTTACAGTCTGGCTTTTGCTGTGGGTGCGCTTCATGACAGACACAAACGTGCCTGTGAGGCAGGAATTGGGGCGGGAGTAGATTGAAACTCTACAAGCACACGCCGTATACCTCATGAAGCGCACCCCGGCACTGTTGTTGTCAACACACAGGCAGGAGGCAGAGACAAGAGGAGCAAAGACAACATTCACCAGACCGTTAGAAAACCCTTCCATAGATTTCTTTTACATTAAAATGGTATTTCAAGTGTAAACTCCCCATTGTAATCATCTTTGGTCATATACAGATTAAACTTTAATTCAATGTCCGGGCCGCTACTAATATGACCGCAACTGCGCGAGACTTCAAAAGAAAGGGCTTCTTCCGTCGGCAGTTGGCAATCCAGAATGCTAAAGCAGCATCCATACGGATGATCCTTTTATTTTACGAGCCGTAGCAACTGGCTTTGCTGAAATGCCAAAAGTGATGTCTTGTAATGTTCACCTCGTCCTTAATGTAGCAAACAGTGGATTCGTCCACTCCCAAATGGCGGGCCATGGCCATGTAACTTCTTCCTTGGAGAACAATCACCTTCTCAGCAATTGTCATTGGCGTTTAGGCTCAGTACAAGCCTGTGGTGGTGATGTGGTGAATGGGTAAAAAAATCCGCAATGTGGCAAATCCGCGACAGTGGAACCGCGAAGTGGGATTCACTGTACTCTCTGTCAACTGTGTCATTCATGATTCGCTAGCTAAACACCAGTGGTCAATTGAATTGCCTTCAGGTATGAATTGCCATCAGTGGTCAATGCCATTTTGCATAGTGCTATCAATGGGCGGCGAGGGGGGGCTGGCTGCTCTAAAAACCACATCATCCTTCTCACTATGTATGTAATATCAACTGCGGCCAGAGGCGGCGCCAAAAGTTACAATGTCGCAATCAAGTGGCTGAGACCCTGCTAAATATTGTGCTGACAATGCTGCGCTATCGTTAGCTTTGCACAGTAACTACGGTTCAACAGCTGTTAAGTGAAGCAAATGCTGCACATACCAGTTGTCCCAAGTTGTCGCTTCCGCCTTTCTACGAGCCAGGTGAGTGCTCTTGCTTGGCTCTGTTTTGTATTGAAAGCTCAGTTGGCCGTGTTGGATCGCTCCCGGTGACCGCAAAGTGGCCGCCATGATTCATTCCTGCCCACTGCTTGAGCCCTTGAATGTTCCCAAAGTTGATTGGCTACCGCGGCACGAAACGCGAAAAAAGGAAAAAAAAATTAACTTCACTCGAAAGGCGAAATTTCGCCATTCACATCGCTCTATTTGCATCCATCGTGTCGCCCGACGCGCATTCGTGCCCAGTCGTGCGAACTCCATTGACTACAATACAAAACACTCCGCTTTTTCGCCTCGTTCGCGTTCGGTGTGCACGTAGCATTAAACTAAATCATCTCCAAAACATTATTTCGGGTGCAGCACACGCGGCCCGGTACCAGTTGATCCATGCACCGGTACCGGTTCGCAAAACGGGGGTTAGGGACCACTGTTCTGGACGACTCTTGAATGCTTTTATTTTGCCCCAAACTGTGCAAACAGAATGTTTGGTGAGCTTTCGAGCAGAAAAGTACGGGATCGAATCTGTACCGATCGAGACACATACAGTATATGCGTAATGTTTGTTAAATTGTTAAAGGGACAGTGTGTAAAATTTTAACAGGTTTTTTTTTTTTTATTAAAAAGGAATACATTAAATGATTGTAAATTTAAAAAACTTGCAAATGAATGTGTTCTTAATGACCACCAGTATGTTTTAGATGTAATCCTAGGTCTAGTTATCATGAAATGATATAACATGGGGGGGAGGGGGGGGATTGTCGAATCGTCAGTTAATTTAAGTTTCTCTTGCTGTGAATGTTTGCTATCGAAAAACATGGATGATTTGAGTTACCTTATTTATTTTTAGTTTCACTTTGCATTAAAAGCTACAAACTATTATGAGGACGTCTTGCGTCATCACTTCAGAGTTTAGCTTGCTGTCTAGCTCGGACTAAGCTTATACTGGTCTCAGTGAGGACTGTACAGTATACAGTATTTCACTTTGTTGTTAAGGAATGAACCATTAAAAGAAATGAGCTAACCAAGAAAAAAATATTCATACAGAACATAAAGGAAATCGTAATCAATACAAAACAAAGTATGCAAACTAAATTAATTCACAAACACTTATTAATCACATACATGCAAATGAATAAAAAATACTCTCCACTCTCCTGGATAATATGTTACAAACAATTGTGACCAATAATGCTCCCGACGTTCTCCCCTTACCTTTACTCGCACTATCGATTTAGCTGCTCACTTGAAAAAGTTAATATTTATATCTTGTTTATCATACATGTACTGATAAATATCAGTAGTTTTCATGTGGGCAACAGTTTAAAAATATAATAATATTAATGTATATATTAATAAAATAATATTTTCAAATATGAAATGACAGTATATCTTGTTCTTTTTGGTTTCATTTTATTTTATACTATAAAAGCTATACAGTCTATAGTTAGCTGAATAGCAGTTGTCAACATGCTATTTTTGTGGAAAAAGGCATGCTCCTTTCAAATCAAAACTTAAAAAAAAAGATATGCTCTCTTTACATCACCCTTTTTATTCTGTCTTGCAAAAATGAAAAAAAAAATAGTATAATGATTCTTTGCACTTGAAGCAGAAATCATTTCTAAGTAAGTGAATCGAATTGTTTTGAATCGAATATCATTGAGAATCAAAAATCGATTCTGAATCAAATGAGAGACCCCAAAAAACAAACCGAATCGACAGCCAAAGATTCCCACCCCTAATGTATATACTTCTTGGCTATGGTGTGAGGGTAATGATTTTGAGGGACTTAGACTAAAGGATTGAATGCTGTTTCCTTCAGACAGCTTGTTATATATTGCATTTTAATCAAGTATATTTTTTTTAAAAATCCGTAGTTAATAGGGGTGTGATGCAGTGGTTAGCACGTCCGCCTCACAGTTCAGGGACCTGACTTCAAATCCACCTCATTCCTCAATCCAGATTACTATGGAGATTGCATGGTCTCCCTAAACCCCCATGGGTTCTCTCCAGGCACTCCGACTTCCTCCCACACTCCAAAAACATGCATGGAAGGTGTATTGGACTTACTAATTTGTCCTTAGGTGTGATTGGGTGTGTGAATTGTTATTCGTTTCTGTGTGCCCTGCAATCGGCTGGCAACCAGTTCAGGGTGTCCCCCGCCTACTGCCCCAAGTCAGCTGGGATAGGCACCAGCACACATGTAACCATTGTGAGGATAAGCAGCTCTAAAAAATGGATGGATGGATGGATGGATGTGGATTGTGGTTTTAAATATGGTTAATCTAAATAATTTAGGGCAGGGTTATAAAAAATACTGCCTCCATGTGAAAATGGCAGAAAATCACCAATTTTCCTGAGGTGTGGGGTTGGCCAGAGAGTAGCTAGGGGTGGAGAGAGTGACTAGGGGTGACATTGGCCAACACGTAGCTCTGCCTCCACTTTTAGGTTTGACACAAGGGTTAAAGGAAACTGCTTTGCAGAATTTGTCTCATCTTGTCTCCTGTGTATTTTCCTTTCTTCCAGTCTAACACGTCCTTTAACCGCGACGTGGTGAAGGCTGGCACCGGCAGACGTTTCCTCGGCGGTCTTCTTGACGACATGTCCTACTGCTACACTCTGGAAGTGTCATTCTACAGCTACATGACCTCTGACAGCACGGCACCTGTGGCCTACACTGAGGAGACATGTATCCTTTGCTGTGTGTTTTCTATTTGTAGACAGCAACCGTGGTTTACCTTTTCTATCTGGTAATTAGTTGTCGGCATGTCACTAAAATGACAGTGTACATAAGGCTTTGTGTGTGAGTTTGCATCTCTACAAAAGCTACGTTGGTCTTTTGTCACCTCTCGTCTCGACAGATGTGCAGAGTTACAAGAGGGATGCGATAACTGCATCCATTGATTTAATTCACGAAGGTGCCTGAGAAAACAAGGCCTCTGTAGTCAAGCTCAGGTGACGCTTTCATTGCGCTAAACAATAGAACAATGAGTCAAACAAGACTCCTGTCAAACACAATCGTTCAGACGCACAAACGCACATCACGGCCGCTGAAGGTCGTCCATGTCTTAATGGACACTGATAGGAGGAGGAGCTTTTCCCTTCAGTTGACCTTCTCCAGACTGGAGTACCCCCAAGAGCAGGCGATGGCGCTGAGATCTAGGCAAACATTTTAGAGAAGAGTGATAAGGAGCCTTTTACATGTGATGTTTTTAAGTGTTGCTGCGGATGGAGGGGATGGTACTGGTGGATGTTGTTTGAGTGCCCTCTAGTGCCAAGGCTGGATACTCGCTCTACCAACAAAAAGCTTGAGTGGCTGTATCTGCTGTTCCTTTTACTTAATAAATATTTGCTGCAAATAAACATTTGATTAGCTCTGAAACAATATCTGTATTATTGTGGTTGCCGGTGGTGTAGAACCACACTGCATCATATTGATAACTGTCTAATACAGGATCATCTTCATAATTTGTAGTTAGTTCTATCGAAAATAACTCATATCCTGGCTAGATTTTATGCTAAAGTTTATTGTCTAATGGTTATCTTAACATTACAGGAACAGGAATGTGGCAAACTGCTGTAAAACCGCGTGGGAGGGATGTTTTTACTTGTGAACAATCCTGGTACACACTTGTGTGTTAGGGTTAGATTGTATACTTTGGGAAGATGTTGAAGTTAAAATGTGTGCCTGAAAGAAAGCAAAATTCACAAGTGTATGAATAATTTTGAGGACAAATGTGTGTGTGTGTGTGTGTGTGTGTGTATGTACACACACACATATATATATATATATATATATATATATATATATATATATATATATATATATATATATATATATATATATATATATATATATATATACACACACACATTTGTCGTCATAATTATTCATACACTTGTGAATTTTGCTTTCTTTTTGTGTGTTTGTGACTGATTTTTTTTCTTAGTTTCTTTGTGAGTCATATGTGACCAGCAAACAAATGAATGAAAACAATACCTTATTCAAGATAACTTTAATTTCAATGTGATATTATTGATAGATTTACATAAAGTGTTATGTTCAAAATTATTCGTACCCCTGTCAATATCTAAATAAAAATGTCCCAAATCTGTACATTTTGATGCTAAATGCTATTTCAAGATGTCATCAGGTGAATAAATGCATGTTTTAAAACAAATTTAGAAAAAATAATTTTGTAGAAGAATATGAATGAAAAAAAGTCTCCCAGTCATACTAGGGTTCTGGATATCATGGTCAAGAAGAAAGACCTGCGGGAGGACCTGTGTTAGAATCCTGTGTGCCCACAGCAAGGGAAGGGTTACTAGACCATTTCCAAGTCGTTTGGTATCGCTACGGCAACCATCCAGAGCATCCTTAACAACCACATGAGGTTCAACACTATTAAAAATCTCTGTGGGCGTGGTAAGAATTGGAAGGCGTCTCTCAAACCTGCCAGGAAAGTATGCTGAGAGGTTAATATCAACCCTCAGAAACACTAATAGAAACACTTGAGCAGGCAGGGACGACTGTCTCAAGGTCTAGCATTGAGTTGCCTGGGAAGACAACCCTGCTCAAGGAAAAGCACGGTGAGGCTGCCTGGCTTTTGCCAGAGGTCACCTCCAGCATGACTCTAGATTTTGGCCAACCATCCTGTGGTCTGGTGAGGCAAAGTTAGCATTATTTGGGCCTATGAATGCTGAGTAAGTCTGGAGAAAAAAAAAAAAAAAAAAGAACACCATCCCTACTAAAAGGCAAGGTAGTCACAACATAGTTTTATGGGCATGCTTCTCCTCCAATGGCACAGGGAACCTGGTCAAGGTTGAGGAAATTATAAAGGAAGGGGGATTACATCGGAATCCTTCACAAAAACCTGACGGTGACTGCTGAGAAACTCCAGCTCAGCCACAACTGGATGGTCCAGGACAATTGTCCGAAACAAACTGCCAAGGTAGAGAAGAAATGGACAAGAACGAAATGTGAATGTATTAAAATGGTCAAGTCAGATTCCTGATCTGAACCCGTTCAAAAATTGAGGTATAACTTGAAGATGAGAATGTTTGCTTTGAAACCCACCATCTTTACCCAGCTTGAGGCCTTTGCTTGTGAACAATGGGCCAATATTCTACAGGAGGAATGCAGAATGCTGGTTGACAAACAGAGGAATGGTCTCCTGGTAATTTTAAAACCAAAAGGTATGGTATTTGATTATTAATTAAAACATTAGACTAATGTATGAATAATTTTGAACATAGCATTTTTTGGTTTTCCATCAGTAAAATTGCTGTTAGATTTTGCGTTTCTTCAATTGTTTGTTGTTTTGATTCTTTTACTTGTTTGTTACATATAACTCATGAAGAAACTTGCATAAATGAAATGGTTTTGTCACAAAAATGAAAAAACAAAAGACATTTCTAGGGTGTGAATAATTTTGAGGACAAGTATATATTATTATTATTATTATTATTATTATTTTCTAAACTTCAGTAAATCTAGCTAAAAAGTAACAAATATACTTGTTGTTAAATTGAACATGTTGCTGAATAAAAAGAGCACTAATGTTTGGTTTGAATTATAATTTTTTTCTTGTTGTTTCTGCAAACATTTGCAATGGGGCTCCTTGGAAAATTTGCTATCTAAAAGGGGTCCCTGACTCCAAAAGGTTTGAGAACCCCTGCTTTAATGAATCTGGCTCTTAATTTGTGGCTGGATGAAATAATACTACATTTGGCAAGATTCTAAGTTCAATCGGTACAGCTGCAACATGTGACTATCATGCGGCAGAGGTGGGATTGATTCCCATTTAAAACCCCATTCAAAAATGCCCTTGTATTAGACCAGGTTGTAATCCATTTTAGCACTTAAACCTGAACAGTACATGATGCACACCGGTGGCTTTTGGTATGTACAACATGGGCAAGGAAGCATTGCTGGGTAAAGAAAGCTACATTAACTATGTGTATTGCCGTCATGACGTGGAGGGCTTGTGTTTTGAATTTTACAAAGGTTTATGCAGAGACTGTCCATTTGTATGGCTTATAGTCTTTAGGCTTGTGATATCGGTTCTGTTCCTTTTCGACTCAAGGTCAAATTGGCAGAGCAGTTTGCCCCTGGTGGGTGGACCAATGATCTTTTTTTTGTTCCCAAGTAATGTAAGTGTCTGCGTGCATTTGTGAATGTGTGTGTGTGTTCCTTTATGGAAAAGGGGAGGGTCACAATGAGGCAGGGTCTCGTGTGTTGGGCAAGCTGCACAGTGGGACCCGTTGCATAGTGGAGATTGGGGTCAGGCAGGTTGAAGGAACCGACCATGTCGCTTTTTCCGCCCCGGTACTCTGCTCGATGGAGCGTACAAATCATCAACAGAGACCTTTAGCACCTCCAGTCCACCTTCCTTCACCCCCCGACACATGCACACAACCACACACGCCTCCCACCCTTGCACACAATCATCATTGGACAAAACTAACACATAACAAATAAATAATAGCCACTTTATACACCCATTTCTCCGTCCTTCTCCAAAACTGGCCTCTTAACATTTCTCACAGTTAAGACTTTTTGTCACAGTTTGAAAAAGATCCAAGTGTTTGTGTGCATGTGTATGTTCCACTCATGTCCTCCTCTCTCCTCTAGTCTGTCCTTTCCTCTCGTCTCATCACCAAGAACATAACAGCTCATTATATCATCTAGTCAAGCTGTGAATCCTCTTCTCCAAAACAGCAGGGACAACCTCTCTCTTGTCTGTCGTCTATTTGTCCTCTAATCATTGGCTACCTGTGTGTCTTTGTGCATGCCTGGCCAAATGTGTGCATGCGTGTGCTTCCTTCATGTATATCCACTTACAATTAACTTATATGTAGAACCATTAGTAAAGTAGGCCAATCCCTCTAATGTGTGAATAAAAGAGTATTTAAGATCCTGGGGAAATGCATGAATTCAGATGCATTTAAGATGCAGATATTGATGGTAGTTACTGGAAGCAAAGAGTAAATGTGTGGTAATGATTGTAGAAGAAACATTTTGGCACAAAGCAAGAATGCAGCACTGTGATTGTTGATGAACTTTTCAGGGCGTACTGTGCCTCTTGCCCAAGCTAAAATGAGAGTCATATTCATAATTAAATTTGATTTGGCATTCACAGTCCACTTCTTTTCACACTTCTGTTACAGTCAAGATTGTAAAATATGTTGCTTATAGGATTTTATATCCGTTGTTATTTTACCATGACAGAGTGAACTCAAACTTGACAAGCATATAACTACACACGATGAAAATTGTGAAACCTAAATGTTAATTTTTATTCAACAATCATTCGCTGTTTTAGCATTTATTAAAGAAAACCAAAATGCTGGCTGGAATGTCACTGAAAAAGATTTCTTGCGAGGGCAATTACCCCATAATGATAGGGTGGACAAAATTTTGTTTGTTTGTTTGTTTTGTTATTTTTAATGTAAATAAATTGTGAATTATTTTAAATGTTTTTATTTCATTTCAATTCTGCGGGTCAAATGCCACAACATTTTATTCTTTTAACACTTGTGCGTACTAGAAGGACATATAAAGTTCTGAATTTTAGGGGCACATCCAAATTCTTCAATACAGTAATAAAAATAGAACATGTTCAAAATGCATCAATATATCCAAAAAAATTGTTGTAAATAGAAAAGCAGTGTTAAACTGATTAATTTTGCATCATTAACCACTTGTTAAAAACACTGCAGCAGAGCAGTTGTGTGGGACATTCCAAATTCACAACAATCAAATGGAAAAGAGGTACAAAATGAAGTAAGTATCTCTTGTAGGAATAAAACATTGACGTGATTCCTGAATGAACACACAGGCTACTACTACTATGTTCCTGCATTTTATTGTCATTATAGCGTTTGACATTAAAGACCATTATTGAGGCAGTACTTGGTTGATAGAACTAATGCTGTGAATGACTGTGATTGAAAAGGGGACCAAACACTTTTGTTTGCTTTTTCATGTGGACGTGGTGATGCATCTTATGGTGATCTTTGACTAGGAAGACTTGGCTAAACGTGAAAATACATTTACACAGTAAACTCCTCCGTGGAAGATTTTAATGGTGTCGTCTTCACCAGGGACTTTGTGTTCATCTCTGGATCCACTCAAACACACACTCATTGTCAGCTGACAGTCAGACGCGCGGCACACAACAGTAGGAAGCCATGAAATAGCAGAGCTGCCACTGGAACGCACTATGCTTGAGTGCACCTGACGCCCAACGGAGGGGCTGTGACAGGTATGCAAATGATATAGCTTGGAGGCAAATATGCTTCGCTTCCACGCATCACACACATGGTCTCACGCGAACACATACCAGCGCATGCACGGCCTCATACAGTATGTGTGAAAGCAGATGCACACAGCTGATTGCACAGGTATTGTTAGAGCGGCGCTTCATATTTAGGCAATGGCAGCCATGCACAAAATCAAGCAAATGTTCACTCGGTCGTCGAATCTACGTAAGAGACAATTTGTGGAGACCTGCCCACCACCTAAATGATAAGGCGGTGCTGAGAGAGGTCGGCGTGAAAGCGCCGAGAGGAGTCAGTGAGTCGAAAGTATCAGCTGATGTGTGATCACTGACAGACAAAGTGCCATTGGAGCCAACACTACATGAGACTGGCGTCATTAGCTACAAGTGCTAGAAACAGCTTGTTAAAGCGGCCAAAGGGGGCAAAAGTACTCACACTCTGTACTCAAGTCCCACCCAGCCCAGATATCTTGTGGACATTTGATTTTGGACTAAATCTAGTCCGTTTTGCCTAAAACTTAATTCAATCCAGAAATAGTCGTTGATAACTTCGTTGTATTAAAGCCCATATGTAGTCTAAATTTAGTCCAAAAAAAAAAAGCAGCGATAATTGGGTTGTGTTATCTCTTTCAACTCTAGTCCATAAATAGTTGTTGAAAACTAGGTTGTTTTTGTGCCCTTCCAATGTGTTCCAAATGTTACCAGTAAAAAATAGTCACAATCGGCTACTGTTCTAGTCTATAAAATATGGCCCAAATGTATTCACAACAGAACAACGCAACACATTTACAATGCTGGAGCAAACATCAAAGAATTCTCTTTCAATAAAACCAGGTAACTTATTTTTCTTTATTTCGCTATTTTTCTCTTTGAAGCGTTCCAGTTAAAGGTTTGTTGCAATATGTTTTCCCATTTATGCCTGATGTACAATTCAGATACTCAAAACTCTCAGATTTTTGTTGTCATATTTTTCACATCATAATGGGCCACTCCTTGTCATTTGGTGACAGGTCTGGACGAATGGCAGGCCAGTCTGGCTATTTTTCAAATACTTCAAAATAACGACACAATAAATCACAAATGTGTAAAACAAGGGGAGCCAGTCTTCCATTATTCATTGAAAAACTTTGCTGTTTTTGTGCTCATGCCAAAACTAAATAGTATGACTTCAGCACCATTCAACTTGATTCCAAGGGACTTGAAATGAGGTTTCATTTAAATGAAAGGAGATCGTTGCTGCTATCATGTGGCTTCTACTGGCAATTACAACGCGGTGAAAATCTGTTGAGAACATTCGATTCGTCGCAAATTTTCACATCACTCCCTATTATCCCCAAAAGTGGGGGTTTGGGGCTAAAGTTTGTAACTTTCACTGACTTTCCTGACCTAGATAAATCAATAATTAAGGACAAAAGTGGCCTTTTCTGTATCACTGTTGCTGACTAGCTTCTTAATTTGCCATTGATAATTAGTTGTCTTGTGTGTCACTGCAGTGACAGCTACTGTCAGCGGCATTCATTGATGACTCTGATGTCTCCTCCCTTGTTTCCGTGTAAAATCCCGTACCACCAGGACAGCGCTTTTTTTCTTGTTCCTTCTCTGACGAACCACGGGGGGCCTTGTTGTCCACCCATCACCTTGTCTATCTGTCTGCCAGGACCGGGCGCCAGGGACATGATGGCAAAAGCCGTTAAATGTTGCGCTGACAGTAAATAGCCGTGGTAAACAAGTCGTGACGTCCCCCGCACTCTTGTCTGGCTCATCAGCACACAGGCCGGCACACGCCCTTGAGCCATGACAATGACCCGTCATCGATTAAACACGACACAGAAGAATACAGGGGCAGGCAGCCTCCTCACCGGTCAAAGCATTAAGTACACCTCCACATTGTTTAAGTACACCTCCACATTGTAACCACAGTCAATACACAAATCACATCTAAAATTCTGCCTTTACAATTGTAATCATGCTCAGTGAAGACACGATAAAATAGAATGAAAAGAAATGAAACTGTTGTTACAATGTATTTTTTTTTTTGCTTTGAAGAATGGATCTAGTGCTGTTCCTTCTACTGTAAAGACCTTGGCCACTTGGGGGCAGTGTAAAATGGACATAAATACTTAATATGGGGAGTCTAGGCTCCTCAGTAATGTACATCGTTTTACACAGAGGATAAAAACATAGAGTATATCTTGGAGTATTGTCATACCTGTTACATGTTTTGCACCACCGTTTGTGTTTGAATACCTTTCGCTCAAAGGTATATTAATTTAAATATACCACCAGGATTCTAATTCTTCATTCCCTAATAATATTGTTTATGGTGCAAGACTGACTGGTGTTTTTTTTTTCTTTAAGATTCAAAGGTCAGCTGCATCTGCAGGAAATTGTAACCACAAGAAAAAAAAAATGAAACTGAAAAAAATTGAACCCATGAATGCCGAGGAATTAAAAACAAGCATAAATGGAGACTCTTAAGTCACAACACCTCTTGGGAACAGGAAGTCAATGCGTAAAAGTATTCGGCAGTGGTAGGGCGTCAGGGCCAGCTAGGCCATCTCTGCTAGCCTAAAATAACCTGATATTATCATAACTAAAATAAACTATAGTAATTATAATAACTATAATAAAAGTCCATTTCATTTTACATTTATTTTTACTATATATATATATATATATATATATATATATATATATATATATATATATATATATATATATATATATATAGAGAGAGAGAGAGAGAGAGAGAGAGAGAGAGAGAGAGCGAAAAAATGATATATTCTTTTTATGTCATTTTACATCCATTTAGTTACACTCCTTGCAGTATTGTAGTGTTATGTTAGAGTTTTTAGCCAATTAGAATTCAGCTAACTTGTGTCGGTATGCTGTGTGAAATCAGCCTTCGCCAGAAGCCAGGGTATTCGTATCAACATGGCACGGGCTTCTGAGCATGCGCAGATGGATATGTCAGTGGCCCTAATGCTTAATAGACAGCTGTAATAGTCAATCGAGCCATAAGTTCGCCATCTAGAGGCCTCACGTTGAACGTGACGTGACTGGATGCTCACTGCACGAAGGCGGTGCTATATTGATCTACCATGTTTAACGTTGGAAGTCATTAAATAAAGTTATTGAAAAAAAACAAATAACAACAAAAAAAAAGACATGTTGCTCAACCGTAAGCTAAGCTAATGGGAACCATGCGGCATAGCGTACATCGAAGCCAGGTATTGAAAGAAGTGGACACGTGTTTTAGTGAGTCGGGCACTTGATTTATTTTTTTCATTTTTATGATGTTTTCGTAATTTTATTTTGTTCACATTCTATTAGTGGTAAAGAAATAAAATGATGTTCTTAGATTAAAGTGCGATTTGTAATTTAGCGTACAATCTGGTGGTGTCACGTTCTGTCTGTTTTTTTCCTGTTGTGGCTTTATTTTGTGAAATTTGACTTATTTTGCTTTTGGGTTTGTGTTGTATTCCCCTGGCGTCTGTCGTTGGTATAATTTGTGTCACCTGTCATGAACATGTTCCAGTGTTTCATGTTTTGCCCAGCTTCTGTGAGTAATGAACCCGTCTCATCCTGCCTCCCTGCATTTTGGATCCACCTTCCCACATTCGTCGCCACCATGCCGCAACATGACAATTCATAAAACTTTGTGGACAAATGATTTTAAATTATTATCCATTATTTTAGGTTCTGGCAGTATCACTTATAATGATGAGTTTCAATTGCGTGTGCTTCTGAGGGGGCGGACTCACTGAAGGCCCGAGTGTGAAACGTAGGGACTGCCACTGGTATTAGGTCTAGAGCAGCGTTGTCACACACATTTTAATCGTGGGCTGAATTGTACTAATAGTTTCTGTCAGAGGGCTGTTATGACTCTGAAATCAAATAAAATTGAAGCGTAATCGTCACACATTTACCTAGTTTTGAAATCAGAGGCCAGTAAAAACTGTTCAAATGGGTAATTGGTAGCTGTTCAAAAGGGTAGTTGGATGCTTGTTGCTTCCTAAAAAAAGGTTTAAAGTTGAAGACAACTTGCAAATTTGGTATTTTGGTCAGAATCTTAAAGTCATAATTAGCATTTGGCCCCCGGGCCTTGAATTTGACACCTGGAGTCTAGAATTAAATGCGTGCCCCGGCGATGGCACAACAAATATGGTGCTTAATATGTATACGTTCGTTCTTACTGGCTCCTGGGAAGCAAAATGACAGAGTCGTGATTCTTTGATAGCGGCTAAGAGAAAAATAACGTGTCACAGAAATAATGTCCTGCTCAAAGTCAAACGTTGTGTACCTCTAATCAAGTTGCGCCCTGCTGTCCAATCAGTCGTGAGTCCACACCCCCAGTGCTCCTTTTTCTTTGCATGCTCTTTTTTTCTTGCCTGCACCTTTTTTCTTGTGAGCTCCTTTGTTCGTGTGCTCTTTTTCTTGTATGCTCCCTATTTCTTGTGTGTTTTTTCTTCTTGTGTCTCTTTATTTCTTGTGTGCTCCTGTTTTCTTGTGTGCTTCTCTTGTGTAATGTGTTTTTGTTTTTTGATTCCTCATGTCTCATCATGGTATTTTTTTTTGTGATAACATTTTTTTGTTTGCTGAGTTTTTTGTTTTTGTGATTTGCACTTCAGGCCTCCTGTCCATATAATAATTAAGAGGTGAATAAGCAGTAATTTAATTAATCAAACCCTGCTGTTACATATGTTTCTCGAGTGTCAGAAATGACCAAAAATACTAATACCATTGTGTATTAGAGGTGTTATCTCCCAATTTATATCATCAACGCTTATTTCCAGCAATATTTACATCATCACCAATGGGTCTTCGGTGTGAAAACATTTTTTGAAAGATTTTTCAAATATGTGTCTCTTGAGCTGCCTCTATTGCTTGCTCTCTCTCACTCCATTGAGTGGTTGCTTATGTGTGAGTTTGGGAGCTTCAGTTTTTCTTCACCCACCAAAGTTGTGGTCGACCAACAATGTTGTTTCCCATACGCGCCATTGCTTCCTAATCCAGAACCTGTAGTGTCCCTGACCCCGGCAAATGGCCAAACAGCTGTAAAGGCATCCTCGATGTCTCTGATTATACATCCCCTCCTATACTTTCCACATACACATTGAAGAGAAAGTTCTTCAGAAGCTGACCGTCCATCACGAAACCTCCTGTAATGGACGGTGAGTCGTGACAAGCCAAGCTGAGTGGCCATCTGCTCATGGTGGGGTTCGAAAGATATTTTTGTCACCGAGCTTGCTTGGCAAAAAAAATTGGGACTGATGCCCAGTTCTGCTGATGGGAAAAATATGCGTGGAAAGGTGTGAGCGGGGGAGGGTGCAGCAAAAACTTTTCTGAGGTCAGAATGAGCATCAAGGATATGAGATGAATAACGTTGTTCTGTTCTGTACAAAAACAAGTAGCAAAAAACGTCAGAAGCAAGGCTGAGCTGTTACAAAAGAAAGTGGAGTGTCTTATTTGTGTACATGTATGCATCTGGGCAGTATGGGTATTGTGTCTTATCGTGTTTGATTTGACATCTAATGTTCAACAATAAGGATGGCTCGGTGGCGCAGTGAATAGCACGTCCGCCTCACAGTTCAAAGGTAACGGTTCAAATCCACCTGGCTCCGGCCTTCATGTGTGGAGTTTGCATGTGCTCCCCGAGCCCGCGTGGGTTCTCTCCGGGCATTCCGGCTTCCTCCCACACTCCAAAAACATGCATGGCAGGTGAATTGGACATACTAAATTGTCCATAGGAGTCATTGATGCGTGAATGGTTGTTCGTCTCTGTGTGCCCTGCCATTAGCTGGCAACCAGTTCAGGGTGTCCCCTGCCTACTGCCCGAAGCCGGCTGAGATAGGCGCCAGCAAGCCTGCGACCCCTGTGGGGATAAGCGGCTCTCGAAAATGGATGGATAGATAGATAGATAGAGAGAGATACACACACACAAGTAGCATTTACCTCCAAAATGAGAGGCTGTGCAGTATAACCGCTAAATGTGTGGATATTTTTTGTATTCTTGTATAGATTTACAGAGCCTTCTTTGTGACTATATGAACAAATGCAGGCGTCAGCAAGCCTGCGACCCCTGTTTTCCAATGCTGTAAATATGTGTAGAACAAATATTACATTTCAACATGTCTGTCAATGAAGAATTACGTCATAGCCTGCGACACGCGTTTCTATCAGCAGGGCGGGCAAGTGGCCGTTGTAAACAAACCGGCGGCTGTGATGGGCCATACATCACAAAACAGAGGATTCAACATTTCTTGGACCGAATCATTTGCATTCATTGTCAATGCGGAGGTACTAACCGAATGTTTGCTCTGTAGCGAGAAGTTGTCAAATAACAAAAAGAGCAATGGGGAACGACATTTTCAGGGAAGGCGTTTTACTTTTGTAGTTGGCAATGAGAGAAAAAGTGTGATTGCATTACTTCTGCAGAAATTAGTGGAGCACAAAATTTATTTAAGAAGTGGATTGCATCTCCAAACTCCACGAATGCTGCAAGTTTCGTGGCAACACAGGAGATATTAAAACGTGGTAAACCATTCACAGATGGTGACTACATGGAGTCATTCATCAACATATCAGAACACTTATTTACAAACTTCATAAACAAAACCGGGATAATACAAAAAAAAAAAGAAGACACTCCTCTCTCCGCAAAGACAGTGAAGTAAAGAACGATTAAAATGGCAGGCGACATCACCGATCAACAAATCAAGGACATTAATTCAGCTCCAGCATACTCAATTGCCTGTGATATGTGATGTGATCGATATTGAACAGACTGTGCATTTATGCACGTATGTGGCTGTTGTTTTATTTTTATAAATGCAGGCTGTGTTTTATTGCACTCTATTGCCCACGTAAGGGGCACGTTATGCACGTTCCATTTTGTTGTTTTTTGGAATCCTCATAAATAAAAACTTCAAAAATCTGCTTTATTTAATTTCATCAAAGCAATTAAAACATAATTCATTAATATTGTAATTAAGTTAAAGTTGAGGCAGCATCGCACAACAGAGTACTCATGCGATGCGTCATTTTCGACAGGATGCAATGCAAGAAAAACATTTAATCATGAAGCCTCATTATGTATTCATAGTTAACTTAATCATTTATAGTAGGCTAATATAGCTATTATAGATACATACAGCATGTGTTGCCTTCATTATAAGGCTTTTAATTTTTTTGCAGCTCCAGACATATTTGATTTTTGTTTTTTTTGGTCCAATATGGCTCTTTCAAAATTTTGGGTTGCCGACCCCTGGTCTAGAATGTGCACTTTTAACCTTGGTACAGTATTTGGTACAACCATTTGATCTTTATGTCAAAGGCATTTCACATCAAACGGAAAGCATTGAAACTCAGGAGCTGAGATTTCTTCCAGATGGTGACAACATCTCAAATTTCAACATGGCACGACCACTTAGTTCCAAGATTTACACCGCATCTTGTCACACACATACTCCTGAGTGTGGTTCAGGAGTAGGGTTTATTTTCATTGTTTCCTGCAAGTTATATGGAAGGTATAAGAGAAATCATTTCTCTTGTGCAAAGCATTTTTTGGATGTTTACAGGGAGTGAATTCTTTTGTATGATGAACCTAAACAAATTTAAATTGGCAATAGTAACAGTGATCGATCTATGACAGTCATATTTCCATTAAAATCAGAATTGATTTTCTTTCTTTTTTTTTTTTTTTTGCAGGTTAATTGCAAATAAATATATATTATATATTTTAGTTCCAACTAGATTTACACCCTATTACACCCCAATTATTGAACGTTGATTCAATAACTGACTGATTGGGGTCTGCTACAACTGGATGCTGAACTTCCTCACCGGGCTGTGTGCTGAGTCCCCTGCTTTACACACTCTTCATCTATGACTGTGTTGCCTCCCAAAACAACACTAACATAATTAAGTATGCTGATGATGCGACAGTCATTGCGGCTGATCACTGGTGGGGCAGAGACAGCATGCAGAGAATAGGTGGCAGAACTTGTGGCCTGGTGTCGCAGCAACAATCTCTACCACAACACGGCCATCTCATTTCACCACAAGACACCGACCGAATGGTGCACATGACTCGCCATCAGAAGGCCCTCGTCAAGTGGCACCAAGCTCTCATGCAAAACTTAGGCATCGAGTCAGAGACAGCTCGCTGCTTCATTGGCACCCCGTCTTCAGTGGAGGCCAGCCCGTAACAGGCCTTCTGCTGAGTGGGAAGTTTCTTAAACACTACCGAGTAAAGTCATGGAGAGTCCTTGGCCTACCTGTTTCTTTGAATGCCCCCACAAACATTGCAGGGGCCCCAATTTGTTTGATGATGCCTTTCACGTTTTTTATCAACTATAAATGTTTAACTATACATGTTTAAAAGTGGTAAATTTCATGAAAATATACATAGAGTCACATTATGTTATAAAGTTGAACTCGCCACCTGCACACGTCGGACCACTGTCTCACATCAGCAGCATAAACATTTTTTGACACGCAAGTCATTCTGGTCAAACAAATCTATATCTGTACACCAACTGTTTCGATCAAATATATCTCACAGACAGATGATCCGACAGATGTCACCGACAAGGTAATGGCGGGGAAAGGAGACAGATGACGTCGCTGCGTAGCTCCATCATGTAACAGCGTGATGAAGAATGAACATTGCAAAACATCAGTGACCCACAAGATAAACTAGATTGTATTTTATCATTGTCTGGCATTTATGTGCAATGTGTAAGAATGATAGAAGTTTAGATAAAGGCAGCCTCCTCTTGGGTGAAATGTGCAGCGTGTTACGGATATTGTTCTTATTTATCTGTGTTCTCTGCATCCTCTCGGTCTGTGAGATTGCAGACATACTTGTCTTTGTGTGCTTCACTACTTCTTCATTATCTCAACCTGATTGCCATCATTACTTGGCCCACAAGCCTAATGATCCCAGACTGAGCAACAACACTTCTTTGCCCTCAGCCTTTTTAGAAAAGCAAAGTAGTTATTGATGTGTTTTTTTTCTAATGTATTGAGGTACGGCGATGTGTGCACTCACCCATGAATTCAAAGTAGGTCTCGCCATATAAGTAATTGCTTATGTTTGATTCATAGCGCCATCATATAGTTAGTTGTTGCGTCGCTTAATCCTGGATGAGATATGTTGTTTCTTGAGGATTTATAATGCTCCCTTTTTATTGATTGCATCTCACAATGTATTGAGAACAGAAAAGGCTTCAGGCGAGGTGTCTAAAATCTATGCAGAGGCACTGCTTTGAATATGTAATACAGATAAACATCCCTAATTTCTCAATAATTGTAGATCCGTAGTCTTCTAAAATCTTTTCCGGGATGATTGTCATTCAGTATATCAAAGCATGTACGGTACATGCTTTGATCCCAAACCATATCAGACACACAATCGTGATGGCAGCGTAAAATTTACACAAGCAGTTATTATTGCAAATATATTGCGTACATACCAATCCCAGTCAGCTTGTCATTATTTGCAAGTTTTGTCTGGTAGTAGGGAAAGGACAATAATGACAATATTGAGATATTATAATTGACCCGGTTTCACCGTCGTCATCTTATATTAACGTTACTTTCTGCCAAATTCAAATGATCACAACATTGTGAAGGACATAGAGTTGTAGCGGCGAGAAGAGAACAAAGATCAAGCCAAACAAAGCACAAATAAATGAAGGGTTGAACTAAATCAGCTTTCAAATCATTATTTTTATTACGAATCATTATTTCGGGTGTGGCCCAGTACCAAGTGACCCACGGACGGATACTGGGCCACGGACCGGTGGTTGGGGACCACTTCTATACACTTTTTTATATCAGCAACCTTCCGTCCGTAATAATTATTCTATCATGAGATTCACATCATCATAGTATATTATTTTGACATTTGAATATTGTTATAGCCCCACCTGGTAGTCAATGTCCCCTCTAATTTTCAATGCACCTAAGCATTCACACAAACTCCCTGAGCAGGCTTTGGACCACTGTGAGCAACTTCTGACATGCACACAGTGAGTCACCGCGTACATATCTGAAGCTCCTAAAGTGACTGATATCACATGATTCACATTTTTTCATTCATGAGCAAGGAAGTAGGGGAGCTCTGAGTAATGTGCTTTTGGGTACTTATCCCGTCGTTTTTGAAGGGATACTGAGGTGAAAAGCGTTCTCCAGGACCAATAAGGGAGAACGACGGCATCTGTGATTGACATATTTGTAGGAGCCAATTGACAGCATTTCACTTAACAGAGTTACTTGAAATTTCATTTTTTGTAATGGCCAAGAGCTAGAAAGGTATTTATTTGTTTGTGGGTTGTTTTGGCTCACTGCCCAATGGACATTTATGTTACTGCCCCTTTAAGGCAGAGGGAAAGGTGCGTAATACTGGCCCTTTAAGAACCTTAGGCCAGCATCACAGGGGCACTTGAGATTGATCGCAGATTAGAGAACACGGTTACTTCACTGTAATGTTTGCCTTTTAGTGAAAGTATTTTTGTTTGAAGCGCTTTGGAAGTACTATGGAATTACATTTATTATTTTATTGAATCAAAGATAGACTTGCGGATTTTTTTTAAAATTGTATTTCTTGTATTTGAACCTGGGCAAGCATACAAGTAAACCAGGCAGCCAGAAGTCTCAACCCGCACAATGTTTGTCATTAATATTATTTTTATATCTTGAGCAATACGTGTTTTAGACATGACAGTGTGATGTATATAGCACTTGTCCCCATGGCAATAAACGAGCCACGTTGTGAACAAGAAAAAAAAAATCTCACTCACTTTCACCGCTTGTTCTTCTACTTGCATATACTCCAACAGTCATTCCATCTTAAAAGAAGCACATTTCTTTATTTTCCCTGTCGCTGCTCGTTCGTTTCGCAAAGAAAAGAGGTTAGCACGTGCATCTCTTAATTCCGCACTGTTTGCAGGTGTATATGCAGGGAACGTTTCTGTCCATGCCTTCGATTGGATGAATAGTGTAAGTGAAACTTATCATATCATTGGCTGGACACTTGTCACTCGCTGTCACGATGCAAAATGGTACAGAAAACAATATTATTGGTCTAATTAATCAGATAAGATGAGGTCTAATATTAGATATCACTTAATATGTTTATATCGCATTTTGTTTTATGCGCAGCATAGCTTTTCTTGTGCGCTGAGAACATGGGTTCAGTGCGCAATTGCGCACGCGCGCAGTTAAGAGGGAACACTGCTGATAGTGCCTCTTGAATTCTTTGACAACTTGTACAGTCTTTGCTACAGTGTGCATTTTAGATATGGTCTGGAAAGGGTCACACAAGGGTCATGTAGCAAAGGGTTGACTCTGCACCTAACACAACTGCAGAGTGGTGTGTTCGGAGAGGCAGAGTGTGGTCGGAGCGTATAGCATTGCTCAGTCTCCAGTCTCAATATGGGGTCCATAGACCCCCGGGGGTCCATGGCCTGACTGCAGGAGGTCAGTGAAATAATTTAAGTTAATAAAAAATATATAGATATTTATGAAAAAAAATTGATTTTATATTAAATCACGAATGTATTTGTTATATCTTTCACTCTTCTTTGTTACTAATATAACAATGATACTCCAGACTACGTAGTGTTAACTCTTTATTAGCAGTGCATGTAGTCATAACAACACAACACTGAAGACTGACTTACCCGAAGACAGCTTACCCATCATGCATTGCATGACAAACTACAGGTAACATTAAGGCTCAACATACACCACATTTCCTATCTCTTACAATAGATGTCCTACATAATTTCAGTTAACCATATTCACTTGTTTTTTTTATGCTAACTCAGAAAAAAGGGTAGACTACCTCAAACCTTGTAGGGTATCGCCGTGTGCTGGAAAGTTAGTGTCTGTGCTCTCTACTGGAGAGTTTTCATCTGGTGCTGGTGTGAAAGAAGAGGAATCAGTCTCTTTGCCAGACACATCTTAACCTAGACAAAACCCATCTGTGTTGCAATGAGAGTCCGTCTTACGATACCCGATGTCATATGAATGTTCCGACAACAGCAAAGCCCATCTCTAAAGTCGTGGGGCAGCGAGAGATATGCTTCTCGGTCCAGTTGAGCATAGTTAGATTCTGCCTTGTTCAGTTTCCTTGAAGCAAAAGCAATCCTTTTTTTTTCTCACTGTCTGGCATTACATGAGATGTAACAGCTCCCACATCATAGGAAGAGGCATCACAGGCTAGCTGAATCGGAAGTGATGGATTAAAATGAGTTAGAACCTTTGAAGCTGTTCGCACATCCTTCGCCTTCTGAAAAGCCTCCTGACAGGCCATTGTCCACTTCCATGCTTTATCTTTGCACAGCAGGTTATGCAACGGTTTCAGTAGTGATGTCAAGTTTGGTATGAAACGTCCATAATAATTCAATAGTCCAAAGAAAGATTTCAACTGGCTGACATTTAGTGGTGGTGGTGCATCCACAATGGCTTTGATTTTCAATGGTGCCTTGTGCAGTCCCTTTGCATCAATCACATGATCCAAATATCCACAGATGCCTGGAAAAATTCACATCTGGTCTTTCGGATTTTGAGTCCATATTCTTTCAGTCTCTGCAGAGTTGCGACACCCTTAGGCCGCAGTTCGATGATCAACTTTGTGATCGTGTCATCGGATTTGCGGCCGCATGTTTTGGAATCTAGGCTTCGAGGAAATTCTAGTCTACCATCCGGCGTCTTAGGAGGGCAAAGAAGTGCCCCATAGTGGGGATGGGGCACTGCTGACCTCTACTCGGGACGTTGTGAACCAGTGGGCAGAATACTTCGAAGACCTCCTCAAGTCCACCAACACGTCTTCCCCTGTGGAAGCAGAATCCGGAGGCTCCGAGGTGGGATCTCCCATCTCTGGGGCTGAATTCACCGAGGTGGTCAAAAAACTCCTGGTTGGCAAGGCCCCGGGGGTGGATGAAATCCGTCTAGAGTTTCTAAAGGCCCTGGATGTTGTAGGGCTTTCCTGGCTGACGCGCCTCTGCAACATCGCGTGGACATCGGGGACAGCAACCCTGAATTGGCAGACTGGGGTGGTGGTCCCCCTTTTTAAGAAGGGGGATCAGAGGGTGTGTTCCAACCACAGAGGGATCACACTCCTCAGCCTCCCCGGTAAAATCTATTCAGGTGTGCTGGAGAAGAGGGTCCGTCTGGAAGTCGAACCTCAGATTCAGGAGGAGCAATGTGGTTTTCGTCCCGGCCGTGGAACAGTGGACCACCTCTACACCCTCTGCAGGATCCTCGAGGGTGCGTGGGAGTTCGCCCATCAAGTCGACATGTGTTTTGTGGACTTGGAGAAGGTGTTCAACCGTGTCTCTTGGGGAGTTCTGTGGGGGGTGCTTCGGGAGTATGGGGTACCAAGCGCCCTGATATGGGCTGTTCCGTTCCTGTACCACCGGTGTCACGAGTTTGGTCCGCATTGCCAGCAGTAAGTCAAATCCATTTCCAGTGGGGGTTCGACTTCGCCAAGGCTGCCCAATATCACCGATTCTGTTCATAACTTTATGGACAGAATTTCTAGGTGCAGCCGAAGCACCGAGGAGTCCGGTTTGGGAATCTCAGCATTGCATCTCTGCTATTTGCAGACGATGTGGCGCTGTTGGCTTCTTCAGACTGTGACCTACAACTCTAGACCTATGATTATATTTCAAATGTACTGTTAGTCATAAAGAACACATTCATTTGCAAGTTTTTTAAATTTAGAATCATTTAATGTATCCCTTTTTAATGAAAACTGGTCTAAATCTTACACACTGTCCCTTTAATAAAACTTTGTGGACAAATAATTTAAAGTCCCCTTTTATTTTTAAGTTTTGACAGTATCACGTATAGGGATAAGTTTTCATTGCTGAAGCGGGTTATTGATGTTTATTGATGTTACTTGCAACACCCAGTAATGCATAGGTGTGCTTCTGAGGGGTATATATTTGAGTCGGACATCCCTGAAGGCTTAAGTGTGAAACACATGGACCACCACTGATTAGACCCTCTGAATTTTCGGACAATAATACAGAAGTAGTAAAATATTTTCCTTTATTTTTGCAGTACTTCGTTAACAGAAATGGGGTGCTATCTGTAGAGTTTTTGAAACAAAGATAAATACTTTCCAGTTTTCACACAGTGAGTCTCCAGTTCCCATGGAATAATGTGAAGACCAAAAAAAAAAAAGACCTTAAATCAGTCATCAGACATGAAGCTTGGCATGAATGTGGCTCGGACTTTCCTGGATTACTACAAACTCAATAACCTCATAGACAACGTGCCAAGTCATCTTCAAAGGTAAAATACTGTACATGTGGTATGTCTCAGTGCAAAAAGTGATTTCTTTTCTGACCATGTCACATTTACTGCATTGTACAATTTTGTGGTATTTAGGAATTTCAATCACTCTATTGTTTTTTGCTTACAGTTCTGAAGTGGTTTCTCAATCAGACAGCAAAGCAGCGGACAGAGAGAAGGAGAGGAGCCAGTACTGTCAGGCACTAGCTGGACCCAGGCAGCCTCAATGAACCAGGAGGAGCCTTCACTCTTCATCACTTTGGCAAAATCGACATTTCCATGCCTCTCAAAATACATAGACTCTAATATCACACAAAGTTATTACTTACAAAATGTGTGCATTAGGTTATATGTAAATGCATGCTTTCCCCTGATATTTAAAGAAACCGTTTTTGTTTTTTTTTCAAAAAGTTATCATAAACATCAACAAAATATATACATCAATAAACATAATTTTTTTTCTGAGTGCAATAATGCCAGTATT